>NC_082343.1:117902485-118236460 GCF_027477595.1 Haemorhous mexicanus | reverse complement strand
TAAGAGCCTGTTAACACACTGCATAGACAGGAATAACCAGTGTGGACTGAGGAAAAAGGGCACTCTGCTCTGGGACACTCAGCAAAGCTGTTAAACCAAATAAACTCCAGGCTAGGACATCTGCAGTGCAAGAGTTTACTCCAGAGAGCAGATCAGCCCAAATGATTATGACAGCAAAGACAGTCTGCTGTCGTGCAATTCAGGCAACAAAAGCCTCTCCACGAGTTGGGGGTTAACTGAGACACAAATTCACATGTGAAATCCAGAGACACAGCAGGATTTCACAGCAGGGTCAGCTGCAGCTGAGGCTGCTCCCAGTCAGACACGTCTGTGCAGCCTTGCTGAGTGAAGGCTTCAGCAGCAGCAGCAGCCCCGAGCTCACCCAGGCCACCCAACAATAATGCGTTCTGTGGCCCGACACCCATCCCTCAGCTTGTGGTGGTACAGCAGAGCTCTGACCTCCACAGCGGCAACCTGAAGCCACAAGACAATCATCTAGCCACGCCGAAATGTCAATTCATTTCATTTGTCTGCTGAGGGCGGACTGAAATCCAAAGAAAACACTAGAGCCTCCCAAATGTTACTTGTTGTGTAGGAGAGCACAGAAAACCCTGTGTCTCTTTGTGTCCAAATGATCAGTACTAAATAAAACGCATTGAAAAGACAACACAAACAAACCAGCTTTGTTCTCCAGCATGTGCCTCCAGTGCAGAGCAAGAGATAAAGCACTTCAGGTATGGAAGATACTGTGAAGGACACAGCCAGACATTCACACTTCTTTAAATAAAGAGAAAAAGAAAACTTTTTTTTTCCTAGTGTTAAAGCTACATTTGTAACCAATCTGCAGAGCCACACCAGAACAGGCACATTCTGACCACACCTTTGGCTCAGATTAAACCAAACCATGACAGCTTCCAGCAAGCAAAGGTGCACAACTGCGGGGAATCCCTGACCTTACTCCGACCTCCAGATTTACATCAGAACAAATGACTCTCTCACCACCCCCGGGGTTTGCACTGCCCTTTTCGCAGTGGTGGACAAAGCGGACAAACCCCTGCGCTCAGCCCCCGAGCCGGCAGAGAAAAGCCCCATCAGCACTTGTGCTGCAGCACGTTGTGTGGCTGTCAGCACCTGCCAGGGCTGCACAGCCTGCCCAGCCAGGGGAGAGGCACTGTGCCAGCACAAGCAGAAACCAGTTCGTGCAGACAGCCCCCAGGAAGAAAAACAGAGCCCAGCAAGGAGCGGAAAAAAGGAGAGGTCCCAAACACCAAGATGAAATCTCCTTGTGCCTTGACACAGCACGCTGCCAGCACACGCACTGAGGGTGGGCAGGGCAGCACAGGCCGAGGAACAAGGCTGTGTGAGCTGACTGTGCTGCATCCTGGCTGCAGACGACAAAGCAAAGCGAGAATTCAAAGTTCAGGAGCCCGGGTAACCGGCTCGAGTACCTGGCCACCTCGGCAGCAGGTACACCCACTGCCCAGAGAACACCTAGAGCTGTCCAGTCATTGCTCCTCACCGCTCCCAGAGAGAAAGACCTGTGAATCTTTCACCGGGAGAGCCGGAGCCACTCCCCACTCCTCAGCAGCAGCAGCTGGCCGTGACAGCGGCCTGCGGCAGGGCACACATCCCTCCCTGGCTGCGCTCCAGCTCGCACGCTCCGGGCCGAGGAGCGGCAGCCGGGAGCGCGGCGGACTCCCCTGCGGGGCCTGGTTGTCCCGGGAACAGGTGGCAGGAGGACCGGGGACTGGGGAGGGAAGGTGGGGGGGGAGGCGGCACAAGCGCCCGCAGGGCCCCGCCCGGGCTCCCCTGCAGCCCAGCTCCGGGAGCCGGTTCCCGGCACTGACCTCCTCGCGCCGCTTCTGCCAGCGGCCGCACGGCGACTCCTCCAGGATCTCGGACTCGTCCTCGCTCTCCTCCTCCTCCTCCTCTGGGGGCGCCGCGGAAGTCACCGGCGCAGACACCGAGGTCATCCCCGGGCCAGACGAGGCGGGCTCCGGCTTGGGGTCGGAGCCGCTGCTGGGCACCTGCTTGGACTCGCCCTCCGACATGCTGCGGTCGCACACCCTGCGGGAGAGGCGCGGTCCGTGAGGCGCCAGGCCGGACCGGGCCCACCGCGCCGGGCCGGGCCGCGCCCGCCAGGCCTGTCAGCCGGGGCCGCGGCCCGGGCCTGCCAGCGGCGCCCGACATGGCCGGTCCCGGGGCGAGGCGGGGGGCGAGGGGTGGGAGCCGCGCACTTACCGGGCCCGCAGCACCTCCCGGTCCCGAGCACGGCTCCGCCGCAACCGCCGCGCTGCGTAACGCGCCGAGCGGGGTGGGGCCTCTACCGCAGCCAATCAGCGCCGCGAGCGGCGCGTCAGCACCCGCCAGTGGCCGGCGGGCGGGGCTCCGCGGTGCGTCACGACAGGGGGCGCCCTGCGCGAAGGGCCGTGAAGGATCGTGAATAGGGCGGGGCAGCCCCGTGCAACAGCCAATGAGATAGCGAGAGAGGGCCCTCAGGGTCGCTGATTGGCCGGTGGGCGTGACTCAGCCTATATAAGGTGTTGTGTACGCAAAGGCGGCTCATACAGAGGGGCTGAGCAATAATTCTGCTCGTTGTGAGTCTGCGCGGCTTTATCTGTGCGAGTGGCCGCCCGCGGCACCGGCTGGCGGCGGCATCGCCGGTCCCGAGTCTGCTGTTCCCCCGGAGGAGCCTCAGGGCAGGTCGAAGCCGCCTGCGGGCCGTGTAGGTAGTCCCGGGGCGGAGCGGGCCGCGGTGCCGCTCTAGCCGCGCCTCTATGGTCGGCGCTTCCGGCCGCCGAGCTTCCGGCCGCGCGACTTCCGGTCGCCGCCCGCCGGTGCGAGGTCCCGCCGCCTCCGCAGTCCGCCCGCGCCCCCCGGTCCGGTCCGGTCGCCGCCGACCGAGGCCGCCGCGGCCGCAATGGGCGCCTACTTGTCGCAGCCCAACACGGTGAAGAGCTCCGGGGACGGCGCCGGGCTCGGGCCGCGCCCGCTGCACTTCGGGTTCAGCGCCATGCAGGGATGGCGCGTCTCCATGGAGGTGAGGGGGTGAGGCTGGCGGGGCGGCGGCTTCCACGCCCGGCGCTCCTCGGGGTCCTGCCCCGACGGCGCCGAGCGGCGAGGAGCCCGGGGGCTCTCGGTCACGCCGTCCCTCCCTCACGAGGCCGGCAGGGGCACTTTGCCGCTCCCGGTGCCGCCCCAGCCCTTCCCGAATCCCGCACGGCAGCCGCGTGTTCCGGCTCCTGCGTGGAGAGTCCTCCCGTGTGGTGGGGGACACGTGCGGCTGGGTAAATCCCTGCGAGAAATGAGGTATAAAAGGAAGGGAAGGAGCGTTTGACTGAAAGCAAGGGGGAAATTCTCAGGGGAAATGCCTGGTTTTCTCCCCTGAGATAAAATTGTCGGTGCCTTGCTGTGCTTCCTCCCTGTTTATATTTATTTGTAGGAAAATCTGTAGGAAGAATTCTCATGGCTGCTCTTAGTGTCCTGTTGCCAGTCCTGGCTTTGCTGGGCTCGTTGTGGGCAGATGAGCTGCCCCTAGAGCCACACGTGCCTGAGGCTCCAGGTGCTTGCCCGTGTCCCCCAGTGTAGGAGGCTGCAGGAACTGCCCTAAGAGCTCTTGGTTGGTGTGAGGGCAGTGTGGGGCTGCTGGCCCTGCAGGTCTGTGAGCTTCAGACCCTCTGTGAGTACCAGTAATGTGCTGCTTTGTTTTCCCTTCTGGGCAGCCAGCTAACAGCTGAATCCAATAAGGATTAATCCTTGTCCCTGCAGCCACCCCGGGTGCATCTCTCAGTGTTGGCTTCGTAGCCCTATGGCTGGTTTGGAGAGGATGTCCCATTCAGGCTGTCAGACACTGAATTTTTGCAGACCTAGGTGCACAAGCCTTTTTGTCAGACACTTCACCGCCTCTTGGAGTGTGACAGCAGTTGTACAAATCAGTGACCAGAGGTGCTTCCTCCTCCCTGTGTGTGCAGCCCTGGGTGCTGGTTCTCGGGGTAGAAGATGCAGAACTGGTGCTTGTGCTCCTGAGATTCACTCAGAGGATGTGTGTGGCTGGCAGTGTCTGAGTGGTCCTTGCCAGTAGCATGGGGACATTGCTGGAGCACTGAGTGTGACTTCAAAGGGATTAACATGTGTGTAAGCAGCTCTGGCACCCCCCTGCCCGGAGCTGGGGGGTGTCAGGGGCCCAGCACCCCCCTGCAGGGAGCTGGGGGGTGTCAGGGAGCGGGGCTGAGGTGAGGGAGAGCAGAGTGACCCTGGTTTATGGTGTGGTGGGGTCACTCAGTCCTCCCCCAGCTGGGACAGGGCTCTGCCTTTGCTCACCTGGGGCTGTTGCTGGTGCCTGAGCAGAGGCTGGGTGAGGCCCCCAGCTGCAGATGTGGGTTCTGCACTGCCCAACACCTCTGGTTTCTGCCTGCTGGCACAGGCAGCACTGAGGCCATCAGTGTGGATGGGTTATCCCAAGAAACAAGCAGATGGCAGGAGTTGAACCTGCTTCGGATTGCTTCTGAGCCTGATGGGAGAGATGTGTATTTCACACACAGCTGAGCCGTCAGTTTTCTTGCATTCCAGCTCTCTGTGCTCTGCTCTCTGTCTTACCTTGCTTTGTTTTTTCATTCTCTTCATGTTCAGTTGCACTTTTGCTCTTCTACAAGGCTTGGAGAAAGTCCTGAACAAATGTTTGTGCTTAATGCTGTGGTTCTGTGTGTGTTGGTGAAGCCAGTCAGAGTGTGCACCTGGTAACTCACAGGTATTTTGGGTGTGAAGGAGCTTTTTGTCACCTTGTACTTGGGTTTTAGGAGCCTGAAAGTGAGGTGGGTGTACAGGGCTCTGAAGAAATACTGTAGCTTAGTCCAGAGAGGTTACTTTGGGAGTAAGGAAATGTTTGGGGCAGATGAGGGACCCCAAGAATAAGGATACCAAAAAAAAATAAAAGAATTGTATTAGGTGCTAGAAGCAACAAAGAAAAGGTCTGAAGTCAGTTTTATGGTCCAGAGGAGTGCTCTGGGGTACAGTGGGAGGCACAGGATGTGCTTGGCTGGGGCTTCTCCAAACTCTTTGCTCCTGCTTTGACTGTACCCCCCCAGTGAGACACCAACAGCCCCAGTTTGCAGCTTCATTCCTCTCCCAGGCTCAGAACAAAAGCCCTTGCTGCAAAGACTGAGAGTTTGGCTCAAAATATGGAGATCTGTTAAATGACCTCTCAGGCTAATTTATTAATTTGCTTACTCACTTCAGCTGGATTGGGTGTTTGATGTTTCAGACAGTTTTTCACCACTGTTGCAGTCACCACTCCGGTGGCTGGGGCGAGTGAGGGATCCCAGGGTGGCGGGAGCAGCCTTTGGGAGCCTTTGGGAGCTCCTTCAGCACAGGAGATGACAGAGGGCAGTCCCTGCAGATCCCTGAGCGGGGCTGGCTGCACGCTGCCCGGGCAGCACGTGGAGGCCTCGCTGCTGTGCTGGTGGGTTGGCAGTGCCAGGCCCTGGCTGTGCCCCGGTGCTGGGAGGGGGCAGAGCCAGCCCCAGGGCGGCGAGACCGGAGCCCCCACCGCGTGTGCCAGCCCCGCCCGTCTGCCCTCGGGTGGGGCTCGGTGAGGGGACAGATCAGGACAGGCCCGAGGGGCTCAGCAAGGGCAGCAGGGCCTGGGTTTGGTGCCAGTGCTGGGTTTCCTCCGCAGCAGCATTTGCATCTCTTTAATTACACCCTTGGTCACCTGGGGCTTATCCCAGTTATCGTGTTGGGGGTTCACTCTCTGTCTCACTGATTTCTGTGAGTGCTCAGAAAAGTGAGCACAAAAATGCTGCTGCTTGGTTTATCTCTGTTTTCATTTGCTCTCCAGTGAGGGTTGGGGAAATTTGCTGCATTACCATTCAGTTTTGAGCTCAGATGGTCACTTGTCTGTTCAGAAGCTCTTTTCATCCCAGTGCTAGCAGTTGCATTGCAAAGAGTGCTGCATAAACCCAGAACCTCACTGTTCCTGTTTCCTGAGCAAGGAACAAAAGTTCTCTTTTTACAGAAAACTGGAACTCTGGAGAGTGAAGAGACCTTATCCAAGGAGTCATACCTAAAAAACCAGTAGAGCTCGGTGGTTGCTGGGCTGGGATCTAGTTCTGTGCGTGTAAAGTTTGGAGT
This sequence comes from Haemorhous mexicanus, assembly GCF_027477595.1. Taxonomy (NCBI): domain Eukaryota; kingdom Metazoa; phylum Chordata; class Aves; order Passeriformes; family Fringillidae; genus Haemorhous; species Haemorhous mexicanus. The sequence continues at coordinate 118,230,331 of NC_082343.1, read as the reverse complement.
ATTGCTGGCAGCATGGATGCATCCAGATATTTGAGACTGCTGTCTTGGAGTAGCCCAGTGTTTTGGGGCAGTTGTAGCACACTGAAGGTGATGAACTACAGAAAAGATCACACTGTTGAACATATTACAGGATACATGTTCTTCCTGACCAGAGAGTGTGGGATGTGTCAGGTGGTGAGGGCTGGATTGAGGGAATGTCTGGGGGTTAGCTGGGCAGGGGAAGGGCCTAGGAGAAGGGTTCAGCCTGGCCATCTGTTCCTGGCTCTGTGTTGCAATAGCCAAGGTGGGTTTGCCTGCCCATAGGGGAAGGAGTTCAGGCTGTAAAAATCATGGGGGTGCCTTCCTCAAAGCTGGCTGCTCCACAGAGACCTTATGTAGAGAAGGGCTGTGCTCTGTCCATGGCTTGTGGGGGTGTTGAGCCTTGTGCTTTGCCCAGAGATGGGAATGGAGCTGGGGAAGGGTCTGGAGCACGTGGCTGAGGGAGCTGGGGAAGGTTCAGCCTGGAGAAAAGGAGGATCAAGGGGACCTTCTCACTCTCTGCAACTCCTTGACGGGAGGGTGCAGCCGGGTGGGGTCACACTTGTCTGCCTGGAAATAATGGACAGGAGAAGAGGAAGCAGTCTCAAGCTGTGCCAGGGCAGGTTCAGGTTGACTGTTGTGAGCAATTTCTTCATGGAAAGGTTTGTCCAGCCCTGGCACAGGCTGGCCAGGACCAGGGTGGAGTCCCCATCCCTAGAGGGGTTTAAAAGCAGTGTAGATGTGGCACTTGGGGGCATGGGACAGCACTTTGGGTTGGCAGTGCTGGGGCAGTGGTAGAGCTCAGAGGGCTTTTCCAACCCAAACAAATTTGTGTTCCTATGATTTTCTGTGGGTCTAATGCAGTCCCTGTCATTTCAAACCTTTGCTCTCTCTTTCAGGATGCCCACAACTGCATTCCTGAGCTGGACAGTGAAACAGCCATGTTCTCTGTCTACGATGGACACGGAGGTAACTGCGTGCACTCTGCTCTGCCCTGTCCTTCAGTGGGACCCCCTGGGGCATCCATCTGTTGTTAGGAATTCTGCTCTTTGATGGAAGCATTTTCTTTCATAGATACCATCCAGGGAGGTTCTGAACTCTTAGGGGTCCTAGGAGGAAGGTCAGGGTTTGATCTGAAATTGAAATCAGATTTATATTCCATCTTTTATACCTTTTGAGAATGGCTGTTTTTATGGTGGATAAGCTGGGCAGGAGAGTCACAGAAGAAAAAGTAAGATAAATCACCTGAGACTGACTCTAGGCAGTGTGTTCTAGTGGTTGCCCAAGGAAAGAGTGAAAATCAAAACAGGCAGATCTGTTCCCTGTAAGGGTTCCTTGAACTGGAGATTGCAGCCATTCCATCCTGGAGACATGGTGGAGTCTTCTGGATGAGCTAACTCTTCACAAATTTGTCTGATTGCATTTTAAGAAGGTTTCTATGTTTGGTGATTGTTTACACTGTGCATTTTGCATAGAATCATTATTTGAAAAAGATATGGTTAAATAATTTCACTGATCATTTCACTGCAGTATCCATAACACAAGGAATGAGTGAATAATCACTCTGGTAGTGGTTTTCACCTTTACTTTTGGACTCTGTGTCTTTTTCTTTTCCAGTCAAGAGGAGTCCAAAGCTTCTCCCTGCTTGTATGACTGAATATTGCTATTAAATATTATTGCTAATATTATTACAGAATTTGCTCTATCAATATAATGTAAGAGCTCAAAATCCTGCTGTTAAGTCTTGCAACTTATTTTAATTTTGATCATCCTGAGTGATCCATCATGCTTTACTGACCTCTTTTCCTGTTAATGTATGTAGGTGGTGACCAACACAGCTTTTCAGGGAGCTCTCCCAGTGGCCATCCTGCATTCTGAAAACTGCTCCTGTCTTACCTCCCTGCTTTTCTTGTGGCAGCTTAGTATGGAAAACGTTTGATGGTTTATTTGAAGGCTCTTTGAAAATCTGTGCAGCAGCTAAACTGAACTGCCTGTTTCCTCCTGTTCATGGGCTCTGTAACAGTGTCCAGTTTGTGACTGTCACTGCTGTGGATGTAGCAAGCAGCTCTTCCAAAAGGTCTTCTCACTCTGACGAATGTATTTTCCTGAACTTCATCTTGGAGTGTGCAGAGACCCATGTGGAGCAATCACTGATATCCTGAAGGGTGTCTTTGAGAATGTGGGGATGATGAGTTGGTGCTGAGAGACAGGGAATTACAAGCAAATGGGATGTAGGGATCAGGAGCCACTCACCTCAGGAACTCTGTGTGTGTGTCAGACAGAAATAAAGATAAGGAGCATCTACCAAAAATGGGTCAAGAATGAAGAGTATCAAACCATCTGTTCTCTGAGCTCAGTGTGTTGGTTTCTCAGCTGCCAAGGTCTTAAACCATGTGTTGGGTTTTAGAGAGGCTTTGGGCACTCATGACATTCCTGTTAGTATAGGACAAGTGTTGTGTTTGGGGTTCTTAAATACAATAGGGAAGATCTGAGATAGGCATGGGATGGCAAAACACTGGCATGAGTTTCTAACTCATAATTTAGATTTCTGCTGATTGAATCTCTACAGCTCCCCCTGGACAAGCCATATCAGGAAGGACATGTATATAGCTGAATCTGAATTAGAAGAACAGCTTTTGCCCATCCCCTACTATTGTGTGATTTTACTGATGCATTTGTTCTTAAGTTTGAAGCAATTTCTCAGGTCTCCCCTATGTAAGAGTAAGGTTTTGGGTGGGAACCTTGCTAAGCTGTATTAGCTGGAAGTACAGAAACTGAGTTTAGCTTCTCTTATATACCTTGCTCATGTCTCAGACTGAAACACTCCAGTAAGCTCCCTGCTCCAGATAGGTTGGGAAAAGTTTTTATTACTGCCTTATTTGGAAAAGGGTGAGTTTGGGGTTTTTTTTTACATATTAGCATTTTTCATTCAATGGATCAGTTTTTCTCTTATGTTTCCCTCTTGTGGACAAGGCTTCTAGTGTTTGAAAGATGCTGCTGGGCCAGTTTTTAGCCTTCCCCAGCTCCTTTTTTATGTGCTCTGGCCTCCCTGCCCCCAGGTTCTGTAGGATGATATTTGGGCACTCTGCCCCTTGAATGGGGAGCAGGGAGTGTTTGCTCAGTCCCTATTGCTGTCTACTTGTGCTTTAGCCTTTATTTTAATAATGTGTCTTCACTGACATGTATCTTGCATTGCTCATCTGTCTTGAGGTTTATTTCTCTCTCTCTGCTATTTGCTTTTTCACTATTTTTAAAAAATTATTTTTATTGTTTTAAACTTCTCTCAACTCAAGGGCTTCCTGCCTTTTACTCTTCCAGTCCATTCCCCAGTTCCAGGAGAGGTGGGCAAGTGGCTGGGTGGTGCTTAGTTGCCCCCTGGGGTTGACCCACGGCAGTCCTTTCTTGGTATTCACCATGGGGCTGGGAGGGTGGAGCAGCAATGGACAGAGCAAGTCAGAGGGATCTGTGTCTGTTAGCAGCTGCAGATCACAGTGCTGCCTCCCAAGGTCACTTTAGCTGACCCACAGCACACTCGGTTCTGTGCTGTACCTGTCAGAGGCTGCTGTTGGTTCCTGCTCTTTGCTGGGCCCTGCAGTGATGAGTATTGTTTGCCCAAGAGATCTGTTATTCAAACACTGACCTTGAGCCTCTGCTGCCACTTGGGCTCTGCACTGAGGACATCACTGTCCTTCAGCTTCCATCTCATGGAGACAGCTAACAATTTTTCATCTCCCTCCAAGAGGTGTTTTTGGAGAAAACAGAGTGGCCCAGGCCTCACAGCCCTCAGGCAAGACTCCCTTCCTTATGTCCCATCTAGCACTGCCCTCGGTCAGTGTGGAGCCGTTCCGCCTTGTGCTGTCACTCTAGGCCCTTGTCAGAGCCCTGCCCAGTGTCCCAGGTCAGAGCCAGTCTCTGTTCCCTGTACCATGGAATGCTTTGCAGTGCTGTGTAGCAGCAGCCATTTGGCTGTTTCTGTTCTCTGTCAATGGCCACTTGATCCCTTCTCTACAGGTGCACTGGAAAAGTCCCTTGTCTGTCTTTCTCCCAGATCTCCCCACTTCTCTGCTTCCCACTGTGTTCCCTTTGCTGAACTGATGGCTGGCTGCTGCTTCCCTCTTGCTTCCCTTGCTCCCCATTCCCTCACGGAGCTTTGCTCCTGCCTGCACAGCTCCTGCTGATGCCCAGCTGCCCACACAGTCTCTGCTGGGCTCAGAGAAGGGCAGAGGAGTTGGGATGTGCAGCAGGAAAACTGGGAGTTGTGTGGCTGGTCCATCATGTGGAACACCCACCTGTAGCCCACAGGAAAGGAGCCCATGTGGCTCTGGTTGTACCTACAGGAAAGCCCCAGGTGCAGGTAGGCTCTGGCTTGCTGTGCCCAGCCACCCACACTGCTACTTCTTTGTACTGTGACAGGGAATGGTTGGTCCAGCACAGCCTCAGGATGTTCCTAGGCCCTGCAGTGGGAACTTCCACCTGCCTGCAGCTTGCTCTGCTCCTCTTTTTCTGTGCAGTCATTTCATTTGTTTCTCAGTTTCTGGCTCTAATTTTTCTTCTTAGTGAGGTGTGAACCACGTCCACGTTCCTGTGTCCCACACTGTTCTTTGCTCATGTGAAAACCTCAGTGACTAGTGTGATTTCTGACAACTCACTATTCTTTTTTGCCCTGTTCAAGATAAACTACAGAAATTCATCATCCCTCAATGTTTATTCTTCTTTCTCTCTTAATAGCACCTTCAGGAGCTAAACAAATGTCATGTCCCCCCCCATGCCCTTTTCCATACCTGACACCATTACTTACCCAGCTGGGGGAGTTTCTGCCTTTTAAAAATCTCTCAGCTGCTCTAGGTTGAGCTGTCTCTCAGTACTGTTATCCCCTGTGCTCTCAGCACAGTGTTCTGGCTGCTGTTGATCTTGCTGTGCTCTTTGCTGCACAAGTGACTGCCCTATCTCCTGAGAGGTTCATCTCAGTCTCTGGGATCTCACTGCCCTTGGCCTGGAGCACACACTAGGAGACAGAACACTTTTTATGTGCTCACTGCACATTGGTAATGCTCCAATAGAACCTGCAGTGAGCAAAAGCTTCCCTTTCCTTCTGCTTTCACTGACATGTGAAATTAAAGATTTCCAGGTAGGCTGGACCTAAAGAGTCACCCTAAGCTCCCTCTCAGGAAGTCCACAGCACTGTCCAAACCTGGTGATTTGGAGCTCTGAGGAGTGCCAGGGCCATCTGCACATCCCACTGGAGAGGTGTCAGCAGGATCCCCACACTCAGCTGCTGTGTCACTGCTCTGTGTCTGGAGCAGCTCTGGCTTGTGTCCCAGAATTTACCTCAGGAATTCAGCTGCTCAAGAGCAGGTTCTGTCTGGAAGGAGCAGCCTCTTTAAATAGTTTCTGCTCTTTTTCAGGAGAAGAAGTTGCCCTGTACTGTGCCAAGTACCTCCCTGAGATCATCAAAGACCAGAAGGCCTACAAGGAAGGCAAATTGCAAAAGGTAAGGAGCCAGCTCTGCCCTGCACTGAGTGCCTGCACAGAGGAGAGCCTTGTGTCAGTACCCAGCTGGGTGTGGGTTGTCCAGGGAGTGATGGAGTCTCCATTCTTGGAGCTGTCCAGAACCTGCCTGGGTGTAGTCCTGGGTGTCCCTGCTGGAGCAGGCTGCTGGAGCAGGAGAAGCCTGTGGGTCTCTGCCAGCTGCAGCCGTGCTGTGGTTAGTTACAGTCTGCAGGCTGGAAGCAACTGGATTGCACAGCATGGCAGGCAGGCATCCTGTAGGGAAGGGGCAGCTGCCCACTCATGCCTTTGTGCACGCACAGGCCCTGGAAGATGCATTCTTGGCCATTGATGCCAAGCTCACCACAGAGGAGGTGATCAAGGAGCTCTCTCAAATGGCTGGGCGGCCACAGGACGATGAAGATGAGAAGGAGAAGGTTGCTGATGAAGATGATGGTAAGTCAGATGCCACTGCACAGACAAGGCTGCAGCTCCAGGACAGGGATGTAGAGCAGCAGGGTCAAGTCTCCTTCAGCACAAGGTTTTCTGTCCCAGTTTCTCAGTTAAATTTTGGCTGACTTGAGCTACTGCCCTGTAGCATTGTCCATGGCTTTGGGCTGGTGCTAGGGGGGAACCTTTATCCATTTGCAAGCTTAATGCTATGGATAACAAAACAGCCTGTCACCATTTTCTATAGAGCTTCCTCCGTGAGTTGCAGGGTTCCAGGGTATGTCAGGAATTCTGAGCTGGACTCAGTTGTGGAAGGGAAATGACGTGGTGTGCAGTGCTCAGCTCCCCCTGGCTGGTGGCAGCCACCAAGTGCAGATAGGATTGAAGCAGATCCTGGTCTTTTCAGCAATTCTTCTTCCCTCAAAGAAGCAAGTGTTCCACCAGCAAGTGGCTGCCAGCCCAGGAGGTGTTTCCTGGGGTGGAATCCTGTGCTGCTCTGACTGAGTACCTTGTGACCAGCCTTGAGACAGATGCAAGGTGATCCTGTCACCTTGAACAATATGTCAGTCTGGAAACGCTCAATTTGTTGTTTTTTTTTTCTCCAGCTGACAGGGAGGAAGTGGGTGGGTGGGTTTTCATTCTTTTTGTTCTGTATTTTCAGGAGCATTTGGGCTATCTGTATTTGTTTTCCTTCTGGGATTAAGTAGCAAAGCAAACTAATATGCAGGGGGGTGTCAGTAGGAAAGCAGTGGTGTTTGGCCCATGGTCACTGGGGAAAGTCATCCCACTTTCTGTCTGGTCCCACTTGGGAGATGGCCAAAGCTGTGCCCTGACCTGCTGTCCCTGTCCAAATGACAGCTGGGGGGGATCCCTGGGGTGTTTCAGCTGTTCTCTTGTTCCTAGCTGCAGCATTAATGACCAAACCTGCACATGGCAGTGGTGGCTCTGCTTCCCTGCAGCTCCCAAGGAGCTTGTGCTTGGGCAAATGAGGCTCTACACCCTGGCCACACACCTGATGTGTGCACTGTGCTCCCGCCAGCCCCCGTGCCTGATGTAAACACTCTGTGGTGCTGTCAGTCGGCCAGGAAGCACAGCTCTGGGGCACTGGGGGCACTGGCAGGCTGTGCTGTGGTCAGAGCTGTTCCCATCCTGCTCACCTGTAGCATCTGGAGCTGTGGGAGGGCACGGGCCTGGCTGTGTGCCCAGAGTCAGTGCTGGGGCTCTGCCAGCTGCAGCCTCAGCTGGACCAGCTCAGCACAGGACCCAGCGTGCTGGGTGTCCTGCTCTCTCACCCTCTCTGTCCTTGTCCCCTCCCTCTTCCATTTGCAGTGGATAATGAGGAAGCTGCTCTTCTGCATGAAGAAGCCACAATGACCATCGAGGAGCTTCTCACACGTTATGGACAAAACTGCACCAAGAACCTCAAAGCCAAGTCTGTAGCTGCAGCTGGGGATAACGCTGTGGAGGGGACAGGCAAGCAGCATGATGGGGAGTCAAATATGAATGGAGAGGCTGACCCAGGGGAGCTTCCCGACCACAAGGAGAGGAAGAACGGGAAGCCAGACGAAGAAGTCACGGGTATTTCCTCCACCTCAGACAAAGCCAGCGCTGGAGGCAACAGCCCTGCTCTGCAGAAGCCTGAACTAGGCAAAGGTGACGAGGCCGTCACCTCTTCCACTGGGGAGGCCGGGCCCTCCTGCTCCTCCACGGGAAAGCCCCAGCGCACAACCAAATCCAAATTTTTTGAGGACAGTGAGGATGAGTCAGATGAGGTTGAGGAAGAGGAGGAAGACAGTGAGGTAGGAAACAGCACTGGAACAGAGTGGCCTTCTGGCTGGGCAGAATGCATTGCTTATGGTGGTACTTGAGATGAGCCTCTGGCTTATCCTAGGTGTGTTCCTAGGAGCAGGTGTTTCAGGCTGATCCTTTGAGGCCATCCCATGGGAATGTTTGGGCTTTTTGAGCTAACCCCGAAGGACACACCCTCATCCTGCAGCAGCCATAGCTGATAGCCCCTGGTCCTGCTGCATGCACCATCCCTTCATCCACTGCTGTAGTGATACCAGCTGCTCTGGTTGTAGCCATCAAGTGTGGGGGACATGTGGCAGGTCACCTCACACCTCTGGGGGAACTGATCATAGGTCCCCAGGATGGAGGGACCCGTGGGGGGACAGCACCAGGGGTCCTGTGTGACTCCTGTGGTATCTCTCCTTTCTTGTAGGAATGTAGTGAGGATGAGGACGGTTACAGCAGTGAAGAGGCAGAGAATGAAGATGATGAAGATGACACTGAGGAAGCAGAGGAGGATGAGGATGAAGAGGAGGAAATGTTGTTACCGGGCATGGAGGGGAAAGAGGAGGTACACACCCTGGTTTTGTGTTCTGCAGCTTAGTGTGGAGCCAGGGGCACTTGGGAGACTCACCTGGGGCTTGTTCCTGTTCAGGTGGGGACAGAATACCCTGTGCACTCTCCTGGGGCTGAGGGAGCTGCTGACAGCCTGGGTTTGTGCAAAAGCTGAGGGATGGGCCTGGATCTGGAAGGCAGGTTAAGGTCAAAGAGGCTGATCCTGGTGCTGGGTGTGAGGTGCTTGGAAAGCACTGGAGGGAGAGCGTGGACAAGAGCAGGAGGACTCTGCTGGCACCACTGCTCCAGGGCACAGCACAGCTCCTCACTGGGCAGGGCTGTGGCTCTTCAGCCCGTGATGGTGCAGTCAGGCAGGCCAGGCACCCAGGGGCCAGGAAAAGGGGACGTGGCTTCCAAGGTGCCAATATCTCCCTTTGGGGAAATGTCCTGACTTGAAGCGAGGATGTGCTCAAGCTGGGCTGGGGGTGGAATTAGCACATCAGAGCAGAGGGTGCAGACCTGTGGAATGCCACAGAATCCTGAGCCACCATGCTGCATGGGACTGGGATGGAGGTGTTGCCTAACCCTGCCCCTCAGTGAACACACTCCTGGTGTTTCCCACTTCCCTCAGGCCTTCTCCATTGTTCCATGTGTGCTTACGGGCTGCGATGCAGCACCCTGGGATCTGGGACGCTGCTGAGGCCGTGCAGCTGGTGCTGGTTCCCTTAACGACCTGACAGAGAGCTAGAGAAAGAAATCTCACCAGAATTGTCTCCTGCAGCCTGGCTCAGACAGCGGGACCACGGCCGTGGTGGCGCTCATCCGGGGCAAGCAGCTGATCGTGGCCAACGCCGGCGACTCGCGCTGCGTCGTGTCCGAGGGCGGCAAGGCCGTCGACATGTCCTACGACCACAAGCCAGAGGATGAGGTGGAGCTGGCCAGGATAAAGAATGCTGGTGGCAAGGTCACCATGGACGGAAGGGTGAACGGTGGCCTCAACCTCTCCAGGGCCATCGGTAAGCAGGGAGGGGAGGGGGGATGCTGGCAGGCCTGGCCTCAGGAGAGCCTCGCTGACAGCACTGCCAGCCACTGAGGCTGTGGAACAGTTTTTAATGAGATGAGTGAAACCTCTTCAGTGTTTGAGGGGAGATTTCAGTCTAATTGGGGAAAACGGCTATGAAGCAGTTGGACACCAGTGGAAAGCAGCATCTGACACATCCCAGGCTGTTGTGACAGCAGCTGGGTTGTCAGAAACCACCTCATGTAAACTGTCCCAAAACTGGACTGCTGCCTCTGGAACAGGACTTTTCCTGCTCACTGGGTTATTGAGAAATCTTGGTGTGTTGCTTCCGGGGGACCTGGCTTCATGGCTGAGCCCATTTATTTATCTGAGTGTGTGCAGAAGGACCCAAACCACTGAAATCATTATCTTAGTGTAAAGATATAAAACACCCCTCTAGGATGGAAATAAGGAGTTTATCTAGGGAGACACTGGCATTCCCACTTGCTATTTTGTGGTGGCCCTGGAAGTCCCTTCATAGAATGATTCCTGATAAGCTGCTAGTCAGAGCTGAGGGCCAGTTTTTTCAAGGGAACTTTGAATCATAAACCCTGGAGTGGTTTGGGTGGGAAAAGGGACCTTAAAGCTCAACCAATTCCAGCCACAGCCATGGGCAGGGACACTTTCATTAGACCAGGTTGTTCCAGGCCCCATCCAGCTTGGCCTTACACACTTCCAGGGATGGGGCAGCCCCAGCCTCCTCAGAGGTGGCAGGTGCTGTGTGCTGTTGGCCTGGTGTTGGTTGCCCCAGGAGGTGGGGACAGGGCACTTGGTTTGGAGTAAAGAGAGGCTGAGCTGGCCAAGACCCCTCTTCCCTGGGCTTGTCAGAGCTTACACCTGGAACCTGCAATGGTTCCTCTGCTTCGTGGCCCTCAGCCTGATCCCAGGTTGTGGGAGCACTCACTGGTCCCACTGGGAATGCCCTGTGGCAGGGCACAGCACTGCCTTAGCCCAGACATCTTCCTCCCCACCACAGGGGATCACTTCTACAAGCGGAACAAGAACCTCCCTCCAGAAGAGCAGATGATCTCTGCCTTGCCTGACATCAAAGTGCTGACAATAAACGATGACCACGACTTCATGGTCATTGCCTGTGATGGAATCTGGTGAGTGCTGAGGGAGCTGTTCTGCCTCTGGGGCATCACTGCTCCAGCCTTCTTCCAGAGCTGAGTCTGAGGAAGGCCTGTTGGACACTGGGGCATGTGTGCTCCCTTTGCCTGCCTTCCTGACCTCTCTTCTCTGCAGGAACGTGATGAGCAGCCAGGAAGTGGTGGATTTCATCCAGTCAAAGATCACCCAGAAGGATGAGAATGGAGTCCTGCGGCCCCTCTCCTCCATTGTAGAAGAGGTAAGAGGGGGAGCTCTGCTGTCTCTCCAGCAATGTGACATTCCTGCATCCCTGCTCCCTCAGATGGGTTCCCTGGGCACTCCAGGCAGTGTCTGACCCCAGGGGTGCTGTCCAGCCAAAGGAGTTTCTGCCCACATTCAGAAACCTGGGGCTGCTGAGGCCATCTCTGTCTCTTGTCCAGTGGGAACAGCTTTGACTCCTCCTGCACAGCTCTGGCCTGGCAGCCCCTGACCACTGTCAGGTGCTGGAGTGGGCCCAGTGCCTCAGGGTGGTGTCCCAGTGTGTATCTGTTCTCTCTGCTGACTTGCCCTGTCCCTCCCCAGCTGCTGGATCAGTGCTTGGCTCCAGACACTTCAGGGGACGGCACCGGCTGCGATAACATGACCTGCATCATTATCAGCTTCAAACCCCGTAACACACACCCACCTGCTGAGAGTGGGAAGCGGAAACTGGGGGAGGCAGCGGCACCAGCAGAGGAGAATGGTGGGGACAGCACCAAGAAGGCCAAACTGGAGTAGCAGGGCCCACCTGGGGACTGGGCTGTGCTCACCAGACTCTCGTTTCTTACCCATGCTGAACTCAAGACTCCAGGTCTTGTCCTTTTTTTAGCCTTAGCAGAGGCCTTGTTTGTCCGTGTCCTGGTGGGGGGTGGGCGGGTCTGGTTAGCAAGGGCATGTCCACTGTTCATCCGTAACCATTCCAAAGAGGGAGCCGGGATGAGCCGCGCCCGGGAGCGCCGCACCGCACGGTCCGTGCCGAGGAGGAGCAGGAGGAGGATGTCCCCCCATTGTCTCCATGTGGTTGTTGCCATTTCTGTGCCTGTGAATTTCTGTTTGGAGGGAAGAACTTTTTCACTGTTGAGGTTTTTTTAATCTGCACCCGATTATTTAAGGCCCTTTCTGGTTTTTTTTGTGAAACAATCTGGCGGTGGTGCTGCAGCCACGCCGTGTTCAGTTGTACACTTTCAATCAATACTTTTTTCAAACTAAAAGACCAGAAAATACAGGTGTGGTCTTGGTCCTTGGTTCTTTCCTGGAGGGGGAGGTGATGAAGGTGGGTCGGGGAGGAGAGCATTTGTCCCTGTGGTCTTGGATCATTGCAGTTTCCCCAGGATGGCTCTTCTGAGGTGACTCACACAGAGCAGACAGGAGCCTCTGGAGAAAGTCTGTGTCTGCTCAAGGGATGGGGGCAGCAGGCATGCCCCTGAACTCACCTGCCTGTAGCACCCCTAGAGCTGCACCTTCTGTCAAGGTGTGTCAAGAGGCAGCTCCTCCCTGATGCACAGCTCGGACAAGGGGTGCCAATACCTGTGGCTGCTCTGGCAGGAGCGAAGCCCGTGGGCTGTAAGACACTGGTGGAAGGGTGTGGGCTCTACAGGTGGGCTCTCCCTGTGTAGCAGGAAGAGCCTGCTGGAAAAGAAGAGCACTCTGTGGTGATCCATTATTTCTTTTCACACACAACTGGCTCCTTTTATGTGCATTTCCCACACTTGTTCTTTCCCCCAGTCCCTCCTTCCCCCACAGCCTGGGGCTGTCCCACCTGCCCCAGGATTCCAGGGAGCCAGAAGCAGCAGACCCCATTGCTGTCCCTGTGCTCCTGTGTTCCCGGTGAGCTGCCAGCACCGAGCCTGCCAGGAAGGCACAGTACCCCTGCCTCTGTTCCCTGAGCAGCTGCAGCAAGGCAAACACCTGCAGCCCTGAGGGCCTTTGCTGTGGCACAGGACCCACCACAGAGCATTCTGAGTAAAAGTCAGCAGGATAGAACAGCAACAGAGCACCCAGAAAATGTCTGTACGTTACTAATGTGAGGTTGCCATGAATCAGAGCCATTCTGGGGACTCCACAGAGACTGGAGACTGCATCACAAACCTTAATGACCAGGAACAAAGTTTACAACCAAACCTTCTGGCGATGGATGCCTGGCAGCAGGAACGGAATGACAGCACATGGCAAGTGAGGCAAACTGGTTTTAATGTCACCAAGCAAAGTTGTCTCAGCTCAGGCTCTCAGGGATGGCAGAAATAGCTAATACTTTAGGACTGCTTGTCCCTGTGACTATTCATTGTTTATTCAAAATCTGGAGTACCCTTGACCAGGATGTTGACAGCAGGGAGGAAGTGTGAGGTACTGAGCAGCCCCTTCCCAGAGTGATCCTGAGATAAACCCACCTGGCAGCAAGTGGGAGCTGTGCTAAGAACAAACCCACTTTTGCAAAGGAAAAAAGTCTTCCTGAGAGGTCTCCTCGGGCAGCCCCATTCCAGGGGAACATGGAAAGGGCCTGAGCAGCAAATCCAGCTGCAGCACTGGGGTGTGTGAGGCTCTGGAGCACCAGACTCACACAGGGCCTCAGGAGCCCAGCCTGGACACTGCAGACACCAGAGCAGTTCAGCACTGGACAACTCACTGCAGAGCACCAGGCAGGGTGGGGAGCTGAGGCTTGGGGCTGCCAGGGAAGGGGTCAAAGGTGCCAGGAGAGGCAGCACCTGGGCTGGTGAGGGACACACTGAACTGCAGAAGCCAAGACAACAGCCCAGGACCAGAAGAGTGGAGTTCATCTTCAAAAAAGGAAGATCTGTAGTGCAAGGCACCGCCAAAGGCACAACCCCATCATGTGGGAATCCCTGAGTACCTGGAGGAAGCTCTGCAGGTGAGCCAACTCACAAACCTCACCTCCTATGGAGACAGGCTGGGACAGCTGGGGATGTTCAGTCTGGAGAAGGATCCAGGGAGAGCTTAGAGTCACAGTGCCTGAAGGGGCTCCAAGAAAGCTGGAGGGACAGGCAAGGGGAAATGGCTTCCCATTGCCAGAGGGCAGGGTTAGATGGAATACTGGGAAGGAATCCTTCCCTAGTGAGGCCCTGGCACAGGTTGCCCAGAGAAGCTGTGGCTGCCCCATCCCTGGAAGTGTTCAAGGCCAGGTTGGACAAGGCCTGGAGCAACCTGGCTCCAGGAAGATGTCCCTGCCCATGGCAAGGGACAGCAATGAGCTTTAAGTTCCCTTCCAACCCAAATCCTCTACTCATTCTGTGACTGCCCACCTCTGAGCAGAAAAACATTCAGGAGCAGCAAAACATTCAGAAGCAGCTTTTTTTTCCCCAGGATGCTGTAGTGGAGTCAGAGTGGCAAGGATCCCAGGGCCTGAGACTATGCAACCCGCCTGGCAATAGGTCCCCTACAGCCCATGGTGCTCCTCCACACTGGCCTTGCTGCAGGATGGATCCCTGTGGGGACCAGCACCAGAGGTGGGAGCTGCTGCCCTCCCCTAACCCTGCAGCCTGCTCTCGGGGCAGATCAGCTGGTACAGGCAGGGCAGAGGCCACTCCCGATAACCCGAGCATCACCTGGGCAGCCTCCTCCTCACACAGGTCAGATGTGATGCCTGTCGTGCACACCAGTGGGCTGCCAGGGGGCTCTGCTGTCTGGGGATTTTTGCCACAGGAGACAGAGCAGCTTTTATTTCCTAGTGAAAAGAAAGCAGAGCAGCTTTATTTCCTAGTGGTGCCTCTGGGAAAGGGGCGGACAGGGCTAGTGCAGGGTGCAGCAGTGCTGGGTGCAGCTGGCACCCACCCAGGACCAGCTCCCACGGCTGGGTGTGCTGGCAGACGGGAACTGGCTCTGCCACAGGAGGGCACAGAGCCTGTGTGTGGATCAAGACTCTCCCCCTCAGGCCCCCATCACTCCACAGGGACACCCACAGAGCTGCCCCTGTCACTGGTGGCTCCCAGGGAGTCCCCAGAGAGGCTCTGGCCAGACAGGGCACTGCTGAGGCTCTGCTGCCGGGCAGAACGTGGCACCGCTTCCACTGACACCTCCACCTCGATGGTGACACCTTCCCTGCAGACAAACAGACACTGAGGGCAGCGGCCCGAAGGGGAACATCCCGTCCCTGCCCAGCACAGCGGGGACGCTGTGTTTGGAAGGGATGTGCCACCCCCAGCCCCTTGGCACCCTGCCTACCTGTCAGAGGTGTCCTGGCCCTCACTCAGCATGCTCCCAGCGAGGGCCACCGTGCTGGCTGACTGGCTGTCCCGTTCTGGCGGCGCCGGGCGCGGGCTGCGGCTGCTGCTGGGGAGGGAGGCGGCGGCGTCCGGAGCTCCGTCCTCAGCCGCCCTGGGGCTGGGCAGCACTGCCCACAGCTCGTTCACTGCGGAGAGAGAGCACGCCGTTCCCACGGACTGCCCCTGCTGCAGCAGGGAGGACCCAGGCCGGGCCTGCCAGCTGTGTGGGACCCACGCTTGGCCAGGTTGTCCAGCTCCACCACGCCGAGGTCGCCGGGCGTGCGGCCGCCCCTGCAGCCCCAGCGGCTCCGGCACAGCGACAGCACCACGGTCCCGTACACGTAGGTGAGCACCAGGGGCACGCCGACACCTGTGGGCAGTCAAAGGGTCACTGCCCAGCCCAGTCCTGCTGCCTCTGGTCCCAGACATCCCCCACAGTCCCACCCCCACCGTGGGCAGTGCCCTCAGCACTCACCCACAGTGAGAGCTGTTATGATAGGGGACACAAAGAGAGACAGGAGGACGCTGCTGGTGACAGAGAGGCACTGCTGGCACCCGGAGAGGCTGCTTCGCCGGCTCTGGCCCAGCACCTCGAGGAGAAGACAGAAAGGTGAAAGGCTCTACAAGGACCTCAGCACAGCCCCAGGGACTCAGCCTCTTCTCTGCCTGGCAGAGCTCCAGCCACAGCCACCCAGACAGCCCTCCCTCTCCTCAGGGACAGGCAGCCACCACAGCACAGGTGTTCCTGGAGAGCCCCTCTAGAACCCTTCCTCCTCTCACCCACCCTGACCCCACTCCCCAGGCTGAGCACACCTGCACTGGCAGGGGCTGCTGGGGGCAGCAGAAGGTCCTGGCAAGACAGGACTGTGGGCTGTCAGGGTGGCACAGAGATGTGCTAAGAGTAGTCAAGGGTAGCACAGGGATGTGCTGTGGGCAGCAGGGAGCACTGCAGGTCTGTCCAGGCCCAGAGCCACGGGCTACCAGGCTGAGCAGGGAGTAGGACCACAGCTGCCAGTACCTTCCTGCCCATGTAGATGGGGATCCCAATGGTGATGACAGGGACAGCAACACCCGCAGCAAGGGAGATGACCATGGGTGCTCCCAGCACCATGCCCAGCTGCCACAGGATCCTCCGGGTCCGGGACCACGGCCTCTTCCCCCAGAAGGTGCAGCCAGAGGGGCTGTGGGCACAGAGCAGGGCTGAGCCAAGGCTTCTGCGAGTGGCAGGCAGAGACCAGCACAGCCTGGCCCCACGTCAGGGGACATCCAGGAGCCCACCTGAGAGCAGGCAGCCAGGCTCCCCCAAACCTGGCTCCAGCTGCCTCCTACGGGGTGCCAGCAGCCAGCCCCAGCCCTGCCAGAGCCAGCAGCACAGAGCACCCTGCTCCCCCTGGCTAACCCCAAACCTGGGGCAGGGCCTGGCTGCCCCCATCCCAGCTCCCCATCCTGTCAGGGCCCCCAGCCTCAGCCCAGGGCAGCCCCCAGCCCCTAAGGCCCTGCACTGACCTCAGAAAGTGCACGTCAGAGATCTCCTGCAGGCAGAGCCAGCAGAAGAGGCAGCCACAGACCGTGCAGTTCATGCGGTTGCAGCTGCCATCGTTGATCTTCATGATGAAGGCGCTGCAGCGAGGACAGACCTTGATGTCCTCGGCCTCAGCTGGGGGGAGATGAGATGGGATGGGGGAGCAGGACAGAAGAGTGTGCACCCATCCCAGCCTGTCCCAGGCCTGTCCCTGTCCCAGTGTGCATCCATCCCAGCCTTCCCCATCCCACAGGAATCATGGGGGGAGCCAAGGTGCCTCTATACACCCTGGCCCAAGTGGCACAGGGGCTGTGAGACTGCAGCAGAGGCAACTCTGTATCCTAGCTCCAGCAGCCCCGCAGGCAGGAGGCACAGAGGCACAGGACTGTGCCAAACCCCAGCCCTGCTGCTCCCACCCTGGGCCAGGCCTCACCGTGGGCTGGCTCCTCCAGCTGTGCTGTGGGGGTGGCCAGGCTGGGGGCCGGTGGCACTGGTGCACAGGGGCCCTCGGGGTGCCAGGGCTGCCGGCAGTGGTAGCAGAACTCGGTGCCACAGCCCTCACGGCCACAGGTGAGGCGGGGACACTCGGCACAGCCATGGGCAAGGACAGCGTAGCTGTGGGGAGAAGGCAGCTGGGGCTGGGGTACATCAGGGCGCCCCTCCCCGCACAGCCAGGCCAGGCCATGGCAGTCCTGGTCCTCTACTGAGCTGGAGCCACAGCCCTGGCTCAGGAGAGCTGGGACCCACCCTCAGCTGGGACCCCACCCTGTCCAGCCTCAGCCCTGGGGCTCACAGAGTACCTAGCACAGGCTCTGCAGCCAGACCAGGACTGGACACTTCCCTGGGCACACCCAGCCCAAGGCAGGACAAAAGGATGGGAACCCAGCCTGGAAAGGGCTCACAGGACACGGGCACACCCTGATGCTGTGGGAGGGGCCCACGCCCACCCCGCATTCCCACCCGTGCTGGGGCCCTGCTGCGGTACCTGCAGTCAGGTGCAGGGCACCAGCGGGTGCCAGGATCCGCCACCAGCAGCCGCCGCAGCAGAAACTCCTCGTATTTGTCGCGGAGGGCGGGCTCGGGGAGGAGCCGGTGCACGTCGTGGGGCTGGAGCGCGGCGGGGCAGTGCGGGCAGGACACGGGCACGCGGCTCTCGGTGACGGCCAGGCGCAGGTACTGCTGCAGGCAGCCCCGGCAGGAGCGGTGCGAGCAGGAGGCCAGGCTGGGGAAGGCCTCGGGGGGCTGCGGCAGCAGGCACAGGGGACACTCCTCCAGCGCCTGACCCTCGCCCACCGCCAGCACCACCCGTGTCTCCTCGGGCTCCGGCTCCGGTTGTGGTGGTGTCTCCTCCCCGACGGGCTGTGGCTTCCTCCTGAAGCAGCCCAGAAGGCGGCGGGGCCCGGGCACACGCGTGGGCTGCTCCATGGTGGCCCGCCGAGGTGGCCAGGGCTGCTGTTGAGCTACGGAGGGCAGCGGGGAGGAGCTGGCCCGGGTGCAGCCCCCATGGCCCGGCTCCTACCTGGGCCTCACCAGAGGTGGCAGCGGAGCCATGCCCAGGTGCAGTCGGGTGCCTCTCAGCCTGCAGAGGAACAGCCCCTGAGAGCCAGCCTGTGCCCTGGGACAGCCCTCGAGCATGGCCTGCCCCATCCTGCCTCCTTCAGATCTGCATGATGGGTCAGGACCACAGAGCTCCCAAATACCCAGCGTGGGGAAGAGAGTGGCAACACTATGACAGCCAGCCCAGGCACAGGCAGCGTGACACTCACACCCACCCCCTCCCCAGGGCTCTCCTCCCCAGGGCTAAAGCACTTTCCACTGCAGCTCACGTGCCAAGGGACCCAAAACCCAGTTCATTCTGTGACCGGGAGCCAGGTGATTCCTGCAGTGGGGTAAATCTGTCCATTTCCCTCGCTTGGAGCTCACAAATCCATGGCCACACCACACTCCCTCCCCGCGGTCCTTCCCTCCCTCCACCCCAAAGCTGCCCCCTGCCCTCCCCACCTCAGCAGCACTGCCACACCCCACAGAGCACTCCCGGGTCAGGGGCCAGGACCAGCGACACTCAGGTGAGGCTGAGTCCCAGCACACCTGCTCTGCTGGGCCAGGCACTGGGTGGCTCTGCAACCCCAGGGGACACGGCACTTCCTAGGGGACACAGGGACACGGCGCTTGCCAGGGAGAGGGCAGGGGCGGGATTTCCGCGGTGACCGGGGAGCGACAGACGGCCAGGGCTGTACCTGTCAGCGGGGAATCATCGCTGGCAGCACGGCACGGCCACGGCTCCCCCGGGACGGCCCCAGCCCGGCACACGCAGCGCCCGTGGGACCTGCGAAGGGACAGCAGCGATCCGTGAAGGGGCCGAGCGCGGCTCACGCAGCCCGGGACGCGGAGCGGAGCCACCGGGAGAGCCCGGTGCGGGTGGTGACGGGCACAGCCCGGGGACACGGATGGGCTGCACCGGCCACCTTCGGGACCGGCCAGAGCACGGCGTGACCGGCCGGCCAGAGGCCCTCGGGCCCAGCGGGCGAGACGCCAAGCCCCGGGTGTCCCCGGTGTGACCGCGCGAGGACACCGGCGAGACTCACCGGGGCCTGCCCTCCGCGCCGGCGCTCGGCGGGGCCGAACCCGGAGGGCACCGGGGGTAGGGAGCCGCAGCCTCCCCTGAAGGGGCACAGAGACCGGCAGCACTCGGCAGCGGCCCCGGTCCCGCCGGTGCCACCGCCTCCCGCCGGCCGGAAGGGGCGGAGCCGCTGCTGTCCCGCCCCGCCCCCCGCCGGAGCCCCGACCGCTGCCCGCCTGTGCCGTGCGCCGGCCCGGCCCGGCCGCACGCCCCCGCCGGGCCCGGGCCCGCTCCCCTCATGCCGCGGCCGCGGGGCGGGCGGGACGGGGGGCGGCGCTGCCTCTGCGCACGCGCCCGCTCCGCTTCCGGGTCGCGCGGGCGCTTCCGGCGCAGCCCCCGCGCGCCCGGGGGAAGCGGAAGCGGAAGTGTCCGGTCGAGGCGGGGCGGCGGCGGCCGCCCCGGGCTGGCGGGGGCGGCTGGCGGGCCGCGGGCGGGCGGGCGGCGGGGCCGGGCCGGCGCCGGGGCCCGCCACGATGCCCCGGCGGAAGCAGAGCCACCCGCAGCCGGTGAAGGGTGAGTGCGCGGCGGGCCCGGGGGGCGGCGGCGGCGGCCCGGCGGGGACCCGCGGCGCTCGGAGCGCTGCAGCGGACGCCGAAGATGGCACCGAGGAGACGGCAAGAGCGGCGGTGGTGCTGCCCGGGGACCTGCTGCTGGGCCGTGGCCCGGCCTCCGAGAAGGGACCGCCAGGTGCGTGCGGCCCCCGCGGGGACGCCGCCCCTCTCCGGCAGCCCCACCGGCGGCGACGCGGCCCGGCCGGGCCGTACCGGGCCCGCGCTCGGCGCATCCGGCCGGGCCCGCCCTGCCACGGGCCCGCCCGGCGCGAGCTCCGGCCGAGCTTCCTCTCACGGGGGAGGCCCGGCCCGCGACGGGGCCCCGGGGTGGGTTCTGCCCGCCCGGCATTGACCCCCGGCACCGATCCCCGAACGCTCCTTCCCGCGAGGGTCCCGGGCACGACCGGGGGGAGTTGTCCCGCGGGGGGTTGTGGGCCGCGCCCCGCAGCCGCCGCCGAGCTCAGCCCCGGGGTCCCGTTCCACCGCTCCCCTCGGCGCTGCGAGCCGTACGGAGCGCGCTCAGCCCCGGCACCTCGGCCCGGTGCCATGGGCAGCGCCTGTCCCGCTGCGGCTCCCGAGCCTGGGTCAGCCCCGGCCGAGGCAGCCGGAGGAGCGAGCGCTGCTCAGCTCCAGGGAGCTGCTCACCGGGACTGGCCTGACTGGCGGGAGGCACTCCCCGCCCCGGGCACCGAGCACCGCGGGAACGGAACGGGGAGAGATGAGGGCACGGACTGTCCGGCCCCGTGCCTGTCCCCCGGGGCTGTGCCCTGCTCCGTGTGCTCGGCGGCTGCAGGGCTGTGCCGTGCTCCTGCTCTGGCACTGAGGGCTGGGGCTGCTCCGAGGGCTCTGCTTCCCTGCCCTGGGACGGCTGCTTGGCAGCCCTGCGAGCCTGCCGGGGGTTGGGGACAAATTCCACCAGGAATACCTGTCCTCCCATTCAGCCCCAGCCCTGGAGCAGGACTAGGACCTCAGCCCACTGAACCAGGCAGGACAGACAGGCTGTGCCATGTGGGCACTGACACGGCCCTTGAGGGGATGGTGCTCTGGGGATGCTGTGGCACTGCTGGCCTGAGGGGACAGGGATTCCCTCAGCGTGGGACTGGCCCGAGGGGACAAGTGGGTGCCTTGGCAGAGGGCTTGAGGCAGGATCCAGAGTTCCCCCATAGCAGCCAGGCCTTGGCAGGATGCCCTTTTCTGATGTCTGTGTTTCCAGCAGTGCTTGTTGAAGGGCCTGGGAGGCTGGAGGGACCTCCCTGTCCCAAAGCATAGGTCAGCCTCACCAGCTGGACACAGCCCAGGTGGCAGCAGCAGGGGGACAGTCCAGGGTGGTCCCAGGATGGGGGGCAGCTGCTGAGTCTGACAGGCCCCAGGGGTGCAGGTCGGGCACAGAACGGGGCCAGCAGGGCATGGCTCTCAGCTGGTCATGGTAAGCTGCCCCTCCAGCCCCCAGCACCAGCCTGGGGGCACTTGTGGAGCACAGGGGCTGCAGAAGGATGAGTCTGTGCCCAGCCGAGATGTTCCATTTGAGAGCCTGGCACAGCCTTCCCCCTGGCACAGCCTTCCCCCCCAGACAGTGGCTCTGTGGGGATGGAGGAATGCCTCCTGCAGGATAGAAGGGGCTGGTGTTGGAGCTCCCTGGTGCCAGCCATGCGAGTGCAACCAACTGCCAACCCGGGGCTGGGGCAGTGCCACAGTGAGAGGGGCACAGCGTGGGCCGGGCTGTGCCCACCACCTTCTACCCCCCAGGCCCAGCAGTGCCAGTGGGTGATGGATCCACCCGTCCTCCCAGCCTTCCTGGTGCCAGGGTCTTGCCCAGCCATGCAGAAGTGTCAGGGTTTCCCAAGACACCCAGAACAGGCCCTCAGCAGGGCATTGGGACAGGCTGTGGCTGCAGGGCTCCTCCTGGGTGCTACGGGGTGGGACAGGGGGCATAGGCAGAGGGGCAGTGCCCAGGCCAGCCGGGCTGACGCCACCCCATCCCCACGGTGTTCTCAGCAGACACACTGGTGGGGAAGATCGCTATTCCAGCGTACGCCCTGAGCGACGACGACTGCTCCTCCGGGTACCAGCAGCTGAGCGTGGAGAGTGACCCCGAGGAGGGGGGCGAGCCCGGCCCTGCCGCCCTGCCCTGCCGCCAGTGCGGGCTGCAGCTGGCTGCCAGCCTGGGCCAGAGCTGCCTGCAGTGCGCCGGCGCCGAGGGCGGCCGCAGCCAGCGCATCGTCTACTCCTGCCAGCTCTGCCCCTTCGCCTCCCACTACTCCAGCCACCTCAAGCGCCACATGAAGACACACAACGGGGAGAAGCCTTTCGCCTGCCCGCAGTGTGCCTACGCCTCTGCCCAGCTGGTGAACCTGACCCGGCACCTGCGCACGCACACCGGGGAAAAGCCGTACCGCTGCACGTGCTGCAGCTTTGCCTGCAGCAGCCTGGGCAACCTCAAACGCCACGAGCGGGTGCACAGCCAGGACAAGCCCTTCCAGTGTGCCGCCTGCGACTATCGCTGCAACCAGAGCCGCAACCTGAAGCGGCACATGCTCAGCCACCGCCTGCCTGAGGGCGAGGGGCCGCACCGGCGGGACAAGGACCCAGGTAAAGGTGGGAGGGTGTGGGGAGAGCTGCTGCAGGGGCTTTGGGGCTGGCGCAGGGCACAGATCCTGCCGCTGACCCGAAGTCACGATACTGCCAGGCTCACCAGGGCAGTGTGGCTCGTCACAGAGCCAGTCCTCGCTGGCGCTGGGGCTCATCGCAGAGCCAGTCCTCGCTGGCGCTGTGCCACCCAGCTCACAACCCCGTCTCTTTGTCCCACAGAGCCACTGCTGCCAGAGCTGAGCCTGCACGTGGGCAGCGGCAGCGGCCCCTTCCTGCCCGGCTGCGCGCGGCTGCGGGGCGAGGAGGCAGCCGCGCTGCCCGAGCTGCTCTTCCCCTTCACGTGCCGCATGTGCGGGCTGGTGCTGGACGACGGGTTCGCACAGGACGAGGGCCTGGCCGAGCAGGTCTGCGGGCGCTGCAGCCTGGCAGTGCTGGGCACTGAGCCGGGTGCCAGCCCCCGGAAGGGCACCGGGGACAAGGGCTTTGCCTGCAGCCTCTGCCCCTTCGTCACCCACTACCCCAACCACTTGGCGCGGCACATGAAGACGCACAGCGGGGAGAAGCCCTTCGCCTGCCCGCTCTGCCCCTACGCCTCCGCCCACCTGGACAACCTGAAGCGGCACCAGCGCGTGCACACGGGCGAGAAGCCCTACAAGTGCCAGCTCTGCGACTACGCCTGCGGCAACCTGGCCAACCTCAAGCGTCACGGGCGCATCCACTCAGGCGACAAGCCCTTCCAGTGCAGCCTCTGCAGCTACAGCTGCAACCAGAGCATGAACCTGAAGCGGCACATGCTGCGGCATACGGGCGAGAAGCCCTTCCAGTGCCGGGACTGCTCCTACACCACTGGCCACTGGGACAACTACAAGCGCCACCAGAAGATCCACGGCCACACAGCCGAGAGCTGGGTGAACCCACGCAATGCCAAAGCCCTCCTGGCCCCCCCAGCCGTGGGCACGGCCCTGCCCTGAGACAGCACTTAGCCCGGCAGTGGGCCTGGGGTGCCGCGGTGCCTGCCTCCCTGGGGGAGGGAGGACAGGTGGGCACCTCCACGGGGGCTTAGGGCTGCCTTACGCCAGGCCCAGAGGAACACTGGGGCCTCCGGCAGCCCCGTCCTGCCTGGGCAGGGTGAAGTCATGACCGGCAGCTCTGACCCCTGCCCGTGTGGCAGCACGGCCACGTCCCCAGCCACCCCAGCTGCCTGTTTCTGCCTGCCGGAGCCTTCCTCTGCCGGGGTTTGGGGAAAAGGGGGGAGGGGGGAACAGGACTGGTTCCATGGCTGCTGCCGTGCTGGTCGGTGTAATTTATATTGTGTATAAAAGCATTAAACAGTCAGTTTTGTTATCGGCTCTTCACCCTGGGGGCCTTGTTCTGCTACAGAGGACAGCACAGGGCTGGCACGGAGAGGGGAGGGACAGCAGCCACCCCCCAACAGACAGCCTGGTACCAATCAGGATCCGTTTTAATCATTGTTGCAGTGTGTAAACATCAGTTACTGTCCATTAATGCTCTGTCGGGCTGAGCAGCAGGAGATACGTGGTTACAAGCCTAGATTATGCTGGCGTCTATGAGCGGGTTAGAGGGGACTCTGCGTGGAGTCCCCGAGACAGCTTACTGCACTCTGTCTCGGAGCACAAACCTAAATGCTAATTTGGCATTATGGAGCCTGCCTGGCTCTGCCCCCAGGCTGGGCCAGGCCTTCCCAGCTGGGACAGGAGCAGCTCTGCCCCCAGGCCAGGCCGGGCCCTGCAGCTCCAGGGCTCTGCCCGGGCCAACTGTTCAGGTCAAACAAGCCCTCTCCCAGCTGGAGCCAGCAGCGGGAGGAGTTCGGCTGCCTCCACCCCGAAGGCAGTGGCGGGCTGGGGGTGAGCTCCCAGCCCCGGGGAGCAGGGAAAGGTGAATGTAGCAGGTGAGAGGCACGTTGATTGCAACCTGGCTGCAGGTCGTACATTCCTCAGCGAAGGCCCTTGCTCAGGCCGGGGCTGTCCTGGGAAGGGGGCACTACAGATCCTCATCGCCAATGCCCTCAAAGGCGTAATTGCCGTGGAAGTCGTTAGCAGCCACGTCGTTTGCAGAGCTGGAGTGGCTGATCCCACGCAGGCTGACAGAAGTGAGCTTGCTCTGTGGAGAAGGGAGATGTTAGGGAGGACACCCCTAGCTCCCCTACCCACTTAGCCTGAGGTCTCTAGTGCACCCACACACAACTCACCGAGAGTTTGGCCATGGGCTCCCAGGAGGCATCAGGTGAGTCCTGTGAGGACAGCACAGTTGGGCAGCACAGGGTCGTGGGACACAGCCCCCACCTTTCCTTCTACCTGCCCCCCTCCATCCCCAGGGAGTCTGGCTCACTGAGTTGGTCCAGGATGTCTTTCCCTTCCCAGGGCCCTGGAAGCAGGGCACCACAGCCCTGCTGTCCTTTGGGCTTGCCCCAGCCCTGCCAAGGGGAGAGTGCCTCTTCTGGAGGCAGTGAGTTCTGGTACACAACACATCAGAGCCTGTGATTACACCTGTCCCCCACCCAGAGCTGCAGGGTCCCACTCACCAGCAGTGGGGGTGACTTCACAGCTTGCTGGCTGTCCGAGCGCCGCAGGGCCCCGTTCACCCGCCGCCGAAACATCTGCAGGAGGAGCTCAGCTCAGCCACAGCGTCAGCTCTGGGCTTATAACCAGCCCTGGGGATGCTAGCCCCATCCTGAGGGGAGCACTCAGGACCCAGTCCAGGCCCTGGGTTGGGATAACGTTCCAGAGCCATCATCCAGCCCCAACCCTCACCTTGCGGATGCTGCCTCCAGATTTTTTCACCATCAGCTCATCCACCATGGACTGCAAGCAGATGCTCAGCATGATGGCCTGCAAGGGAGAAGTGTCACGGGGCCCTATGCACACCCCACCCTTCCCACACCCTATGCAGGGCCCAGCCCAGCCCTTCCCCTCACAGGCACCACCAGCCTGCCATGCAGGCAGCTCTACCTGTGGGCTGGTGATGGTGACCCACTGCAGCCGGTCCTTGCTCATCAGGTACTCAAAAGCCAGCTCCAGCTTCACCTCGGACTTCCCTGGGCTGCTCCCCGACGGGCCATTGTTCATGGGCACCTGTGAGGACACACACCAAGGCTGGGAGCCTCCAGAGGCGAAGGAGCAGCTCCCCAGAGAGCAGTGCAGCTTGAGGGCAGCACCAAGCCAAGTGTGGGACACCTGCCCAGTGCCCACCAGTCTTCTGCCACTGTCAGGTCCCCTCCAATGTCCTCACACCAATGACACCCTCAGCCCCAAGGCATGATTCAGACCCTCTCCAAGCCTACTGGGCCAGAAGCCGGCATCAGAGCCAGCACCCTTCTTAGGAAGAGGTGCCAGCCCAGCCTGGCACACCCCCCCCAGCCCCCTCCCTGCTCTCCAGGCGTCACTCACCGAGGATGTGACCCTCCAGCACCGCATGCGTGTGACCTTGAAGCTGCCCTCCTTGATCTGCTCGTTGGGCAGCCGCACCTGGAAGTTGAGCTCGTTGTTGCCGGCGCTGACGACGACGTGGCAGCCCTTCTCGGGGAAGTCGGTGACGCAGGGGTCGAACTTGAGATAGCCGTAGTACTTGAGGGTCTGCGCCAGGCGGATGAACTGCAGGCAGGGCCAGGGGTGCTCAGCACTGCCGCCCACCCCGGCCAGGAACAGGCCACCAACTGGTACCACACGTCACGTGGAGAGGGCTGGTGCAGAGCCAGAAGGCTCCAGTCCTGGCACTGTACCCTGTCCTACCTCCTTCTTGGAGACCTTTTCTTGCAGGGACTTCAGCTGCCGGTGCTGTTCCTTGTTGACAAGGATCCATCCGTGTTCGATGTCTGACACCGTCTACAGGCAGCAGAGGTTGGTGAGCGCCTGGGACCGGAGCTCCCCAGGCCCTGCACAGCTGTGCCCAAGGAGTGCAGTGTCCATCCTCACCTGGCTGTGCCACACCAACCCTCACCTGTGCATACAGCAAGTTCAACCCCACACGGTGCTCCATCACATCATCGTCATAGGCCGAGTCCCAGTAGCTGGAAGGGAACCACAGGGGTTAGCCTGCTCCCCACCTCCTGACAGCAGTGAAGAGAAAATCACCTTCCTGTGGGCTGGTAACCATCAGTCACCGTGCCCTGCTCCCCGTCTAAACCGGCTGCCATGGAAAGGCAGGAATGAGCTAAGCACAGCAGGGCAGCCCATGCTCCAGTGTCATGGTCAGGGATGCTCAGGTATGATCCTGGGGGCCAAAGCATCAGTGGGCAGCAGTGGCAGGAGGGGAGGGTCCCTCTGTGGAACAGGGAGCCCTGGGCAGCAGTGGCAGGAGGGGAGGGTCCCTCTGTGGAACAGGGAGCCCTGGGCAGCAATGACAGGAGGGGAGGGTCCCTCTGTGGAACAGGGAGCCCTGGGCAGCAATGGCAGGAGGGGAGGGTCCCTCTGTGGAACAGGGAGCCCTGGGCAGCAATGGCAGGAGGGGAGGGTCCCTCTGTGGAACAGGGAGCCCTGGGCAGCAATGGCAGGAGGGGAGGGTCCCTCTGTGGAACAGGGAGCCCTGGGCACCACCCCAGTGCTGCCCCACAGCCCCACTCACCTCTTGCGCAGGATGATCTGGAACTCGGGGTTGTGCAGGCTGGTCACTGACACGTAGGGCAGCTCAAACTCCTGCAGCTTCCGCACAACTGCGGGGAAACACCAGCTCAGCAGCACCTCTGGGCAGCAGGAGCCCCATGGCCCTGAGGAAAACAGCTGGGCCCCCCACCCAGGGCAGGACCCAAGCACACAGCCCTCACTCCAGGCAGGGGGCACAGCAGATGTGCCACCACAGTGGGCTCTACTCACAGGAGAAAGCTCCATCCTTGGTCTCTCTCACTAGGAAGAGGCTGAAGTAGCCAACCAGGTCATCTGGCAGATCCAGCTTGGAGGCCACAGCCTGGGAGGAAGAGCAGGATAGTCCCAACATAGTCCCAACATGGTAGCAAGACCCACGTGCATTCTGGGGCCTCCCAACAGCAGGAAGGCAGCATCTCTGCTGCCCTGGGGCCAGGCCTGGGCTCCTTTCAACCAGGAAACAGCTAGGGGACCCCGAACATCAGTCTGGAACCAGACACACCCTGCAGCACACCCATTTCAGCTCCCAGCTTTCAGCCCCACCAAGTCAACCCTGCTCCAGGGTGGGCAGATGGCAGGGGAGGGCAGGAGGGGCTACCAGGCTGAGAGAACCCCACACAAGTGGGAAACCCCAGAGGGCAGCAGGAGGGGCTGGTCCCACCCAGCACGAGAGCTGTGGTACCTCAAGGACATCCTCTGTCTGGTCCGACGTAAGGATGGTGACCTTGACCTTCTGCCCGTTGGAGAGCAGCACCTCCAGCACCACCTCCTCTGTGGGGATCTGCTGCGTCTCCTGCAGAGAGGAACAGCACTGGCACCCCAGCCCTCAGCAGACTGGGGGCCCCAGAGCTGCCCCAGCTGTGCCCTCACCTGCTGGGCCTTGCGCAGGAAGCTGTTGAAGGTCTCGCTGCCGCCCAGCGTCGGGTCCTGCCGCACTGCAGGAGGGGCACGAGTGGTCAGGCGTCCCGTGGGAAGGGGCAGGGACCCACACTGCTGCCTGCCCCTTCTGCAGCCCCTCAGCTCGCCCTCAGACTGCGTGCTGGGCCAGCCAGGGACCCCCCTGCACAGCCCCACTCTGCCAGGGCAGGCAGGGGCCGGGACAGGAGCTGGCACCCAGGGGACAAGCCCAAACGCCAGTGCTGCCCTGGGAGGTGCAAGATGCACTGCAGGGAATGGAGCAGGGCAGGGAGGAAGCCATGGGCTGTGCCCTGCACAGCTTACCAGCCTGCATGTACTTCTCCAGCTGCTCCCGGCGCTGCTCTACCTCTGCTGGGGTGAGCGTGAAGATCTTCTTTGGGGGAAAGGCTGGGACCACGTTGGCGCCATACTCCTTCCTCAACTAGGGCAAGAACACAGTGCTGCAGGAGCCTCCCGAGGGACAGTGGCTGCCCTGATCCCCCACCCTCGCGAATCCCCAGGGACCTAGCAAGGGGAGCAGAGAGCTTCCAGCACCCTTTATCCACGTGGGAGTCCAGCAGCACCCAAGAGCCCAGATGGAATGTGGCAGAGCAGGAGCTGCTGCCCCGCTGTCCCCGTACCTGCTCGTGCAGGCCCAGGAGCTGGCTGTAGCGCACCCGGCAGTGCAGCACCCCGTTCACGTGGATGTTGTAGGCCTGCAGGGAAAGAGGCCACTCAGAGCCAGCACCTGCCAGCTGGAGGAACCCCAGGAGCTGCCCAGGATGCCAGGGACCACCCAGGAAAAGGCGATAGTCCCGAGGACCCTGCTGAAGGGCAGATGGACAGAATTGTTCAGGAAGTATAAGCACATCCAAGAGATGTGCCACTGGACACCAGGAAGGTCTAACCCTGTCTGCCCAGCCGTGGGGAGCACAGAGCCACGCTGCAGCCCCAAAAGACAAGGACAGCCTTCTCCACTGCCAGGGCTTCACAAGGAGCAGGTCCCTAGCTGAGCCCCCTCTGCTCTGGCTCAGCTCCTGCAGATGCCACAGGCAGAGCACGGGTGTGACTGCAGAACACACAGGGAACACCTGGCACAGCACAGGTGTGAGTGCAGAACACACAGGGAACACCTGGCACAGCACAGGTGTGAGTGCAGAGCACACGGGGAACACCTGGCAGAGCACAGATGTGACTGCAGAGCACACGGGGAACACCTGGCAGAGCACAGATGTGACTGCAGAGCACACGGGGAACACCTGGCACAGCACAGCTGTGAGTGCAGAGCACACGGGGAACACCTGGCACAGCACAGATGTGACTGCAGAGCACACGGGGAACACCTGGCAGAGCACAGATGTGACTGCAGAGCACACGGGGAACACCTGGCACAGCACAGCTGTGAGTGCAGAGCACACGGGGAACACCTGGCAACTCCATGGCCCAGCTCCCGGCACCTCACCGTAGGCAGAGAGTCCTTGCAAGGGACAGCACTGTCCTCCCAGGTCCTGCCACCCCCACAGCACCGTTTGGGAGGGCAAGAGGATGGCCATGAGCCCCCACCAGCCGTGGCAGCCCAGCCAGCCTCCCAGGGATGCCCCAGTGCCCTCCTGCTCCCGAGCGCTGGCACTGCCCAGGGCCCAGCAGAGGTCCCAGCCCAGCCAGGCTGGGGCTCACACGGGCACCTCCCCACCCAAACCAGCCCAGCGCCTCGGGGCTGCTCTGGGGGAACCAGGAGGGACACCGGCGGCACGGGCAGCACTCACACCTGCCCACATCAGCGCTCTCCATCAGGCCACAGCTCCTGCCCAGCCCCCCGGCTCTCCCCAAGGTCTTCCCCAGGCCTGAGGAGCCTCAGCAGCAGCAGAGGGCAAAGGGCAGGGGGTCACAAGGACGAAACGCCTCGAGGGCTGCCTGCTCCTGCGGCCCTTGAGCAACCACAGCTCCCGCGGATCGCCAGGTCTCTGCATCGCCGCTCACCACCGCGACCCGACCGTGCCCCGCCGCGGGGTCCCAGGCATCCCCCGGAGAGGGATTTCGGCACGGGAGGCAAGCGTGGGTCGTGAAGCCCAGGGCTGCCCACCCTCAGCCCGAGGGCAGCGATCGATCCGGACCCTCCGCCCAGCCTGGGGGCTCTGCCGGCCCCGGGAAGGGGTCTGGGCACTCGAGAGCCACCGCCACCGGGCGGCAGCGTCCCGGCTCCGCTCCGGAGGCCCTCACGGCGCAGGGACCAAAACAGGAAGCCGGGACAAACGGACGGACGGACGGGCGGGCCAGGATGAGCCGGAGCCGGGGATGAGACCGGACGGGGCCCCACCGGGCTGCCTGCCCCCGCCCGCGGCGCCCGGGCAGGGCAAGGTCCGGACACCCCCGGGGCTGCTCCAGGGACCTCCCGCACCCGATCGGGAGGCGCGGGGGCGGCGGGGCCCGATCCCTGCTCGGCCCTGGCACAGGGCGCCGGCCGGAGACGGCAGCGGGCCGGGACCTGCCCGCCTCGCCCGGCCCCGGTCCCGGTCCCGGTCCTGATCCCGACCCGCCACAGCGCCGGGGCTGCGGACCCGCACGGCCCCACGGGGGCCGCACCGCACCCGGGCCGAGGAGCCGCGCCACCCACTCGGCTCCGGGGGGCGGCTCCGTTCTGCGGGACAGCTCCGCTCCCTCGGCCCCGCTCACCACGTAGGCGGCGGCGCCGCCGTCCCCGGCGCGGGTCTCGGTCTCGGGAATGGAGAAGTGCATGGCCGGGCCGAGCGCGCCCCCGCTACCCGCCTCCCGCCGCCGCCATCTCGGGCCAGCACTCCCCGCGATGGCGCGGCCGGCAGCACCGCCCGCCCCAGGGCCGCCCCGCTCCGCCCCGCCCGGGGCCGTCGCTCTTCGCCCGCCCCGCTTCGCCCCGCTCCGCCCGCCCCGGGGCCGCCCTGCCGTGCCGTGCCCGCCCCGCCCGAGCGGCGCCGCCGCGCCAGGGCTGCAGGCGCGCCCGCAGCGCGTGCCCGCGGTGGGACGGCACCGGGGGGGCGGGGCCCGGGAGGGAGCCCCGGGAACGGACCGGCCCGCACCGGGGGTGACGTCACCGCGTCACGGAGAGGAGCGGACGTGCGCGGGTCACGTGGCGCCGCCTGGCCGGCAGGGGGCGCTGAGGGCGGCGCCATGGCGGAGCGGGAGGGTGAGTGTGAGTGCGGGATCGGGGCACCGGGACCGGCTCCGGGACCGGCTCCGGCTGCGCTCATTCATGCTCCCGTCATTCTAGGTGGGAACCCCGAGGGAGCTGCGTCAGTGGCGGCGGGACCGCAGGTGAGCGGGGCCGGGGCTGGTGTGAGGCCGGGCTGGGGAGCGGGGCCGGGGCCGCCTGACGGTGTGTGCCCACAGGCGCCGGAGCTCTCCCGGGAGGAGAAGCTGCAGCTGCGGAAGGAGAAGAAGCAGCAGAAGAAGAAGAAGAAGAGCGAGAAGGGGCCGTCGGCCGAGCCCGCGGAGCTGGGTGCGCCCCCCGAAGCGGGGCAGCCGCGGGGTGAGCGCCGCCGTCCCCGCGGAGCCCCGAGCGGGGCAGCGCCGGGCCGGGCCCGCGGCTGTCCCGGCTGGCAGCGCCCGGAGCCGGCCGTGTCTTCCAGCGGGACCCCTGGGGTGTAGCCCCGGTCCCGGCCCTCGGACAGCCGCGTTGCCGTGGGGACTGCAGTACAGGGAGCCCAGTCCCCTGCCCCCGGGAGCGCGGGGCTGCCCCGGCGTGCCGAGTCAGCTGCGCCATGCGAGGGCCCGGAGCCCCTTGGGGGCCCCGAGGGCTCTCCCTGCCGCGGGCTGCCCCTCGCACTGGGCTGCATCTCCCGGCGAGACCGGGCACAGATTCCCCATTCCTCCCCTGCAGCAGCTGCACAGCCCACATCCTCCCCCGCCTCGGCTGATGGCCCCGGTGATGGCGAGAAACCCGCAGGTGGCAAGAGCAAGGCGGAGCTGCGAGCGGAGCGCCGGGCTAAGCAGGAGGCTGAGCGGGCCCAGAAGCAGGCAAGGAAGGCAGAGCTGAGCCAGGCAGCCACGACGGCCAAGCCCCGGCAGAGCCCCACCGAGCCGCAGTCCAGTAAGGCTGTCAGCACGACGGGGGGCAGAGGGTGGCTGAGCAGGATGGGAGGGTCTGGTGTGGGCTCAGGCAGGGGATGCCCATGTGATCCATCCTTGCTCTGGGTTCTTCCTGTCCATGGGTGCTGCCCTGCCTTCCCCGAATTTGGGGGTGCACCAAAACAGCTTGGCCTCATCCCAGCTGTCCTTGCAGTGGTGAAGCGGCTGCCAGAGCATGTGCAGGTGGATGACCCTGCTGCCCAGAGGAAACTGGCCAAGAAGCTGGAGAGGCAGCAGGTAGGAGGAGGACTGGGTGACAGGCTGCACACCTGGGGCATCT
Organism: Haemorhous mexicanus; assembly: GCF_027477595.1. NCBI lineage: Eukaryota > Metazoa > Chordata > Aves > Passeriformes > Fringillidae > Haemorhous > Haemorhous mexicanus. The sequence goes on along the minus strand of NC_082343.1, from coordinate 118,198,470 downwards.
CTGCTGCAGAGGGCCTGGGGGGCCACATGGTGGGACCAGGGCCTGCTCTCTGAAGGGCAGAGGGGAACTTTGCATGTCCTGAGCAAATGCTGGGTGTGACTGCTGGCCCTGGAATGAGCAGAGCACTGGGTGAGCCATCGCCATACTCGGCTGCAGGTACCTCTGAGGCAGGACTATGGCACCAAGGTCAACCTGTTCTCCCACCTCCACCAGTACAGCCGGAAGAAGCCACTGACGCAGCAGATGAGGTACAGGGCCTCCCCAGCCCAAGGCTCTGCTTTGGCTGGCCTGGCTGCAGAATGGCTCTGGAGGAGGGGTGTCATAGTCCTGCATGTGGGATACACCTGATGGAGTGGTGGGGGACGTTTTGCTTGCTTTGGGGAGTGGCAGTAGGGGCAGCCCAATATCTTTCCTGTGGGGAGAGTGCAGGGCCACAAGAGAAGGGGCTGGGGGGTGAGTCTGGCTCCTCAGGTTATTGCCAGCCCCTTTTCCTGGGCCGTCCCTTGGGTTGTTGGGCTGGGGCTCTTAAATGGGTTGAGTGTTTTGGGCTGCAGAGGTGCTGACAGCTCCCTCCCACTGGTTCCCTGCAGCATCCCCTCCACAGTGATCCACCCAGCAGTGGTGCGCCTCGGCCTGCAGTACTCGCAGGGCATCATCAACGGCTCCAACGCCCGCTGCATCGCGCTGCTCGAAGTCTTCAAGCAGGTACCTGAGCAGCTGCCTGGCAGCAGGAATGTGTTCTGTACCCTGACTGCTGAGGCTGTGCCTGTGGTCAGTCATCCTCAGCCTCTTCCTTTGGGTCATGCCACGGCAGGATCCTTTGTGGCACTGCCACTGCTGGTTTGAATCCCTGGAGCACGCTTTGCCCCTCCAGGCAGCATGTCAGGCTGGGCAGGATGTGTGTGCCCCGAGTGCAGCCTGTCAGGCGGGGTGCCCTGAGATCATACTCCCTTTTTACTTGTCCCAGCTGATCCGGGATTACTCCACTCCCCCCAATGAGGAGCTGTCACGGGACTTGGTGGCCAAGCTGAAGCCACACATCAGGTGAGGGCTCCCAATGCCAGAGCAGAGGGACCAAAGCTGCACAGAGTGTGGTCCATCGTTCACATCTCTGGGTTGGTGTCCACGCAAACCTTGGCTGACTTTCCTAGGCTTCTGCCTTCCTGCCCACCCTTCCTCTCCCTGTCTTGGCCCTCCAGGCTGCTTTGGAGCTAAGCCCATTTCTTCTGCAGTTTCCTGAACCAGTGCCGGCCTCTCTCAGCCAGCATGGGCAATGCCATCAAGTTCCTCAAGAAGGAGATATCATGCCTGCCTGACACCCTGAGAGAGGATGAGGTGAGTGGCCTTGCTCAGTGGCAGGCTCCAGGCGCTGGGTGAAGGAGCTGAGCAGGGATGGGATGCAGACACAGAACAGTGCTGCAGCGGAATTGAAAGCTTGTTACTAGGGGGAAGAGCCTGATCCCCACCCCTGGCTCAAATCAGGGAGCTGCTGAGAGCCAGAAAGTCTGTATGTGATGTCTCTCCCCAGGCAAAGGAGAAGCTCCAGGATGTGATTGACAAATACCTGCGAGAGAAGATTGTCCTGGCAGCTGAGGCCATCTCAAGGTCTGCCTTTGAGAAGATCAATGACCACGACGTGATACTGGTGTATGGATGGTGAGCACAGAGCACAGGCAGCTGATCCCATTGGTAGGAGGAGGGAATGGATCAGCGTGGGAGGTGAGGCTGTGCTGCTCCTGCACAGGGCTCAGCACTGTCCTACCTGGTATGAAGTTGGATTCCAAGAACCCCAGAGCCACAGCTCCCTCCACCCCGGGCACTTACAGAACAGCCAGGGTTGTTCACTGGGTTTTAAACAAACTCCACCAAAGTCAAATGTCGGGAAGCAAAAATACGAAAGTTTGCATCCCAAGAAGTTGAGGTGGGGAAAAGAACCAGAGATTGCTGCAGCAGGAGTCCAGGTGTGCTATGTGTGCTGGGCAGATCAAGGAGCAGGGGCAGGAGGCCAAGGCAGGCTGGGAGTGTTGTGAGAGGGAAGCTGGGAGAGGGTGTGGAGTGGCAGAGTGCCTTGAGCTGGTCACAGACAGGGAGGTCAGTGCTGCTTCCAGGGAGGGCTGAGGCCTTTCCCAGGATATGTCCTGGTGCAAAGACAGGGAGCCGTGCCCTGGGAGCCATCGTGGCAGGAGGGCTCTGGAGCGGCAGCGCTCACCGGGATGAGGGTGGGTGTTGGCCCGGTGGGAGCCTGCTCTGAGGGAGGGCACTCCTGACGGGCGCCCTGCAGCTCCTCGCTGGTGAACCGGACGCTGTGCGACGCGCACGCCAAGCAGGGCCGCGCGTTCCGCGTGATCGTGGTGGACAGCCGGCCGCGCCTGGAGGGCCGCGAGACGCTGCGCCGCCTGGTCCGCCGCGGCATCCACTGCACCTACGTCATGATCAACGCCATCTCCTACGTGCTGCCCGAGGTGAGGGCTGCGCCACCTCGGCCGGGCCGGGGACGGGGGCGTTTGTCAGGGTCCCCGGGACGAGGTCAGACATGGGAGTCTGACTCCAAGTTCTCAGAAGGCTGATTTGTTATATGTCACCAACATGTTTAATGAAAAATCCTTTCCTTAGGATTTTTCCTCCTGAGAGGCTGAGAGGCCTCCGGAACAAAATGTAAACAATTCTTATCTGCTGCTGTGGAATGCAACAGGTGGATCTGGGATTGGTCTCATCTGGTTGTTTTTAATTAATGGCCAATCGCAGTCCAGCTGTCCAGACTGTCTCAGTCAGAGACAAACCTTTGTTATTCATTCCTTTTCTATTCTTAGCTAGCCTTCTGATGAAATCCTTTCTTCTATTCCTTTAGTATAGTTTTAGTATAATATATATCATAAGATAATAAATCAAGCCTTCTGAAACATGGAGTCAAGATTCTCATCTCTTCCCTCATCCTAAGACCCCTGCGAACATTGTCACAATTACGATATTACATTACATTATATTATGCTATACTAAAGCTATACTAAAGAAAGAGAAAGGTTACATCAGAAGGCATAACAAGAATGAATAATAAAACCCGTGACTCCTCAGAGCCTCGACACGGCTAGACCGTGATTGGTCATTAATTTAAAACAATTCACATGCTGGATGAACAATCTCCAAATCACATTCCAAAGCAGCAAAACAGGGAGAAGCTGAAGCTTCCCAGTTTCCCAGGAGAAGAAGTGCTGGCAAAGGGATTTTTCAGAAAATACCGTGGTGACAAGGGAGGCTGCAGTGTGACCAAAGGTGCTGACAGAGCCTGTGTTTCCCTGACAGGTGTCCAAGGTGCTGCTGGGAGCACACGCGCTGCTGGCCAATGGCTCTGTCATGTCCCGCGTGGGGACCTCGCAGATCGCGCTGGTCTCCAAAGCCTACAACGTGCCCGTCCTCGTCTGCTGCGAGACCTACAAGTTCTGCGAGCGGGTGCAGACAGATTCCTTTGTCTCCAACGAGCTGGGTACGGCTTCTGTCCCCTTCCTGCCACCTGGGACCTTCTCTCCCAGTCCCTGCCGGACCATGACAGGCTGCTCGGCCCTGCCATCCCTCCTCCTGGGCAAGGGGTCACTTGCAGGCAGGGGCACGTGGCAGGCAGGGGGGTGGTGTGTGCTGCTCCAGGGGCAGGACAGAAAGGTGCTGTCCCTCCCCGGATCCTGATTGCTTCTCCGCTCTCTGCAGATGACCCTGATGACCTGATTGTGCTTCGGAAGGGCCAGGCCCAGCTTGGGGGCTGGGCAGAGAACAAGTCCCTTCGCCTTCTTAACCTGGTCTATGATGTGACGCCCCCAGACCTGGTGGATTTGGTCATCACAGACTTGGGCATGATCCCCTGCACCTCAGTGCCTGTGGTCCTGCGCGTGAAGAATGTGGATCAGTAGTTGGAGCAGCTGCATGGACACTAATAAACCAGGCCCCAGTACTCTGTGTGTGCCATCTGTGGTGTGGCAGAGCCCTGGCACCCATGTCATCCACATCACTGCTGGCACAGCTCTGCACCTTCCTCGGGGCCTCTCCTCCTTTTCTATGCTGTAGCATAGATGAGTCTTCCCTGTCCCTAGGCCCTTCCTGTGGGGAAACGATGACAGTGTGGTGATGGTCCCTGGCTTACTGTCCTCGGAGATTTGGTGGCACTCGGGCTGTGCTTCGGGCAGACCCACGAGCTGGGCTGGTGCGGGAGAGCCCGGGTCCTTCTGGCCCTGGCCGCTGGAACCAGCCCCGGAGAGGGCCCTTCCCCCGCGGGGCCGGCCGGTCGGCGGGCGGTGCCCGGGGCGGGGAAGCGCTACGTCCGGGCGGCACCGGCACCGGCGCGCGGCTCCCGGACCGCCGGGGCGTGGCCTGCCGCCGGGGGCGTGGCCATGTAAATCGCGCGGCTGCGCTGGCAGGGGCGGGGGGCTCAGCGGAGTCCTCACGGGGCGTGTCCATGCAAATGAGATCCCACCGCGCAGCCTGACGGGACACAGCCCGTTTAGAGACCCCGCTGCCTTCGCGTATGTGGACCGGGCTTGCGGAAGCTGCGCGCTCACAGCGCCGAGCAGAAGCTAGTACCGGGCAGGTCGTTGCACCACGGGTGTGCCGGCCCGTGAGACATCACCACATGCAGCGAGATTTGCACCAAATGCTGCATAATTTGTGGTAGGAGAGATGGCGCTGGTATTCTTCCTGATTCCGTTGTTCGGAGGGAGGGTTGTACTCAGGACGAGCTACAGGTAGCGTGCGCACGTTGTTTGTTGGTATTCTCAACTGCGGCCGCTGGGATCGTTTGCAGACGCAGCAGCAGTGTTGCATGCCCGACTCCATGGGCCCTCGGCGCCTCGTCCCTGCCCCATCTCCGTCTGTTCGGAAGCGGCCGAGCCTCACCTCTCCGGGCTCCGGCCCGCGGGTCCAGAAGCGCCTCAGGCCCGACTGCGCGCTCGGTGGGACGGCAAGACTCGGGTTGGTGTCCCGGTCAGCCCTCCGACCTCGCGGGAGGGACGGACAGGGGCTGAGACTTCATCCGACTCGGGGTGTGTCAAATTCCCGCTCTCTGTAAGTCCGGCTGAGCTCGCGGACTCGGTCGGGTGTGACCCAGACAGTCCCACCGAGCAGCACCTGTGCCCAGCGAGGACCCCTTTCACCAGGGTGTTTCCCTGCTGCTGCAGACACGGCAGGAGGGATCATCCCGGCTTCAAGGGCAGCAGTCCATGGGGCCCCTCTAGGGATCCGCTGGCCAATTACTGCAGGGAATGAGGATATGTGTCCTGGGCACCGGCACGGCCTGTTCCGAGAGCGTGCCCTGCGATGCCCCTGAACCCACAGCTATCGTCGAACCGCACACCGAGAGCACGACCGGACTGCCCTCGCTGCTTTTCCGTCCTGCCGGGGAATCCCAGATCCCTCGCGGGTCGCCTCCTACACCCGCGGTCCGAGATCCCGTGGCTCCCGTGTCCCTGGTCCCATCCCCGGCGCGGCGCCGGGTGTACACTGCTCTGCCACCATCACCGGGGCGTGTAACGACCGCGGCTTAAGCCCCGCTCGAAACCGAGAAATGGCGGAGGAACAAAACCTGTACCAGAGCATCGCCCAGATTTGTCATTGACCAGCGAGACCAGGGGAGAGCGCGAACGCAGTCCCCCACTACCACAAATTATGCAGTCGAGTTTCCCGCATTTGGGGAAATCGCAGGGGTCAGCACACCCGGAGTGCAAGGGATGAGCCTCGCCCTGGGAAAACCACCTGCCTGATCATGGTGTCTCCCCTGCCAGGTAAGTATGCTCGACATGCCGCCCCGCCAGCCTGCCCCGCCCGACAAACGCCCGCACAGCACACGGCCAGACCTGGCCCGGCCCCGCTCCCGCCAGACCCCGCCATAAGGCCCGGCCCGCACGGTCCGGCCCGGCCCGGTCCGCGCCAAGCCCAAGGACGCGCCAGGACAGCGCGGGCTTGGTGCGGGATGAGGCCCGGCATGCCGCGCGGCGAGACAAAATTTGCATGGACACGCCCCGTGAGGTCCGGCTCATGGCCCGCCCACCCTGTACTCGTCGCGTCCTTGTGACGTAATCGATTTGGCCCTCCCCGGTTCCGGTTCGGTGCTGGCGGCGCGGCCCGCACCGGGGCGGCGGCTCTGGGAGCCCCCGATGGCGTCAAGCGCCGCCCGCGGGCCGCCGTGCCGGGAGCGGAGTGTCCGGGAGCGGCCGGGACGACGATCGGGTTCTGCCGGGCGGAGCCGGAGCCGTAGTGGGGAGAGGGAGGGTGAACAGAGAGCGCTCCGTATGTACCGGGGCAGACGGAGCGAGGCGGGGGTGCGAGGTGGTGCTACCGTGCCCGGTGCTGGGGACACCCAGTCGTGCCGAGGGGCCTTGCTGCGTGCTGGCGCTAATTGCGGTGTTTTGGGGCAGGGGAGGAGCTGCCGGCGGGAGGTCTGGACGGTGAGGATGGAGGAGCAGCTGCGAAATCCCCGAGGAAACCGGGGCGGCCCCGAGCCGGTCCCGACGGCGCGGCGGAGGGGCGCGGCGAGAGCTCCGCCAACGGGGCAGTAGCGGCCCCTCGGGCTGCCGGGCGGCGCGGCAGGAAGGGCAAGGCCGAGGTGCTGCTGGTGGAGCTGTCCCGGGCCCCGGAGCCCCTCCGAGGGGAAAAGGCGCTGGGCAGCAGCGAGGACGGGAACGGCCCGGACACCCCGCGGGGCGGGCGGCCCAAGAGGAGGGCGGCCAAAGTGTAAGCGGGGGTGGCAGGTGGGGCCCGCGGGCACCTGTGCTCTAGAGCAGCGTGAGAGAGCAGGGAGTGTTCAGCCTCGATAAGAAAAGGCTCCAGGGAGACCTTAGAGCCTCTTAAAGGGGCACCAAAAAAGTTGGGGAGGGCCTTTGGAAGAGGGCCTGTAGGGACAGAACACAGAGAATGGCTTCCCACTGCGAGGGTTAGATGGGATTTTGGGAAGAAATCCCTCCCTGCGAGGGTGCTGAGGCCTTGGCACAGGTTGTCCAGAGGAGCTGTGGCTGCCCCATCCCTGGGACTTTTCAAGGCCAGGTTGGATGGGCCTTGGAGCAGCCTGGGCTAGTGGACGGTGCCCTGGCCCATGGCAGGGGGTTGGAACTGGATGAGCTTTAGGGTGTCTCCCAACCCCAACCATTCCCTGATTCCATGATTCAAGGATCTGTGTCCCCAGAGGGTCTCAGTGTCTGTCCTGTAGGACTTTGTCCCCTGCTGGTGGGATGTACTGATTCCTCACAGACCAATCCTTTCCCACTTTAGGGAATGTGTTTGGATCCAGGAGCCCCTGGCAGGGCGCAGCAGCTGCCTGTGGCAGGAGGAATTTCCTTGCTTCCTGACAGAGCAGGAGGAATTATTGGTGGTAGCAAGGCGAGCTCCAGGGAGTTCAGGGTGGGGGGAGCAGGCTCACTGCCCAGAGCACGGCCTGGAGGGAGGGAGGCAGGGCTGGCCGCCCTGTGCCCGCTGTGCTCACCTGCAGGCGCTGCCCTGGCGTTGCAGGGCTCTGCTGTACCTGCAGGAGCTGGCGGAGGAGCTGATGCCGGCGTGCCAGCCCCCTGCTCCCGCCAAGGAGCCTGAGCACGGCCAGAGGAAGCGCCGGAGGAGGAGGAGGAGGGAGGAGGACACGGACAGCGACGACCCTGCACGCGATGCAGACTTCGTGCCCTCGCAGGAGGTGCTGCAGGCGGAGGAGGAGGAGGAGGAGGGCAGCGACACGCTGTTCAGCGAGGCGTCAGAGCCAGAGCTGGAGGCACCTCGAGGGCACGGCGGGAGGACGGCGGCCACGGGGGTGAGGGCAGGGACTGGTGCTCTGCCAGGTCCCTGTTTGTGTCCCTGCACCTGCAGCTCCAGATGGCCCTGCTGCCCCACAGGGTCCCTGCTGCCAGGGCAGGACAGCTGGGACCGGGTGGCACATGGGGAGGCACAAGGGCAGTGGCAGCCCCGGGTGGTGGGAGCAGGGACAGGCGCTGGGAGAGGGAGCAGGGCCTGTGCTCCCGCTGGAGCAGGGGGAGGTGGAGGCAGGTCCTGAAGGGGTCCTGGCCTCCTGGGAGTTCCCACAGGGGGCTGTGTGTCTTCAGCCTAGTGTGGCGTGCTGACAGTGGCTGGGGAGAGCTCTGTCCTCGGGGGCTGTGGTGGTTCCCTTTGGGACAGGTGGTGCCCCAGGGCTCAGGGCTTGCTCTGAGTCTGCTCTTGTGCCCAGAGATCCAAGCCCCAGTGCCGAGGCCTCGCCCCCAACGGCTTCCACAACTCCATCATGGCCCCAGTGGAGAAGAGCTCCAGCCTTACCTGCAGCCTGTGAGTGGAAACTCGGGGTGCTTGAGGCTCAGGGGGTCTGCAGGGAGCAGTGGGTGTGTCCTGGTGCCACCACTGGCTCAGATACAGGGGTGAAGGAGCACGTGCCTTGGGAATGTCAATATTCTGCTGGCTGGGACACACTCGGGTTGGGAGGGCTGCCAAGGGCAGGGGCTGTGCTGCACAAGGGGAGGCTGTGCCACAGCATCGAGGTAGGGGTGCTGCTCGTGCCTGGGGAGGGGCTGTGAGGAGGGGTGCTGGGCATGCCAGTGCAGGGCCATGGCTGAGGTCTGGCATGCCCTGCAGGCGGGAGCAGAAGCACTCGCAGTGGGAGTTCCCTGACTGGATCCCAGTGGCACACAAGTGGACGTGTCTCTCTGACAGGTACCCTGGGAGCAGGGAGGGAGCAGGGCCTAAGGAAAAGTGGCTGGGGTGAGCAAGAGGATGGGTGGGCTGTGCTCCCACACCGCTCTGTGTGTGGGCTTTGGGGGTCTCTTGGATTTGGCTGTGGAGCAACATGGCCAGCAGCGGAGCCTGTGTGGGGGCTGGGATGGTGCTGGGGCACGGGGCTGTGCTGGGGTGGTTGGGGAGGGGTGGGAGACCTGCTCTCACTTGTGCCTGCACAGCGAGGCTGCCCCGTACCTGCCGGCAGAGGAGAAGTCTCCCCTCTTCTCCATCCAGCGCGAGGGCATCAAGGACGATGGTGCCTTGTACAGGTTGAACAGGTGTGTGATGGGGTGTCCCCAGGCCAAGCAGGATGGTTGGTGGCTGTCAGGATGTCCCCAGTCCCAGCAGGCTGCTTGTGGCCTGTCAGGCTGTCCCCCGCCTGGCGTGGCAGTGGCTGTCAGGGTGTCCCCAGGCCCAGAGGGACGGTGGCTGTCAGGGTGTCCCCAGGCCTGTCTGGGACCAGGGGTGAGCCCATGGCTGCTCCCATGGGTTGGGCAGCTGGCCCATACCATGCCCTGGGGTGCCACCAGCCCCTGGCCCAGCTCTCACAAGCCTTCACCCGTGTCACCCCACAGGTTCAGCTCTCTGCAGCCCCACCCAGAGCGCCTGGATGTCTCCTTCTTCGTGGGTGGCCCGGTGTGGGCCATGGCGTGGTGCCCGACCCCGGAGGGCTCCGCAGCGCCGCAGTACGTGGCCTTGTCCTGCCACAGGAGCATGGAGGAGACACACAGCGTGTCTGGGCTTCACTCAGGCCCTGCCCTCCTGCAGCTCTGGGACCTTGGCACGCTGCAGACGGAGCAGGGGTGAGTGGCCAGGCCTGGGGCTGGGCCCTGCCTCGATCTTGTGTCCCTCCATGGCTGCGTGGGTGGTGAGGCTTGTCCTCTCCCAGAGCCACCAGCCGGAGCCTGAACCCCGAGGAGGCTGTGCTGCTGGCCAGCTCTGCTAGTGGTGTACCCTGGAGTGTATCGGAGCTGCTGGGCACCAGCTGCCATGTTACTCATGGCCAAACTCATGCCCACAGCTCTCCCAACAAGGCCAGGCTGGCCTATGCCATCGCTGCTGACTATGGCTGTGTGTGGGACATGAAGTTCTGCCCCAGTGGTGCCTGGGAGCCACCTGCTGCAGCCCGGATGGTGAGTGCTGCTCAGGGGCTGCCCTTGGGCTCCCCGAGGGTCCTGGGAGGTGACCCCATGTCTGAGGCCATCTGTCCATCCCCAGCACCCAGAGATGAGCCGGCTGGGCCTGCTGGCCGCTGCCTTCTCGGATGGCAGGGTGGTGGTGTACGCCCTGCCGCACCCCGAGGCCCTGCACCACGCCAAGACAACCCAGGTAAAAGGTAGGAAGAGCCACACCGCCGAGCAGGGGCGTCCTGGCCCTCCTCCACCCGTGCCAGGGTGGGACTGCCAGCCCCGGGCTGGGCACCTCTGCCCATGGGAGCCTGCTCTGCCTGGGAGCTGCCAGCAGGGCTGTGCCCCCCCTGGGAGCTGCACGGTGGGCAAGTGAGCCCACCTGATCCCCGGGGACCCTGCTGCCCCCAGCCTGGCATCTGCCACAGGGATAGTGTGGGATCCCAGGCTGCTTTTTGGTGCTGGGGGCCTGCTTGGAGTACCCTTGTGCCCAGAGATCCAAGCCCCAGTGCCAAAGTCTTGCTTCCAACTGCTTCCACAATTCCATTGTGGAATTCCATTGTGGAATTCCATGGGAGGAGGGCTCCAGCCTTACCTGCAGCCTGTGTGAGAGGAGGCCATGTGCAGAGTGCTGCTCTGGTTCTGTCTCAGGGACACTGCAACAGCCTGGCTGGGGTGTAGCTCCCGGGCAGCCCCCGGGAGCTGGGCACTGTCAGGGGGCTCTCAGAGTGTCACTGTGGCCACAGCGGGGTGCAGGGCGTGCCAGTGCAGCCACAAAACATGTCCCCAGCCCTTCCCCATCTCCCTGCTGCCAGAGCTGCTTCCTCCAGTCTGCTCCGTGTGTGTTAGGGCGGGGAGTGCTGGGCCAGCTCAGCTGATGGTGCCTGTAATGACTGTGCTGGGCTGAGCGGGATTGATGGCCGGCGCGTGCTGGCTGTGGGCACCCAGCCGTGGCCAGCACGCAGCACTGCCCCTCTGGCAGTGGGGAATGGCTCCCTGTGCCCCCCTGCCCCCCCGTGCTGGCTGTGCCTGCGCTGCTGGCTGAGCCTGCGCTGCCGCAGCCCCCGGGGCACGTCGTGAAGGGCCCCCCCATCATTGGCTGCGGCTGAACACACGCTCAGGGCTGGGCTGGAGCTGCTCTCCAGCCACAGCAGCAGCGCAGGCTGTGCTGACAGGCCCTGCTGGGAGCTCCCAAGCTGTGCTGGCTGTCCCTGGGGCATGGGGACACGCATCCCTGTGCTGGCACTGGGGACACACATCTCTGTGTTCCTGCCTGGCAGAGCTGGGGCTGGTCTCCGTACTGCATCCTGGCTGTCACAGCTGAGCCCAGGAAGATGCGCAGCTCCTCCATGTCTCCCCCCATGCTGCCAGGCTCCAGGCTGTGACATGCCTGTCTGGTGCTCACTGTGCTGGAGGACAGCCCCACACCTGGGGTCAGGGACCTCAGGCCTGATGGGTGTGGGACAGGTCCCCACAGCACTCTCATTGCGGGGGAGGATTCTCTGGTAGACAGAGCTAGTGTGTGGTGGTCCTGTGGGTATTCTGCCCTGAGCTGTTGGGTGCAGCCTGCCCTCCCCAGGCGTGCTGCCTGGCTGCTCCAGTCCTGTCAGCCATGGAGCAGATACCCTGCACTGCTGCTCTCTGCCTCCCTGGAGTGGTCAGAGTCCCTGGAGTGGCCCCTGTGTGTCACCATGTCACCTCAGCTTCGGTGCTGGCCATGGTGGGGCAGGAGCCCATCACCTCTGCCTGTGGCATGTTTCAGGGGCTGCTGCCTCCAGCACACAGGCAGGCCTGGCTCCTGGGGGTCCTGTGCCACCAGTTTGCTCCTCCCTGTGCTTCAGCTCCTGCTGTGCTGGGGACACTGCTCTGGGGAATGGCGGGACAGGGACTGGGAGCCCTGGCCAGGGCTGTGAGGAGCTGCAATCCAAGCTCCAGGCAGGGAGCTCCCAGGACAGCCAAAGCCTGCCCTGACCCCCTTCTGTGCTCTCTTCTAGATGGGTCCCTCCACAAGCACCTTATCTGCAAGGTCAGTGTTCCCCGCCGTGGTGATCCCTGTCAGGTTCCCCAGCGTGCAGGTGGCAGAGCCTGGGCAGCCGAGGCACCTGCAGAGTGTTGGAGGGGCAGAGCAGTGCCATGCCCCACCCCAGGCATCCTGCTCTTGGGGCACAGATGGCACTGTGCAGGGCTGTGACCCAGGGCTCTCTGTTGGCCCCCAGGTGCAGTGCATTGCCACACTTCAGGTGGGCTCCATCCAGGCAGGTAATGCATCTGAGTGTGGACAGTGCTTCAGTCTCTCCTGGATGCCTTCCAAGCCCCACCATCACCTGGCAGCAGGGTTTTATGATGGTGAGTCTCTTTCTGTGCCCTGTGGCAGCACCCAGGGAGCGGCCCTCACCCTGGCAGAGCCACTGGAGCCTCAGCTGGTGCTGGAACCTCTGCCCAGCCCTTGCTCAGGGCAAGGCTTCTCTGGGCTGGCTGTTGTCATTCTGACATACCTCCAGGCTGGTCGCTGTCTGTGGCTCTGGGCTTGTCCACATCTGTTGAACTTGCCTGGGTGGAATTTTCTGCTAGGCTTGCAGTGATCCACAGCTTTGTGCTATGTTGCCAGGACCTGCTACCACACTGTCTGCTTAGAGCCCTAGCTCCTGCCTGGCCCCCATGTCCCGTGGCCCTGCCTGTGCTGCTGCTGCATCCTGCCTCAGTCCTGTCCCACTCTCAGCCCCAACCCTGGCTGCTGTGCTCTGCAGCTCCCACAGCCCTGCCTGTGATGCTGCTGGTCCCCTGCTGAAGCACCCGTGCCGCTGGCAGTGCCTCATGGACACAAGTCTTTCCACAGGCACCGTGGCAGTGTGGAACCTGCTCACCAAGTCCCTGCTGCAGTGCGTGCACCAGCCGGATGCCTCCCTCAAGCTCTACCCTTTCCGGTGCTTTCTAGCCCATGACCAGGCAGTTCGGAGCATTGAGTGGTGCAAGGCTGACAGGTGAGGGCAGGAGCAGCCACAGATGCTGCCAGGAGAGGAGCCTCCTCCTGCAGAAGAAGCTCCTTTGTCAAGAAGGGCTTGGGAGGCCCTGGTGCCGATGCTCCCTGGTCCTCTGCAGCACCAGAGAGGTTGGGTTGTGCTTTCCAGGGTGAGGGCAGTTGAGCCACTGCAAGGCTGGGGCCACCTGGGCCCTGTGGTGGGCCAGGGCACGGCTCCATGCCGGGCTCTCAGTGCTGCCTTTCTGCTGCTTCTCAGCAACTTCCTGGTGACGGTGGGCAGCGACCGCAAGATCAAGTTCTGGGACCTGCGGCGGCTCTACGAGCCCATCAACAGCATCAAGCGGTTCCTGAGCACCGAGGTGGCCTGGCTGCTGCCCTACAATGGCATCACTGTGGCCCAGGACAACTGCTACGCCCCGTGAGTGCTGGGGGCCAGTCCTGCTGCCACGGCTGGTCCAGCTTCCCTGGGGCCCCTCTGGTTTCCCCCTCCCTGGGACTGTCCAGCTGTGCCATGGCAAGGGCAGGCTCTGCTTGTTTTGTGTCACACTGCAGCAGCAAAGCATGGCATCCCCTCTGCCATGCCACCCTGAGGCAGAGGTAGGGTTGGCCAGGAGCCTGGGCAACAGGTGTGCTGCTAAAGGGTTTTGGGAACTCAGTGACTTCTTGGCCTCTGGGAGGTGCCTTGCCTCAGCTTGCTGTGGACTCTATGCCATTCCGCTAGAGCAGGAACAGCCCCCTCACCCTGGGCCAGTTCTGTGGGAAGGTGGGCTGTGCTTGGCTCTCACATCCCTGGTGACAGCAGAGTCAGGCATCCCAGGCCTCATTCTGTGCCTTCCACCACAGGTATGGGCTCTGCGGGATCCACTACATCGACGCTGGGTACCTGGGCTTCAAGGCCTATTTTGTGGCCCCTCGCAAGGGCACCGTGTGGGTAAGGGCCAGTGCAGGGCCACTCTGTCCCAGTGGCCGGCTCAGAGCCAGCTGGGGCCCAGGGCTTGTGGTGGGAACGCCGTGCCCTCCAGCCCTCTGTCCCTGCAGAGCATCTCTGGCTCGGACTGGTTGAACACGGTGGCTGCGGGTGACATCACCGGCGAGCTGGTGGCAGCGGTGCTGCCTGACCTGGCTGTCAACCCCCTCAACATCAAGCGCTCCTCGGACCGCAGATTTGTAAGAGACCATGGCACTTGGGGGCCCAGCCCAGCACACAGGGCCAGGGGACCACAGGAAAAGTGTCTCGGGCCCCCATCCCACCGGTGCCTGGTGGTGCCTGTCTGCAGAGGAGCAGCAGGATCTGTGTCTCCCTGCCCTGAGCCCCCTCTCCCCCACAGCCCGTGTACAAAGCTGACCTGCTGCCGTGCAGCCCCGATGGGCCCGAGAGCAGCGAGCAGGCCCTGCCCAGGACCCATCACTACAGCGAGATGGCAGCCAGGAGCTACCTCCGCTTCCAGGACACGGACCTGGTAGGAGAGGACGGGGCAGCCAGGGTGCGACCCCGAGCAGGGCTGGTGGGGCTGTGGCTGGGCAGGGGGGCGGCAGGGCCAGGAGATGCTGCTGGGGCCTTGGGGCAGCCCCTTAGCTCGGGCAGGGCTGAGGTCGTGGTGCATGTGCTGCTCCTGCCTGGGGCCCGCAGCCCAAGGTGGTGCCACCGCTTCCAGCGCAGCTTCCAGAACTTGCCGAGCCGGGAGCCCGTGCGCCGCATGCACGTGCAGGAGCTGAAGGCAGAGCTCAGCCTCGACCGCCTGCAGCTGGAGGCCCTCCACAAGGTGAGGGGGCCGTGTGAGCCCCAGCCCAGCGCTCAGATGGCTCTGCTCCGCCCTGGGGCCGAGTCCCAGCACCCCAGCCCCGTCCCTCAGGAGCTGCTCTCTCCCCCAGGTGCGCTTCAGCCCCAACCTGGACTCGCAGGGCTGGCTGGTGTCAGGAGGGCAGGCGGGCATTGTGCGGGCACACTGCCTGGCAGGGCTGGCCTCCGTGGGCCACCAGCTGCTCCCAGAGTGCCAGGCCCGCTTCAGCATCCTCTATGGGGACACAGCCCGCAGCCCTGCCCCCCCTGAGCCCTCCCTGCTGCCAGGGGAATAGGGCGTCAGTGCCTCATGCTGCTGCCATGTGCTCGCCCTGGGCAGGGCTTGGGGCTGGGCCAGCTGTGCTGGCATGGGGCTGTGGGCCCTCTTGGTGCTGCTTTCCTGATGGGTGTCTGCTGCAGGGGGACAGCTGGTCCCAGCCATTCCCTGGGATGCTCTGGACACTTGTCCTCGCGCTCTGGGCCTGGAAGGTTCTGTCTGCACCGTTTGGTCTGAGCTGGGCAGGGGTGGTGGGACCTGGCGTGGCCAGGGCTGAGCTGTGGGTGTGACCCTGTGGAAGCCCCGTGGGCTGGGCTCCACCAGCGGTGGAGCTGTGCTTGTGCTCGCCTCCATCCCCAGTGAGTGCCCGAGGGTGGGGAGGGAGCCGTGGAGTCGCTCACATTGAGCTCGTGTTCAGCTGTGCAGAATAAACGTGGTTGGTTTTGTATGGCTGTGGTGGTACTGGCACCAAGGCAGGTGTGGCTGGTAGCTGTGGCTGTAGGGGCCCACCCCCAACTCCACCATTTCCCTCCCCATGCCCCTCTGTCTGCTGCACTGCTGCTGCTGCTCCAACACATTTATTGGCAGCGCTGGCACCGCTGCTGGCACAGATGGATAGATGGACACCAGAGGCACAGGCACAACTCAGCAGAGGGAATGGGTCAGGGCCAGGCACAGGAGCATTCAGACAGAGCCCAGGCAGCAGCGGGGGGGGCTGGGGCCAAGGCCAGGTCTGAGGTCCCCCATGGGGGATGTCTCTTCCTGCCAGGACAGACAGGCTCCCTGGGGACTAGGTGGTGGGGCAGGATTCTGCCTCCTCAGGAGCTGTGACACAGCAAGGAGTAAAAGATTCCAGGGAGCCCCTGTGCTCCACAGGGCAGGCCATGTGTCCATCCCCCCAGGACACCACACTGGAGTCACTGTCCCACCGCAGGGCTCTGCAGCAGTGGGGTGGGTAGAGGAGGGGATGGGATCTCAAGCACTGCCCTGCTCTAGCACAAGGATTTGGGGCCAGGGCCACATCTGGCCCAACGTAGCAGTGGGTGGGGGTCTCAGGTTCGTGGGTCCTGGCAGTGGGGACAGCCTGCTGACTCCTCCTGGTGCTGCTCCACCTGTACCGTGCACAAGGCAAAGCCAAACCTGCTCTGGAGCCGGGCAGTGACCTCCTGCAGCACCATCTCAGCGTCAGCGCCGGCATCTAGGAGCAGCAGGGCTGGGGCTCGTTCCCGGCATGGCCAGTGGGAGCCCCCGGCCATGCCCCGTGCAGATCACTCACTCACCCACGGCCACGTGCACCGACACGGCGGCGTGGCTCAGCGTCAGCGCCCAGAGGTGCAGGTCGTGGACACCCCGCACGCCGCGGGCCCCCAGCAGCGCCTCCTTCACCGCATCGAACTCCAGCCCCCGCGGAGCCCCTGCCAGCACCCCCTGGTCACACCAGGCCACCCTCGGCCCCCAGACACAGCACCCACCTGGCTGAGGGCTCCCAGTGGAAGCCACCGGGGCTGGGGGCTTCCCCAGGGGAGCCAGGCTGGGCATGGTGGCTTTGGGGTGAGACAGTTCTCACCTTGGGGCCAATGCACCTGGCTGCAGTGGAGAGGAGGAACTGGGGGCGTTCAGGTGGGGCAGAGGAGGCAAGGGTAAAGTGCTGTGGCAGATGAAGCTCCAGGAGCTCCTGTGCCCACCCTGTGCCTGTGGTCTCGCACCCCTCTCACCCACTGCTCACCTTCCATGAGGACCCTAAAGACGTCTCTGAGAATGGTGATGGTGGAGCCAAGGACGAAGACCGAGAAGAAGAGGGTGCTGATGGGGTCTGCAATCTTGCACTGGGGCTGCAGAGAGCAGGGTCTCTGTGAGGCTGGGGGCAGAGCCCATGTGGCACCCTGCGTGGCACCGGGAGAGCTGCTCCCACGGGCAGCACTGGGGCGGCCCAGCCCAGGCACCTTGAAGTAGATGATGGTGGCAGCCACGAGGACGCTGACGCTCTGCAGCAAGTCACCCACCACGTGGACAAAGGCTGCCCGCACGCTGGTGCTGCCGGGCAGGGGGCTGTGGCTGGGCTGGCAGGACACAGAGCTCTCCAGCTGCTCGTAGGCCCCTGTGCCATGGCCATGGCCAGCCGGGGACTGGTGCAGGATGTAGGCCATGCT
This sequence comes from Haemorhous mexicanus, assembly GCF_027477595.1. NCBI lineage: Eukaryota > Metazoa > Chordata > Aves > Passeriformes > Fringillidae > Haemorhous > Haemorhous mexicanus. Next base: position 118,181,435 of record NC_082343.1, on the reverse strand, counting down.
GGAAAGAGCAGGGCTGGCTCAGTGCCATGCTGACAGGGCGTGGGGGCCCTGCTTGGGCAAAGGGGGCACAGGCTGTCACAGCTGGCTCTGGGGACAGTGGGAGGAGTGGGGCTGGAGGTGCAACAGGGCTGGAAGGTGTGCGGGAACAGAGCAGAGGTTTTGTCCTGGGGCTCATGACAGGGCTTGGGAGGCGCTGCCTGGGGGACCAGGGAATGTGGGGAGTGGGGATGTAGGCACACGGACTGGAAGCCTTGAGCATGTGGGGACAGGGAAGTGGGGTGGCAGTGCCTGGGGACACAAGGCTGGTGCACAGGGCCATAAAGTGACCTGGGGGCACAGTTGGGGTTCCAGCAGCACAGGGGGGCAGGACTCAGCTGATGGGGCGCAGGGACCACGAGTGCACACGTGGGACGTACACCAGATTGACGCCAACGGCGCAGGCAGACGTGGCCAGCATGGCTCGAGCCTCGATCTCGTAGTCGTTGCTGATGATGCGGGCGGCCGCCAGGTAGACCAGGGCCGCGGTCACAACCCAGATGGAGAGGACAGAGGCCAGCGCACCCAGTGTCTCTGGGGGATGAGACCCATCAGCACCAACCCGGCCGTGGGGGTCCCTGGAGTCCGCAGGGCCGCGCCCCTCAGCTCACCCGAGCGGTGCCAGCCAAAGGTCATGGTCTTGGTGGGCGGGCGGTTGGAGACCCAGAGGGAGAAGAGGCTGACGGACATGCTGCCCACGTCCGTCAGCAGGTGGGCTGCATCCGTCATGATGGCCAGGCTGTGTGCCAGGTAGCCACCTGCGGGCACAGAGCAGCTGGCACCCTGCGCCGCGCCGGCAGCCCCGCGCCCCGGCCCGCTGCTGTTACCTATCACCTCCCCGACCATGAAGAGGCAGCAGACGGCGCAGGCGACGCTCAGCTGCCGGCGGGCCTGGAGCCTGCCCTGCCCGGAGCTGGGGGTCGGGGGGCTGCAGCGGCAGCGCGGATCCGGAGCCGGGGGCGCCGCCGGTGCTGAGGGGTCTGGAGAGCCTGTGAAGAGACTGGGGGCGGGGGTCACTGCCGGCAACGCCGGCTCGGGGGCTCCTGCCCGGACCCCCCGAGGGTCCTGCTGCCGACCGCTGGTGCGCGGTCGGGCATCGGTGGAGCACCGGCGGAACCCCCCCAGCGGGACGAGCCGCCACGGGACCGGCGGCAGCAGCAGGAGGCGGTGGCACGGAGCTCCCGCCGGAACGGTAGACGGGACTGGCGCGGGTACCCGCGGGAAGGTGCGGGTGGGAGCGAGATGTTGCGCCCGGGGCCAGGCTGCGGGACGGGCCAGCGGTGCGGAGACGTGGGGCGTGGGGAAGGGGCGGCGGGGGCCGAGGTCCCGGTGCGTGGGGCAGCAGCGCGGGAGCGGGGACGTGCAGCCCACCGGGACGGGGGCTAACGGATGAACGGTACCGGTGTGGGCGGGTGATGGATGGATGGTACCAGTGTGCGTGGGTGACGTTTGGGCGCCGATAGGTGCGGGACGGACACCCGAGGGGGGAGCGAGGCTGGCGCACGGCGGGGCTGGTTCCGCTTGAGCGGAGGTGCCGGCGGCGGGGTGAGCGTGCCGGTGGCGGGGTGACGGTGCAAGCGGCGGCGGACGGTCAGGGCTGGCGCGGGGACTGCGGAGGTGCCGGTGTCCGCTCGGATGGATGAAGGCACGGGGGCGGGCGGGGAGGGACGTGCCGGGGGTGCCGGTGTCGGGGGTGGGGGGTGGAAGCTGCGCGGCGCGCGACGTGCCGGGGGCTTGCGGGTGCCGGAGGAGCCGAGGGCGATGGGGGCGATGGAGGTGCCAGGGATGATGGGCGAGAGAGTGCGGGAGGACCGAAGGTTGCAGCTGCGGGAGATAATGGAGGTGACGGTGCGAGGAATTGCCGGGGAGCCTGGGAGGTGATGGGGTGCCGCGGGTGGCGGTGCCAGGGTGATGGGGGTGCCGGTGATGGAGGTGCTAGCGCCGGTAATGGGGTTGTCGGGACAATGGTGTGCCGGTGCTGATGGAAGTGCAGGTGCTGATGGAAGTGCCGGTGGTGATAGGAGTGTCGGGGTGCTGGTAATGGGAATGCCGTCGGTGCCGGAGGCGCCGGTGATGGAGTTGTGCTGGCGGTGGTGGGAATGCCGGGGCGATGGGTGCCGGTGATGGAATGCCGGGGCGATGGGTGCCGGTGATGGGATGCCGGGGCGATGGGTGCCGGTGATGGGATGCCGGGGCGATGGGTGCCGGTGCCGGCGGTACCTCTTGAGGCGCAGGCTGCCGTCGGCGCGCCCGCCCCGCGGGCTGACCAGGCGGGCGGTCTCGGTGCCGGTCGGGGGCTCCATCCCGGGAGCGAGCGGCACCGCGGGCACCGGCACCGCCGAGCCCCGCCCCTGCCGTGACTCCGCCCCCGGCAGCCGGGCCCCGCCCCCGCGCGGGTGGCGGGGCGGTCCCGCCCCGGTGCCGCCGCTCTGGGCTCGGGGCGGGGGCGGCCCGGCGGGTGCGGGTGCTGCGGACCGGTGGATCTCCGGGACAATACAGCGGAGCTGCGTGTAAGGGGCGCTGCTTTCGCTGGAGAAGCTCTTCGGGGGCAGGGCTCAGCCGCACCTCTTGTCCCCCGGCAGGTGATGACACAACTGATCCTGGAAGCCGTCTGAGAACGGGAAGGACAGGAGCGGAGCTGGAGAGAAGCCGGCACGGCGCGGATCGTGCCTGACGGCGGGGATCACCTGCCACGGTGCCATGCCGGAGCCGGTGCACGAGGGGAGCGCAGGGGACAGCGTCTGCCCGGGCTGCAGGAAAGCTTTTGGCGCTGTTCCCCTGCCATCCTCCGAGAGAAGCGCTGGGAGCGCGGGCTGGCTGAGCCGGGAGGGGCTGCGCCGGCAGGGGCTGCATGGCCGAGCCCAGACCGGGGTGTTCAGCGCCCCGGAGCTACCAGCGTACCCAGGGATTAGTGCTGAGTCCGGCCCCGGCTGTCCCCGCCTTTAGGGACCTGGCGGCCAGGCAGAGCACCCTCAGCGCCGCGACAGATGACACCGACCGTGCTGCTCCGTGATGCGGAGAGACTCAGGAGGGGCTGCGGAGACGGGGGACAGGAGCCTGGGGACGGTCAGCACCGGGCAGTGTTGTATTGCACTAAATAGTTTATTTAGTTGTTGTTTGCACTGGGAGGTGGGAAATCTTTACTGAGTAGGTTAGGTCAGAATGGTAGGTTAGGTAGAATGGTTTTTCCCCTCCCTCACATGGTCTCCCCCTCACACCCCCCCCCCCCATCCCCCGTTATACACACCTGGGTGGTCTGTCCCATAGGTAATTCGCCCCTCCCCAATGGCATCCCATTGGCCCCGGTCCTCTCTCCCCCGCCCCCATCCCCTAGGGTAAAAAACCTCCTGTGTGAAAGCTCGAGGCTTTCTTTTTTCTGACTGGGTGACCTCGTTAGTTGTGTCTTGCACCAAGCCAATAAACAAGATACTTGCACCCACGTGGGGAAGAGTGCCTCTTGTCTTTTACCTTCGTCTATGCGGGTCCGTGTGGGCTAGAGTCTTAAGCTAGCCGGATTGGACTCATATAAGGCCCAGGAAAACCACGGAATACCGCAGGGCAGAGCCGGGTCCTGACCGGGCAGGAACAACCTCAGGGTGGGCAGGGGCAGCCGGCTGGGAAGCAGCTCCGCAGAAAAGGCTCCAGGGGTCCTGGGAGACACCCAGCAGACCGTGACACAACAGTGCACCCTTGGCGAGTCCTGGACACCACCCCGAGGCGCCGGGCCCAGCGCTGGGTGCCCAGGACACGAGGGACAGGCTGGGGACAGCCCTGACCAGCCTGTGATGCTGCAGGGCTGGAGCGGCTCTGCCGGGGTGAGGCTGAGGGAGCTGCGGCTGCTGAGCCCGGAGCAGAGCGGGCCCGGGGAGCCCCGGTGTGACACCTGCAGGGAGGGCTCCGCAGGTGAGCCCCGGTGTGACACCGGCAGGGAGGGCTCCGCGGGTGAGCCCCGGTGTGGCACGGGCAGGGAGGGCTCCGCGGGTGAGTTCCGGTGTGGCACGGGCAGGGAGGGCTCCGCGGGTGAGCCCCGGTGTGGCACGGGCAGGGAGGGCTCTGCAGGTGAGCCCCGGTGTGGCACGGGCAGGGAGGGCTCTGCAGGTGAGACCCGCGCTCCCGGGGCGCCCGGGGCGGGGCCTCGGTAAGGGGCGGGGCCTCAGCAGGGCAGAGCCTTGGCCGGGGGCGGGGCATCATTCAAGGGCGGAGCCTCAGTGGGGCGGGTGTCAATCGGGGGCGTGGCTTCACTCTGGGGCGGGGCCTGTTCCCCGGCCCGCGCGCAGCACGTCCTGTCCCGGCAGCCCCCGCGGCCGCGCGCGGCGATGGCGGCGGCGGGTGCTGAGGAGCGGCGGGGGGCGGCGGGGCCGGAGCGCGCCCACAGCTCCGGCCCCGGCCCGCTGGGCTCGCTGCTCAGCCGGTTGCCGCTGGCGCCCGCCCCGGCCCCACGGCGCCGCACAGCCAGCCAGTGCAAGCCGGAGCCGCCGCTGCTGCGCACCAGCAAGCGGACCATCTACACGGCCGGGCGGCCGCCGTGGTACACCGAGACCGGCGCGCCCGTAGATGAGGCCTTTGTCATCGGTGAGCGGTGGGACAGGGCTGAGGAGGAGATGGAGCCGAGAGCGGGCCGGGGAGGGGATGGAGGCCGGTCCGGGGCCGGGGTCGGGCTGCGGTAGGCAGTCGTGGAACGAGGCCCCGAGGCACGGCCAGGGAGGGGCTGGGACCGGGCCGGAGCCGGAGCCGCGGCCGTGACGGATTCGGGCCGGGGCGGTGCCCCCGCCTCTCCCGCAGGCCTGTGCGGCGGCAGCGCCTCAGGCAAGACCACGGTGGCGACGCGGATCATCGAGGCGCTGGACGTGCCCTGGGTCGTGCTGCTCTCCATGGACTCCTTCTACAAGGTGCGGGACGGGGGCCCGGTGCAGCGCTGAGCCGTGCCGACACTCGCGGTTCCAGTGTATCGCCGAGCGCTGCCGGCGCTCGGGCTGCGGGGATCGGGTGCGGCTCTGAGCAGGGCTGGGGTGCAGTGGATGCCAGGATCCGGCGCGGCGCTGAGCGCTGCCGGTGCTTGTAGGTGCTGGATGAGGGGCAGCAGGCGCTGGCAGCCCGCAGCGACTACAACTTCGACCACCCCGATGCCTTTGACTTCGAGCTGCTCGTCAATGTCCTGCGCAAGCTCAAGAAGGGCAAGAGCGTGAAGGTGCCGGTGTACGACTTCACCACACACAGCCGGCGCCGCGAGTGGGTGGGTGCTAGGGGCCGGGCTGCGCCTGGCTGGCAGGGTCCTGGGAACGGGGAACACCTCTGGGCCCTGCAGGGCCTGGAAGGCTAAAGGGAGGGGACAGCTGGGGGTCATCGGGAGTGGGGGACTCCTTCGGGGGAGACTGTGGGTGGATGTGCAAACAGGCCAGTGCAGATATGAGGGGGGGGTCTCAGTGTGGAGAAGTGCTGGGAGGATGGTATTGAGAAGAGGCTTGGGATCTAGAGCAAGATTCGTGGTCCGTCCTGGCCTGGAGCATCGCGCACAGGGATCAGCTATGGCTCCAAGGCATTGAGTGCTGCAGGATGGTTATGGGGAGCCCCAGCGCAGTGGAGAGACCCCAGGGTGGGGTCAGTACCCTGTCTGTGTCACTGTTGGTGCTGCCATGGCATGTGAGAGAAACAGGACAAACCCAGCTCCTGTCTGCCTGCAGAAAACAGTGTATGGGGCCAACGTCATCGTGTTTGAAGGAATCCTGGCCTTCGCCAACAAGGAGCTGCTCAAGGTATCGCTGCCTCAGGTGGCCACTGGCCTGGAGAGATGTGCTGCAGCAGGACAGGCACTGGCCCTGTGTGCCACTGCAGCAGTGGGGGCTGTGGAGGGAGAGGTCACCGCGCTTGCTGGCAGAGCACTGCGTGCCAGAGGCCTCAGGGGAGGTGATGTTGCATGCCGCTGCGGGGTGGTGGAGGGGAGTGACGCAGGTGTGATGAGAGCTGCATAGGGGGTGCTCACCCCTCCCAGTTTTCCAGCTGCTGGACATGAAAGTGTTTGTGGACACGGACTCCGACATCCGTCTGGTGCGGCGGCTGCAGCGCGACATCATGGAGCGCGGGCGCGACGTCGCGGGGGTCATCAAGCAGTACAACAAGTTTGTGAAGCCAGCCTTCGAGCAGTACATCGAGCCCACCGTGCAGGTGGCCGACATCGTGGTGCCCAGGGGTGAGGCCAGAGCTGACCCTGGCATGGGGAGCAGGTGCTGCGGGGCAGGGGTGGCTCAGCGTCCGCCCCACCTGCCTCCTCTGCTCCGCCCTCAGGTGGGGAAAACTTCGTGGCACTGGACCTCATTGTGCAGCATGTGCACAGCCAGCTGGAAAAGGTGAGCCAGAGCTGAGGGGGAATGGGGTGCTGCATGCAGAGGGCAGGATGTCGGGATGTGGCTGCACACAGACCTGTGCTCTTGGAGCACCGGGGGGGTGGGTCTTGACGTCACCTCTCTCTTCTCAAAAGGCCTGGCATGGTGCTTGGGGAGCAGATTGGTGAAGTGGGCACTGGAGAGGAGGGTGGGGAGCCACCTGGGCTGTTGTGGTGGCTGTGCTGGCCTGTGAGTGACTGACAGGGTGTCCTTCCTGTTCCCCTGCGCTGCGCCGGTGACCTCTGCACCACCCAGCGGGAGATTACAGTCAGGTACGTGGGACCACTGCTGCAGAGGAGCCTGTTCCAGGCTGGGGGGGCTGCTGGCACCCACTGGCTTCCGAGTCCTGCTGCCTCCGTGTCCCTGCTGGCAGAGCTTTGCTGAGGTGCCTGAGCATAGCTGCTCCTCCCCAGTGCTGCAGGGGCTGTGCTCAGCTGCTCTGTGTGACACACCCCACACTGTGGCTGATGCATGTGGCCAGCTCCCTGCCCTGCTGCTGAGTTCCCCTGGGCTGCTCACTTCTGCAGAAGTGCCCTGCATGCTCCCTGTTCCTGGCAGTTCGTGTCCCCTTTGGGCAGGACAGCCCTTGTCCCTTGTGGTGCACAGCCTGGTCCCAGGGTGCAGGGGAATGTCCTGCCCTGCAGAGCTGCAGCTCCTGGTGCTGCAGAGGCTGCAGCAGCCGTGTGTGTGGTCTGGGAGGTTCTTTTTGGCTAGTCCAGCTCTGGGGTATCATGCCTGGTACCAGACTTGGGGCATTCCTCAGGATCCAGGTGGGAAGGCCAAGCACGGTGCTGACCTTTCAGAGGGGTTTTTCTGGAGCCTTCCTTTGGCAGGGCCATGTCCCTCCAGGGGCCCAGGGCTGTGAGTCTGTGTGTGCTGCACAGCTCTTAGCACCTTCCTCCCTGCAGGGCAGCCCTGGCCTCGGCCCACCAAGGACAGCCCCTGCCCAAGACCCTGAGCGTCCTGGAGAGCACGCCGCAGGTGCGGGGCATGCACACCATCATCAGGTACATCCCTGCCCCAGGCCCTGCTCTGGGCTGCCTGGGGGCATCACACCACGAGGCCTGGCGTGAGTTTCTCCCCTTTGCCCTGGGACTGCAGTCGTGGGGGTTGGCCTGGAGCAGAATGGCTGAATGGAGCTGGCCCTGGCCCCATGGGTGCTTCTCTGGCGACCAGACCTGTGCACATCAGCTTTGGGTGATCCTGAGCCACAGGCAGGCTTTTCCTACATGGGGGGGGACTGGTTGGCTCTTTGCTCGATGGAGCGCAGGTGGAGCAGCTGGTGGCAGGGAGCAAGGTACCCCTTGCCCCTCTCCCAGGGCACTTGGGTTTAGAGCTAGCTGAGAGAAGGGACCTGGGCAGCTGCTTCTGTGACTTCACCACTCTTGATCTTTTCTTTCCCCTCTGATGCTCCTTTTTTCCAGGTGACAGTAGCATCCCTTAGTGAAGGGTCGAGGGCTGAGGCCTTTAGGACTGTGGGGAGGTTAATTGTTTTTGCATCTGCAGAACCTGGCAGGCCCAGGTGTGTTTCTCCACAGCAGAGAGGGGATGTTGAGCTCAGTCAGGTCCTCCTGTGGCACTGTATGTTGGTTTGAAAGGTGTCAGCTCATGTCCTTGTGAGAAGCCCGGAGAGGACTGAGTGCACTTTCAGTAAGCTTGCAGAGGATACCAAGTGGGGTGGATGTGGATCTGCTGGAGAGCAGGAAGGCTCTGCAGAGGGATTGGGATACTCTGGATCGATGTGCTGAGGCCAGTGGCGTAAGGGTCACCAAGGGCAAGTGCCAGGCCCTGCCCTTGGGTCACAACAGCCCCATGAAGCACTCCAGGATGAGGCAGAGGGGCTGGAAAGGCCGTGGGAGTGTTGGTCAGCGGTGGCTCAACATGAGCCCAGGAGGTCAGTGGCACCAGAGCTGTCCCAGCTGGGCGCTGCTGGGGCACCTCCAGTCTTGGGGACACCTCTGGGCCCCTCCTGATGAGAGAGACATTGAGGGAGCGTGTCCAGGGCAGGGAGTGGAGCTGGGGAGGGGGCTGGAGCTCCAGGAGAGGCTGAGGGAGCTGGAAAGGGGCTCAGCCTGGAGAAGAGGATGCTCAAGGGGTGCCTTCTCATTCTCTATAGCTTCCTGACAGGAGGATGCAGCCAGGTGAGGGTCAGGCTCTGCTCCCATGGAAGAAGGGTCAGGACAAGAGGAAGCTGCCTCAGGCTGTTCCAGAGGAGATTTAGATTGGTTATTGGGAGCAGTTTCTTCGTGGAAAGGATTTTCCAGCCTCAGCACAGCTGCACCAGGTGGTGATGGAGTCCCCATCCCTGGTGGAATTTAGAAACCACGTGGATGTGGCACTTGAGGGTGTGGGCTAGTGGTGGCCTTGGCAGTGCTGGGGGAGCATCTGGACTTGATCTCAAAGGGCTTTTCCAACCCAGTTTATGATGTTCTGATATTCATGACCACATACAGCCTGGGCACCTCCTTTCCTTCTCCTGACTCCTTCCTCCTGTGGGAGCACAGGCTCCAAGGCAGGTCCTGGCAGTAGGACAGGTGATGTGGCACCTCAGGTGTGCCAGGCAGAGCCCTGTGCCAGTGGCCATGTCCCTCCCCCGGGCTGTGGCTCCACCTTTGTACCACAAGTGCTTGATGACCTTAATCCTCTGAGGCTGAGGGCTGTGCAGGGCTGCCTCGGGGGTGGGTCAGGCTTTGCTGGGGCTGCAGGGCTTTGGCACCACTGGCCTCACGTGGCTGTGCTGGTGCCATGCAGGAGCAGGCCAGGGGGGTGGGGAGGCACTTAGCCCATTTCAGATGGTATCTAGGAAATGCCACATTTTTTTCTGAGGAGCATTGCCTCAGGCTGCCAGCTGCCCCCTGAAATCCTGCTGGGCCAATGCCTCTCCCAAACCTCTGAGCTGAGGAGCTCTGCTGGGTCCGTGTCCGGGGCCAGCGAGGCAGCATGTGTTTCTGGTGAGACTTGGTGACACTTGTTGGCTTCTGTGTCACTTGGGCATGGCACGGCGCTGTTGCTGGTGACCACGTGTCACCCTCTTCTCCCGAGATGCTGTTCTTGCCTGCTGCCCTTCTCTTGGGCTTCCAGAGAGCTCCAGGCTGTTGAGACTCAAACACACCTTTAGCCACATTTCCTGCACCTCCATGTGCAGTAATTTCATCTTAGCAGATCTGTCTCTTGTCTTTATTAATGTATTTCATGTTTAGACTCGTGTGTTTATTATTTTTTATCAGTGAAACAACGTCACAACTGTGAGTTCTACTGTCTTTCATTAGCAGAACACAAAATAGCTAACTATCTTTTGTTACAAAGCCTTTTAAGACTAAACTATCTAATTAAAAAATAACAGATTATTTTTCCTTTTAACTAATAACTAATCGCTCAAAGTTTACAATGTAGACTTTTCTGTCCAATTACAAAACATCACCGAAACCTATGAAAAAGAAAGAAGAAAAAGGTAAAAAAGAACAAGTTACTTCTGGTCTAAAACCTCCATCTTACTTCATATTTATTTATATATTTCTAAAACCCTTAACTCTAAGTTTTCCACCCTGCAGTATTACACACTTCTAACCAACTACACACTCATAATCCTAGTGCTATTAATTACTTTAAAAAGTCTTCTCCACAACCTCGAGTCAAATACAGTACTCTCTTATGAGTCTGTGCCTTTCAGCACAGAAAATTTAAAATTCTCAACATCAAAAGTTCCAACATCATACAGTTTTTTGGGTGGGAGGGACCTTTGGCCTAGCTCAGCCCCTGACACCAGCAGGGACCCTTCCACTGCCCCAGGTTCCAGCTGCAATGCTCATGGAGTGCTGCTGCTCCCACAGCCCAGCCTTTCTGGGCACCTGGCCGTGCCCAGCCCAGCCTTTCTGGGCACCTGGCTGTGCCCAGCCCAGCCTTTCTGGGCACCTGGCCGTGCCCAGCCCAGCCTTTCTGGGTGCCTGGCCGTGCCCAGCCCAGCCTTTCTGGGTGCCTGGCTGTGCCCAGCCCAGCCCAGCCTTTCTGGGTGCCTGGCTGTGCCCAGCCCAGCCTTTCTGGGCACCTGGCCGTGCCCAGCCCAGCCTTTCTGGGTGCCTGGCCATGCCCAGCCCAGCCTTTCTGGGTGCCTGGCCATGTCCAGCCCAGCCTTTCTGGGCACCTGGCCGTGCCCAGCCCAGCCTTTCTGGGTGCCTGGCCGTGCCCAGCCCAGCCTTTCTGGGTGCCTGGCCATGTCCAGCCCAGCCTTTCTGGGTGCCTGGCCGTGCCCAGCCCAGCCTTTCTGGGTGCCTGGCCGTGCCCAGCCCAGCCTTTCTGGGTGCCTGGCCGTGCCCAGCCCAGCCTTTCTGGGTGCCTGGCCATGCCCAGCCCAGCCTTTCTGGGTGCCTGGCTGTGCCCAGCCCAGCCCAGCCTTTCTGGGCACCTGGCCGTGCCCAGCCCAGCCTTTCTGGGTGCCTGGCCATGTCCAGCCCAGCACCACCACAGAGCTGTGAGCCAGGGTTCTGCTCCCTCCTTGTCCTGTCTGGTGCTTCCCAGTGCACCTCTCTAGGGTGCCAGTCCTGCACACGAGCCAGCACCATTCCCTGGGGTTGTACACCCATCTGTCTGCTGGGAGGGTGTTGGTGGCAGCACGTGGGCATCATCGTGGCACATCCAGGCTGGCATCCGGGGGAAGTCAGTTCTTTCTAGAGCAATTTTCTGCTGTTTGGAGAGACTGAAACTGAAATGAGTCCCACACTGGAATAGCTGCACAGTTTGAGTCATGAGGCTGAGAATAGATGGAGTGTGAAGGATGCAGTGTCTGGATGAGGAGGAATGGCATGTTACATAGGATACTGGGCAGAAGTTCCTCCATGAGGGTGGTGAGGCTCTGCCACAGGTTGCCCAGGATAGCTGGCTGCCCCAAGGGCAGGCTGGACAGGCTTTGGGGGAATCTGGTCTAATAGAAGGTATGGCTGCCCATGGCAGGGCGGTGGGACAAGGTGACCTTTAAGGTCCCTCCCAACACAAACCATTCTGGGATTCTGTAACCCATTCCTGCCCAGATTTCCTGGTGCCTCCCAGTACCAGCTGTCTCTCAGCTGCTGACAGTCCAGTCCATACACATAACTGACACTGTGATCAGGATAGGAGCAGTGTGTTTCCTCAGGCATCACCCAGGCAGGGGCCCCGTGGGGTGAGAGGGCTGCCCTGGGGACAGTGATGTCCCCTTTGGCAGTGCTCTGCCTGCTGAGGGGGCAGGATGGTGGCACTGATGGGTCCTGGTCACCTGCTGCTGCCCAGCATGTCTGGGCTGCCCTCCCTGGCACTGCCCTTCCCCCTGCCCTGCTTTGTGCCCTGGGCAGGGAGAAGCTTCTTGGTTGTGTCTGCACTGGGGTTCCCCAGCGGTTCCCCATCCTCAGAGGAGCCTCTCCAGGAGCAGTGTGGGCCTGTCCCACCCAGCCAGGGGCCAGCACAGCTGGGCTGGGTCTCCGTGGGGACAGCTGGCAGGGACAGGACAGACTGCAGGGGAGGCAGGGAGGCTCTGGCTCGTGCTGCTCCCCGGCGGCTGTGGGTGGATGTGTGGGTGCAGCCCACCTGTGAGTGCCTGCTGACAGCTCATGCTGGGAGCTGTAGGCAGGGTCTTCCAGACCAGAGCTGGTCATTTGCCTTCCCTGGGGGTGCTGACTGTGCCCAGGGGTTTGGGAATGTCTGTATGCCGGGGTCACTGCAGATGCTCAGCTGTGAGTGACCCTGGAAAGGCTGCAGGAGCACACAAGGACAGCAGTGACTGCTCGTCCTCCTCCAGACGCCTCAGTGGGGCTGTCATCCACCGAGGTGTAAGAAATGGCAGATGATGTCTTAAAATACAGAGTAAAAATATTCAATATCCTTCTGCCTCTTCAGGAGTGTTGCCAGCTCCACTTCTTCCATCTGGGAACGTGCAGGTGTCTGTGGGACCTTTGTCCTCATGCTCCCCATGAGGCTGGTGGCCAGGGTACTCCTAGTAGGGAAAGTCATCTACTTTCCCTCTGCTGTGGGGTTAGTGCCCTGCATGCAGGGCTGGCTTTACCCCTCCTGGGGGAGGGAAGAGGTTTCCTGGGAATTGGAGCCTTACAGCAGCTTTGTTCTGGTTTGTGTTTTACATCTCGGTGCCTTCAGTACATCAGAGCTGCGAAAAGGGCACACGATGGTATTTCAGAGTCACCTGGTTCTTAGCAGTGCTTTATCTCTGACTCAGGATGTAGAGGGGAGAGCTGAGGACATGTTCAACTCTTTACTGTCGCCCAGCATGCTCAGCCATGGTGTACTATGTCCGCTTCCACAGCGGGGTCCCAGCCTGTCCTGGCTCTGCTCCTGTTCCACCCCGGGCTCCCCAGCGCTCACTCACTGCTCCTGGGTTTGTGCTGCCCCAGGACCGGTGGTCCTGCCTGACCTGTTCCTACTCCCCATTCTCTCCCTGCTCTCTGATGTCTGTCAGTGGTGTTGCACCTCCCTCCCAGGGTAGCTAAGCCACTCTCTTGCCTCTGTAGTCCTGTCTAAGACAGAAGCTGAGGTGTCAGTGAGCCCCACAGTGCTGCTGATCACTGAGTGCTCTGGTTCCCACAGCCTGGGGCTGCTGTCCATGCTGGTTGGCCCCTGGAGCCCCACATGTGTCTGCAGGGGATGGCAGGGGCTCTGTTCCCACCTCACTTGTGTCATCCCTCCCAGGAACAAGGACACGACCAGGGATGAATTTATCTTCTACTCCAAGCGCCTGATGCGGCTGCTGATCGAACATGCCTTGTCCTTCCTGCCCCTGAAGGTGAGTGCCCACTCGTGGGTGTAGCCACAGCCCCAGCCCATCTCCCCTCCTGGATTCCCCCATCACAGGGGGTCTGGCTGCCCCCCACTCTGTGCTCCCCTTCCTGCAGTCGGTCACGGTGGAGACGCCCCAGGGCACCACGTACGAGGGGAAGCGGTTCCACAGGCAGCGGGTGAGACATGACCCCGGCTCCTTGCTCCCCGGGAGAGCACAGCTCCTGGCTCAGCATGCACCAGGAGCACCCAGCACGTGTCTCTGCCCCTTTCCCAGATCACGGGCGTGTCCATCCTGCGGGCAGGTGAGACCATGGAGCAGGCCCTGACCGCTGTCTGCAAGGACATCCGCCTGGGCAAGATCCTCATCCAGACCAACCTGGACACGGGGGAGCCTGAGGTGAGTCCTGCTGCAGCCTGGCACACACAGCCATGCACCGCTGGCACGTCACCAACCCTTCCTTCCCTCCCCAGCTGCACTACCTGCGCCTGCCCAAGGAGATCAGCGAGGACTACGTCATCCTCATGGACAGCACGGTGTCCACGGGGGCCGCGGCCATGATGGCCGTGCGCGTGCTGCTGGTGAGGGCCGGGCCCAGGCTGGGCAGGGATCCTCTGCACCCAGCTGGGCTCTCACAGCTCCCTGTGCCGCAGGACCACGACGTGCAGGAGGACAGGATCTTCCTGCTGTCGCTGCTGATGGCGGAGATGGGGGTGCACTCCGTGGCCTACGCCTTTCCCCGTGTCCGCATCATCACCACCGCTGTGGACAAGCGCGTCAACGAGGAGTTCCACATCATCCCGGGCATCGGTGAGGGGGACCAGGGTGTGCTGTACCTCTGGCTGGGGCCAGCAGCCCTTGGTGTAGCCTTGCAGTCGCACCAGAGGGACGCTGGTGGGGCTGGTGCTGCTGTCCCTTCACTTTGTGCCTTTGTCTGCCAGGTAACTTTGGAGACAGATACTTTGGCACCGATGGCCCCTCGGCCTGGTGTGAGAGCGACAGCGTGGACTGCTGAGCTGGCTGGCCACAGGACCAGGGGCTGGGCTGGCTGCAGGGCTGGCCCCCATCCCTGCCCCCAGGAGAGGCCCTGAGCTGCAGCTGTGCCCACCTGCCAGCCCCTGGCTCTCCGGACCTGCACGACAAGCCCCTGCTGCTGATCTCCCTCTGCCCCAAAGGACCAATCCTCCCCAGGGAGGAGGAGAAGAGAGGGATGGCCTCTCCTGCGGACCATGGAGAGGGGGATATTTAGGGACATTCCTTGCTTCCAGAGCCCTGCCTCTGGGCCTGGGCCAGCTGTGCCTGCCGAGGGAGAGGTGGCCTCCCTGCAGCTGTGCCTGAGGGGGTGCTCACCTTCTACCCAGGGGAGCAGGGCGATGGGGTCCAGTCCAGGCCCGCTCCATGCCTGGAATCCGTATTTATTTGTATTTATTGGGGCGGCCCCCAGCTCCAGTGGGACCCTCTGACATCAGGGACTGGACCTCAGGGATCCACCCTGCCCCTGCCAATTCACACTCCATCCCTGGCCCCAGGAGCTGGGGGGTCGGCATGGGGCTGCCTTCCCGGTGCTGTCCCACCCCCGGTGCGCAGAGTGCTGCTGGTGCCCGGGGAGCGGTGAGGTGTCCCCGGTGCTGCCCTTGTTGCTCAGGTTCTTTTTCCAAAGGGCAGCGGCAGCCTTGCCCCCCCCGCCCCTGCCACCGGCGGCAGCAGGAAGGTCCGGGTCCGGGGGTCTGTCCCGGGCCTGGCCGTGCCCCCAACCCCGCGCTGTCCCGGGCCCGGCCGTGCCGCCAACACCCCCTCGCCGCCGTTTTGTACCAATAAAGGCGCAGCGCGATGCCCGTGTGCCACCTCCTGCTGCCGCCGGACCAGGGTCGGGCCCTGCCCTGTACCGGGTGTCGTGGGACTGGCCGTGCTCTGTACCGGGTGTCCCCAGGCCGTGCCCTCTACCGGGTGTTGGAGACGGGCCGGGCCCTGTACCGGGTGTCCCCGGGCGGGCTGTGCCCTGTACCGGGTGTCACCGGACGGGCCGTTCCCTGTACCGGGTGAGCTGTGCTCTGTACCGGGCAGGCCGTGCCCTGTACCGGGTGTCACCGGGCCACGCCCTGTACCGGGTGTCACCGGGCGGGCCGTGCCCTGTACCGGGTGAACTGTGCTCTGTACCGGGCAGACCGAGCACTGTACCGGGTGTCACCGGGCCGTGCCCTGTACCAGGTGTTACCGGGCGGGCTGTGCTCTGTACTGGGCAGTGCTCTGTACCGGGCAGGCCGAGCACTGTACCGGGTGTCACCGGACGGGCCGTTCCCTGTACCGGGTGAGCTGTGCTCTGTACCGGGTGTCACCGGACGGGCCGTGCCCTGTACCGGGTGTCACCGGGCCGTGCCCTGTACCGGGTCGCGGGCGGCGCCTGCGCAGAGCGGGGGCGGAAGCGGCGGCGGGCAGGGCCGTGGCGGCGGGGCTGGGCCGTGGCGGTCGCTGCCGCGTCCCGTCCGACCCCGCGAGCCTCGGCGCGGCCATGGCGGAGCCCCCGCGGCCGCAGCGGAAGCTGTCCCGGGTCGGGGAGAGCCTGTACCGCGTGCTGGGGCTGCAGAAGGGCAGCTCCCCCGAGGAGATCAAGAAGGCCTATCGGTACGGGGAGGTGCGGCGGGTCCGCGGGGTCCTCCTGGGAGCCCGGGCACGAGGGTCCCGGTCCCGTCCCGGCGGGCAGGGTCGGTTCCGGGCAGCGGGGTTGTCAGCCCGTGCCGGGGTCCCGCGGGGGTGTGGGCTGTCCGGGCAGCGGGGCTGTCAGCCCGTGCCGGGGTCCCGCGGGGGTGGGGGCTGTCCGGGCAGCGGGGCTGTCAGCCCGTGCCGGGGTCCCGCGGGGGTGGGGGCTGTCCGGGCAGCGGGGCTCTGAGCCCGTGCCGAGCCGTGTCCGCCCGCTGCATCCACAG
Organism: Haemorhous mexicanus; assembly: GCF_027477595.1. Taxonomy (NCBI): domain Eukaryota; kingdom Metazoa; phylum Chordata; class Aves; order Passeriformes; family Fringillidae; genus Haemorhous; species Haemorhous mexicanus. Next base: position 118,165,338 of record NC_082343.1, on the reverse strand, counting down.
GAAGCTGGCTCTCAAGTACCATCCCGACAAGAACCCCGATGACCCGGCGGCAGCCGAGCGCTTCAAGGAGATCAACAGCGCCCACGCCACGCTCAGCGACGCGGACAAGCGCCGCCTGTACGACCAGTATGGCTCCCTTGGCCTCTACGTGGCCGAGCAGTTCGGCGACGATGCTGTCCGGCACTACTTCCTCATGTCCAAGTGGTGGTTCCAGGTGAGCCCGGCGTCCCTGGGGCTGGTGTGGCGGGGCTGGCGGGTCGGGTGAGCTCAGGGGTTTGCCGTGCTGGCAGGCTGGTGTTGGAGTGGGCTCTCGGGGCTGGTGTGCTGGGGTCAGGGACTCGAGTGAGCTCACAGCACGTCTGTCCCTGACGCAGGCACTGGTGCTGTGCTGCGGGGCCCTCACCTGCTGCTGCTGCTGCTGCTGCTGCTTCTTCTGCTGTGGGACGTGCTGCCAGCCCAAGGAGGATGAGTCCTACAAGTATGTGGACCCCAAGGACCTAGAAGCACAGATGCGGGCAGAGGACAGCGGTGAGTCAGGCGGGAGCCCGGCAGCTGGGAGCACCTGTGTTTGCTTTGTGGGGGCTCTGGGGTCTCCCCATGTCCCATCTCACGTGGGGGACAGAGCTCTGGTTCAGGTCTTGGGTTGGTTTTAGCCACAGCTGTTACTTCCAGCCAGCCCTTGGCATTTCTTGTGTAGGCCAGGGCTGGTGACAGTGGTAGAGGAGCCACCACATGAGCCGTGGGTAGCACCTTCTCCTCTCTGGACAAAGGCCCCCTGAACAGGCCTGAAGCTTAGAGACCCTGGGGCCTGTTCCCTTAGGGGCACAAAGCATGGGAAGAGCGGCTGTGCTCCAAGCCAGCTGTGTTCCCTGGCACTGGCCATACTGGTGACAGTGGGGTTGGGTGACTCCTGCAGGTTTCCTCGGGGTCAGGGCACTGCCACAGTGTCTGCACTGGCCAGGGGTGTGGGGGCTTTGGGCTGTGGGAGCCCTTGAGGCAGTGCTGTGAGTTTCCTGCTCCCTGGCACCGCAGGATGGGGCTGAGGCACTGATGTGCAGCTTTCCTTTGCAGATCCTCAAGGCCCTGTGGTAGCGCAGCCGCCGCCTGCCAGCACGGAGCCGCTGCCAGCCAGCGCCAGGAGCGATGCCTGAGGCCGGCCCCACCCCGCCGGCTCCCCAGGACTGGGCAGGGATCCTCCTTTGGGACTGTCACACTCTGGGACCACGGTCCCGCCCCCCGGGCTGCCTCATCGGCCTCGGGAGGGATAGAATCTCAGGTTAATTTGGCCAGCATCAATGCACAGGCTTCTGGGCCCCTGCTCGAGCTCCAGGGCAATGCCCCTGTGTCCCAGCACTGGTGGTGGCAGTGGCCTGGAGCCCGTGCTGCTGTGGCCCCTCGAGTGCCTTGCCCGTGCCCAGGTCGGGCACCGAGCAGCAGGCACGAGCAGAGATGCTCCGGGCCGAGCTCTGTAGCTCTCTGTCCGAGACCATTAGCACTGTAACCTCGGGGCTGGGCTGAGCCCACCCCTCCTGCAGCCCTCCTGACGGGTGCTGGGTGCCAAACGCTGCTGTGGGCTTGGGGTGCTCCTGTGTGTACCCCTTCCCTCTGCCCTCTGGGTTTGTCTGGGCTTCTGTGGGCACCATTAAAGGCCGGCGGGAGGGGAGCGTGTGTGTGTGCCTGGGCTCTGTCAGGGCTGCTGGAGCACTCACGGCAGGATGTGACTCTGCCTGGTGGTGTCCGTGCTGGGGCTGTGCCCATGGATCCTGTGGGGTGCTGGACTAACCCTGGTGTGTCAGGGCAGGTCACTTCCTGTGTGGAGTGGTCATGTTGAGTGGAGTGAATGTCACCTGTCTCCTGTCACCCACCTGGTGCCACTCTCTGTCCCCTGCTGCTGGCTCCCGCAGGCTCTGCTCTTCCCACTCCTTGCTGCTACACTCCCGGAGCCCTGCTCCTCCCTGCCGGCACCGCCCCTGCTCCTGCCCCGCTCTCTGCGGAGACAACCTCTGTGGATACAACCCGGGCCAGCACTGGCAGGGATGGCACCGAGGGCCTCCAGGGAGCCGCTTGCTCGTTCTTCCCATCTCTGGTCACTGCCTCTGCCCGCAGCTGCATGGGCTCTGCCTCACTCCCTAAATATAGCCAGGTGCCAGGGCGAGTGAGGATGGGGTGTCCTGGCACCAGCCCCTCCGCCTGCTCTTCGGGGGGGCTGGCACCGTGGGACCTGCGGGACCCCAGCCTCCCGCAGCCCTGCTGCCTGCAGAGCAGGGCACATTCTCCTCAGTGTGACTGTCAGCCCTGCAGCCCCTGCGCCAGCCAGCCTTGGACCCCCGAGCCTCGGCTGCTCCTCCTCCCGGGCAGGGATCAGCGGGTCCCGGAACGCAGCCGGTGCCGGGACCAGCCGGTCCCGAGGGTGGGCAGGAGCGGTGACTCAGTGTCACCCGACGCCGCCGACAGCTGCGGCCCCGGCGGGGCGGGGGCGGCTAAAATTAGCGCCGGGGGCCGGGGCCGGGGCCGAAACCAAGCGGGCACCGGGCGGCCGGAGCGGGGCCGCGGGACAGAGCCGGGTCGGGCCGGGACGGGCCGGGACAGCGGCCATGAACTTCGCGGTAGGGCTGAAGCCGCTTCTGGCGGAGGCGCGGAGCATGGAGAGCCTGGAGAAGCAGCTCATCTGCCCCATCTGCCTGGAGATGTTCTCCAAGCCCGTGGTCATCCTGCCCTGCCAGCACAACCTCTGCCGCAAGTGCGCCAACGACGTTTTCCAGGTGGGACCCGCCGGTGGGGCAGGGCGAGGCACCGGGATCTCGGTCCCTAGGACCGCAGCCCGGCGGGTGGTGGCCCCGTTACCCCGGGATCCCCGGCCAGCGAGGCGGAGGGGCGGGCGGCACCAGGAACACTGGGATCCTCCTCACGGGGGCCTGGTCTGGCGCTGGCGCCGGGAATCCCGGCTCCGGGAGCAGCCGCTGGGAGCTCCGGTGGGCTGCGCTCGGTGCCGCTCCCGGCTGGCTGGGACGGTGAACGGGAAGCAGGGGCCGTGTAAGGCCGGGGTTGTGCCCGCACCCGTGTGAGGCCGGGGTTGTGCCCGCACCCGTGGCCGTGCTCTTGCCCGTCTCCATCTCTGTCTCCGTGCCCGGGTCCGTGCCGGGGGCTGTGGGGCGCAGATCCGTGGGGGCGGGGGGTGCCGGGGGTGCCGGGGGTGCGGGGTGCCGCCGCCGTGACCCCTCGCGTTCCCCCCAGGCCTCCAACCCGCTGTGGCAGTCGCGGGGCTCCAGCGCGGTGCCGTCGGGCGGGCGGTTCCGGTGCCCGTCCTGCCGGCACGAGGTGGTGCTGGACCGGCACGGGGTGTACGGATTGCAGCGGAACCTGCTCGTGGAGAACATCATCGACATCTACAAGCAAGAGTCGGCCCGGTCCGGAGGCGCGGGGATCCCGGGGCGGGGCGGGGGGCGAGACCTGCGGGTGACAGCGAGCCCACCGAGAGGGCTGGGGGTGGGATCCCAACAGGACCTGGGGAGTCATGGGGCCATACAGGGCCAGGGAATATCCCTGGGGCTGCGGCTGTCTCCAGGGCCAGAGGCGTTTCTGGTGCCAGCAGTGTCCCCGGGGCTGAAGGGTGCCTGGGAACCAGAGGTGCCTCTAGGGCTGGGCAGGTCCCGGGGCCGGTGCTGCCTCTGAAGCCGGGGTGTCTCTGGGGGCCGGGGTGTCTCCCTGACACCCCCAACCCCCGTGCAGACCCCTTCATGCCAAGGCTGAGCAGCACCTCATGTGCGAGGAGCACGAGGACGAGCGGATCAACATCTACTGCCTGCGCTGCGAGGCGCCCACCTGCTCCCTGTGCAAGGTGTTCGGGGCACACAAGGACTGCGAGGTGGCCCCGCTGCCTGCCGTCTACCAGCGACAGAAGGTGGGTGGCCCCCGGGCTCTCGGGGGGCCGAGGGTACCCCCACAGCCACCCTCACGCCCACCCTCACTCCCAGAGCGAGCTCAGCGATGGCATTGCCATGCTGGTGGCGGGGAACGACCGGATCCAGGCCATCATCACGCAGATGGAGGAGATCTGCCACACCATCGAGGTGGGCACCGAGGGCTGCGGCAGGGGCCGTGCCAGCGGAGGGAGGCGGTGGCACGGGGAGTGTCCAGCCCCGGGGCTGTGCTGGGGCACACGGAGCAGCCCCGGCCCGTCCCGCAGGAGAACGGCAGGCGGCAGAAGCAGCACCTGGGGCTGCGGTTCGACGCGCTCTACGGCATCCTGGAGGAGCGCAAGAAGGAGCTGCTGCAGAGCATCGCCGCCGAGCAGGAGGCCAAGCTGCAGCGCGTCCGCGGGCTCATCCGCCAGTACGGAGACCACCTGGAGGCCTCCTCCAAGCTGGTGGAGTCAGCCATCCAGGCCATGGAGGAGCCCCAGATGGCCCTGTACCTGCAGGTCCTGCCAGGGGAACGGGGGGGCTGGCACTGCCCTGGGGCGCTGTGGTGGTGCCGTGGTTCTCCGAGGGGCGTGGGGCTGCTCACAGGGGGCTGTGCTCACCCAAAAGGATCTGTGGATGCCCCTGGCATGTGCAGGGGTGGAGCTGTGGTGGGGGTGATGTCTAGGAGACACTGATTCCCCTTTGTTTTCCTTCCCAGCACTCCAAGGAACTCCTGAAAAAGTGAGTGGGGACAATGGGGGAGGAGGCCTTTGGCTGGTGGCCCTGTGGGAGCTGGACCCTGCAGCTCCCGGGGTGTCTCTGCCCTGCAGGATCACAGACATGTCCAAGGCATCCATGAGCAGCCGCCCTGAGCCCGGCTACGAGAACATGGACCACTTCTCCATCAATGTGGACTACGTGGCTGAGATGCTGAGGACCATCGAGTTCCAGACAGGTGCCTGCACTGGGGAAATGGCTGCCCCCCATCCCGAGGGGCACTGGGACTGCCTGGGGTGCCCAGAGCCCCAGGCAGAGCCCCCCTCACCACCTGCCCTGTGTGGGGATCCCACACAGGACTGGGGTGTGACCCCCACCTGCAGCCCCACCCAGGGTCAGTCCTGCCCCAGGCTCTCCCTGGTTCCCACACGGCTGGTCACATTCCTCCTGGGAATATCCTGGAGTGTCCTGGGGTGTCCCTATAATGTGGGAGGGAGGGAGGGTCCCACCTGAGCTGTCCCCTGCCCACAGAGCCCCTGGGCGAGGATGAGGGGGATGGACCTGGGGACGGCAGTGAGGCTGCAGCAGACGAGGACCGGCTGGACAGCCTGGAGGTGCCCGAGGCTGCTGAAGGTGAGTGCCTGCCATGACTGCCCAGGGCCGTGTCCAGGGCCCACGTGTGGCAGCAGGGTCCTTCAGGGTGCTGGGGCATCCCTGCCTCGATCCTGTCCCTCTCTCCCTCTGCAGATGTGGGGCCAAGGCAGAAGCCAGCGAGCTCTCCCCATGGTGAGACCCTCGTGGGGAGTGAGATGGGCACGGCCGTGGGGTGCTGTGGGGCAGAGGAGACCCCTGGGAGTGGGGATGGGGGTGTGCAGGGGCAGTCACACCCCAGGCCATCCCTGTCTCCCTGCTGCAGGGGGTGGGAAGGGGGTCCTAGGGTCACAGGGCTCAGGCTACTTTTCTGCACAGGTCAGCACTGAAGTGAAGCCGTGGGGTAAGGCTGGCATGTCCTCAGCTCTGGCTGTCCCTGTCACACCCGGCTATGCCTGTCCCCGTCACCCTGTCCTGGCTGTGGCCATCCCCCCGGGCGAGCTCCATCCCTGCTGCTGGAATTCCCCCGATGGGCGCTGCCCCTCTGCGACATTAAAAATGTGTGAGGACAAGTTCTGCCGCGTGCTGTTGGGTGGGAGGGAGGCCAGGGCAGCTCTGCCCCGGCCCCTCAGGGTCTGGCCCAGCGCAGCCCCTGCCCCATCACCCCAGCAGCTCCCCCCGGACCTCAGGCAGGGGCTGAGACCCCGGACCCCCGGTGCAAGGTGGGCTTTGAGCCCCGGGCCCTGTGAGCGGGGCTCTGCCCCTGCCGGGGGGCGAGGACCCTCCGGCGCCCCCTGTGCCAGCCCCGCCCCGGTGCCCGCAGCAGCCCCGTCCCCCGGGAGCGCGGAGCAGACACGGCCGGGATGAGAGGGAGCAGACACGGCCGGGATGAGAGGGAGCAGACACGGCCGGGATGAGCTGGCTGGGTACACACGGAGCCACCGCAGCGCTGCCCCGGCCGCTCCCCCGGGAGCCGCGGCTGCGTCACCGCCGGCCCGGCCGCCGAGGCGGAGCGGCTGATGATGCACATGGCCAGGGGTCCTCGGGCCGTGGGGGTCCCCGCAGCCACACCGCGTCCAGCCTGGGGACAGCGAGGACTGAGCTCTGCGGACCCCCAGACCGCGGCCAGGGGCTGGGTGCGGGGTCCTGGAGGGCGGGTGGCAGAGGGGACAGCTCAGCTCTCTGTGTCCCCGAGGTGGCACAGGGGACAGCTCTGCTCTCTGTGTCCCCGAGGAGGCAGACGGGACAGCTCTCTCTCTGTGTCCCCGAGGTGGCACAGGGGACAGCTCAGCTCTCTGTGTCCCCGAGGTGGCACAGGGGACAGCTCTCTCTCTCTGTGTCCCGGAGGTGGCACAGGGGACAGCTCTCTCTCTCTGTGTCCCGGAGGTGGCAGACGGGACAGCTCTCTCTCTGTGTCCCCGAGGTGGCACAGGGGACAGCTCTCTCTCTGTGTCCCCGAGGTGGCAGAGGGGACAGCTCTGCTCTCTGTGTCCCCCAGGTGGAACAGGGGACAGCTCTCTCTCTCTGTCCCCCAGGTAGAACAGGGGACAGCTCTCTCTCTGTGTCCCCGAGGTGGCACAGGGGACAGCTCTGCTCTCTGTGTCCCCGAGCTGTCACCCCAAGCCCAGGCCCAGCCCAGCTGCTCCTGCACCCACCAGGACCGTGCCCGGGAGGGCTCGGGGGATCCCCAGGGAGCACGAGGGGCTGTGGCTGCCCCGTGCCTGCCCCAGACCTTCCTGGATGCCCCATTTGCCTTCCCCCCTGCTCAGGGATGTTCCCTTGTGGCTGTCACCCTGCAGAGGTGACTGAGAGGGACTCCCCGTGCCCACAGCCCCTCAGCTGGGTGCCACGGGTGCCTCCCCAGTGCCTGAGAGGCCTCAGGAGGGTCCCAGCCCGGTTCTCTTCTGCTCTGGGCAGTTTCTCCCTTGTGCTTTGTGTCTCAGCAGCTGCCACTGCCCTCCCGAACCAGCCCTGGGATTCCCTGACTCCTGTGCCTGTCCAGCTAAAGTGTAACCCCAGCTGAGATCTCAGGAATGAACTCTGTGCACTGAGCATGGATTCTAGCACCTTCTAGCACATTCCAACATGCAGCCTGCTCCAGCTGCTCTTCAGGGGGGTCTCCAAGAAGCATCATTATTTCCCTTTCTCCTTTTCCATAGCTGTGCTTCCAAAGGCCTTTTTCTCCATGAGGAGCATAATGCTAACGTTCCTAAGGAAAATCTTTTCACTTTCCCCCACGAACACAGGTGGGGTGTCCCCCTGCTGCCATCACTTACCCAGCTACATGCCCCATTCCTGGAATTTTGTCCATTTTATGGGGTCAGCATCGGGTTTGTGTGGCAAGGTTTGGTGGTGGGGAGATGACAGGGGCAGCCTCTGTGAGAAGCTGACAGGGGCTTCCCCCATGTCCAAGGGAGCCAAAGCCAGCTGGCTGCAGGAGGGACCTGCTGCTGGCCAAGGCAGAGCCCCGCGGAGGTGGCAGCAGCCCCTCGGGTGTGATTGTGCATTGCCAGGGACAAGGAATTCAGGGAGGAGGGAAGAGTTCTGGGGGGGAGGCAACTGCAGCCAGAGAGGAATGATGTGATGGGAGAGCAACAGCCCTGGAGCCCCTCAGGTCAGGGCAGGAGGAATGAGAGGAGGTGATCCAAGAGCTGGAGCAGCGATTCCCCACAGCCTGTGGGTGCCCGGGGGCAGCAGAGACCCCCCCAGAGCCTGGGGAGCCCCCATGACAGGAGAAACCCCCCGAACTTGTGGAGCCCCCCATGACAGGAGAGAACCCCCCAGAACCTGGGGAGCCCCCATGACAGGAGAGACCCCCCACCCAGGCCCTGGGGGAGTCCTCAGCAGGGCAGGTGGGTGTCCAGAGGAGTCTGTGACCCCCTGGGAGCCCCACGGGGGCAGGGTCCTGGCAGGGGCCGTGGGGAGAGGAGCCAGGCAGGAGCAGGGTCCTGGCAGGGGCCGTGGGGAGAGGAGCCAGGCAGGAGCAGGGTCCTGGCAGGGGCCGTGGGGAGAGGAGCCAGGCAGGAGCAGGGTCCTGGCAGGGGCTGTGACCCTGTGGGGGCCTCAGGCCGGAGCAGCCCCTGAGGGAGGGGACACACAGTGTGAGAGGGGCCGCAGCCCGTGGGAAGGAGCAGCCTGCAGAGGGCTGTGTCCCTCCCACCCCGGAGCAGGGCAGGGGCTCCTCTCCCGCGGTAATCACACATCCCCTGGACAGACAGACACATCCTCAGCCAGGATTTTCCTGGGAAGCTGTGAGACAGCTCAGAGGGAGTGAGAAACGATTCCTATCCCTCTCCGCTTGCTGCACGTGCTGCTGTGCCCACCTGGAAGGAGTTACTTGGATTTGCTCACCGGTGGTTCCCCAGCTGGGCTCTGCCGACGGCGTTTAGATCCAGCGACCAGCTGGGGCCGTGCGTGCCCTGCCTGTCTGCAAGGGGGTGGGATTCTCCGGGCAGGATAGAGCAGTGCAGTAGGATGAAAGGACTGCTCAGCCCTCTGCAATCGGGGAGTCAATGCCCATCGTCCCCCTGCTCGGCTCTGCTCGCCCTCAGAAGGAGCAGAAACCCCTGAGTGTGACACCCACCCCACGGCCCCCCGGGGAGGGAAGAGTGGGGAACGGGGAGTAAAGCCAAGCCTGGGGTGGGCAGAGGGGTGAGGGCAACCCGAACCCAGTATTTTTAGAATTTATTTATATTTATTTTACTTTTTAATTTTTTTTTTTTTTTTTAGAATTTATTTTACTTCCTGTTACCCCACTCTGATTTGGTAATAAATTGAACTAATTTTCCCAAATAAGTCTGCTTTGCCCACGACAGTGATGGGTGAGCTGTCTCTGTCCTTATCCTGAGCCGTGAGCTTTTGTTATATTTTCTCTTCCCGGTCCAAGTGAGGGGCAGTGATGGAGCAGCTCTGGCGGGCACCTGGTGTCCAGCCACGGTCAGTCCATCCCAGCTGCAATTTCCTTCCTCCCGGCTGAGGTTAAACCCCAGGGAAAATCCTCACGGGGCTCTGGCACTCAAGGAGCAACGTCAGATGTAAATCTGAGACTGAAATTCCCCAATCCAAAGGGTCCTTGGCAGATTGTGACTCTAGGACAGCTGGCTGTGACACTGGGAAATCCATCAGCATTTCCCTGCTCCAGGTGGAATTTCCCCAATCCTTTGGACAAGCTGTAAAGTAACAACGTATTATACAGTGGATCTCTGTAAATTAACAACGCATTATATAGTGGATCTCCATAAATTAACAATATGTTATATAGTGGATCTCCATAAAGTAACAATATGTTATACAACGGATCTCCATAAAGTAACAATATATTATATAGTGGATCACCACAGAGTAACAATATGTTATATAATGGATCACCATAAATTAACAATATATTATATAGTGGATCTCCATAAAGTAACAATATGTTATATAACGGACCTCCATAAAGTAACAATATATTAAATAATGGATCACGATAAATTAAAAATATATTATATATCTGATCTCCATAAAGCAACAATATATTATATAATATATTGTTGCTATAAATTAATAGTAAATTTATATCCACTATAAATTAATAAATATAAAAATAAAATAATATAAATTTATATCCACTATAAATTAACAATATATTATATAACGGATCTCCATAGAGTAACAATATATTATATAGTGGATCTCCATAAAGTAACAATATATTATACAGTGGATCACCACCGAGTAACAATATGTTATATAACGGATCACTATAAATTAACAATATGTTATATAACGGATCACTATAAATTAACAATATGTTATATAGTGGATCACCATAAAGTAACAATATATTATATGTTGGATCACCATAAAATAACAATATCTTATATAGTGGATCACCATAAAATAATAATATATTATATAATGGAACACCATAAAGTAACAATATTGTTATATAGTTCCAGTGGATCACCATAAAATAACATTATATTCTATAATAGATCACTGTCAAATAACAATATATTATATAATGGATTGCCATCAAAAACCAATATATTGTGTAACAGATCTCGATAAAATAGCAATATATTATATAATGGATCACCGTGAAATAACAATATATTATACAGTTGATCACCATGAAATAGCAATATGTGATAGAGTGGATCTCCATAAAGCAACAATAGAATGGATCTCAACAAAGTAACAGTATATTATACGGTAGATCTCCACAAAGTAACAATATATTATAGCAGTACTTCGCTTGCAAAATCGATTTGTGTAGACAGATTAAAACGTGGAAGGGCATGCTTCTGCGTGCGGCTGGAACGTCAGGTCTGCAGTTTGGTGTGAATTCCTCGGATCCTGCCCGGGCTTGGGGGTGTTTCTCACTCGTGCCACGGATCCAGGGGTTGGTTCCTGTCCTTTTCCCTTTTCCCTTTTCCCCTTTCCCTTTCCCTGCAGTGCACGCCCTGAGCAGCTCCCCACCTTCCTGCTGGAGCCCCCCTTCGGGCCCAGACCTTCCCCAGGTGGAGCAGAGTGTCCCGGGTGCCCGAGGGGAGGGGGGGCTGGTTCCAGCCCTGCCTGGGGATCAAGGACACAAAACCCGGGGTGATTCTTCACCTGATCTCCGAGTGGGCGGGGGTTTTGGCTTCCAGGGAGTTCCCAGGGGCTCACTCCTGCTCTGGCCTGGGGCTGACACGAACGATGCCCTCCGCAGCCTTCTGTGGTGACTTGGGGCTGGCCCTTGGCTCTCCGGTTCTCCTTGCCGCCTCCCGCCGCCGCGGGATCCCTGCGGGGCGTCGGTCCCAAAGAGAGGCACTGTGGAAATTTGGAATTTCCTGCACCATTTCTGCTGTAAAGCAGGGCTCATTTCGTCTGCAGAAATTCCTTCTGGGACACCCAGTCTGGGAATGGTTTCTCTTGAGAAACCCGACCAGTTCTGAGCTCCGGGTGGTGCCCCAGGGGAGAGCCCCGGGGTCACGGAAAATTGGGGAGCAAACTCCAACAGTCTGCCAGGCTGGAGAGCTAACATTGCTTCACTGGGAGTGCTGGATGCAGGGGAATTCTCCCCAGTCACCTCCCAGGGCAGGTTATCCTCCTGGAACCAGCACCCACTCCCCACAATTCCTGAGCCCAAGCAGGTGAGCTGATCGTTTCTGGGGAGCCATTCTGGGGTGGCTCCAGATCTTCTGATCAATCTTTTCTCCTTGAGAGTATTTAAAATATGTGCTGGGGTCATAAGGCACTGCTCTCATCTTTCTTTGTTCTGACACACAATCCCTGCCCTCAAAACTGAGATATTGGCTAGTGCTCATTAATAATTAATGTAAGTTAATAAGGCAGCACAAGACAGTCACAGCTGCCTCTCCCAGCAGTCCTGGGTGTGGCCCCTCTGATTTGGTGTGGATTGTTCTTTAAACATGTTTAAAAGCACTTTTAAATGATGCTTTTGACGATACTGTTATTGTTATGCTCAAAACTTGAACAATTATTTTTACCCTGAAGACCTCAGGGTTTGTGCCAGGGGCTTCCTTTCCCAGCGAGCTCTCCCGCGTGGCTCCTCTCCCATTTCCTCCGAAGGTGCTGGGGAATCATCCCCTGCCTGCTGGATGCAACCCACCCCCCTCAGGGCTGCTCTCAGCCCCTGCCTGGGTCTCTCTCTCTCTCTCCCCTTGTCAGCCAGGCCTGTTCCAGCACCCACTGGGTTCTCTGGGTGGAGGAGCTTGCCCTGCACTCTTGCCCCTTCCTGAGGTGGCTGTGCCCTCTGACCATCTCTGCAGCACTTCTGGCCTTGGTGGGAGCACACAGGAGTGTGCTGAGGTGGGCAGGAGCCTCCCCTGAAATGGAAAACCTGAACACCCTCCCTCTGAGTTATTGTAATTTTGAAATTAAGGGGCGCTCAGGCAAAGATAGGGGAGCAGGAGTAACAGTTCTTTATTGGGGAAGAAATAAAAAATAAAAAATATAAAATAAAAAAAATTTAAAAAAAATTAAAATAAAATAAAATAAAATAAAATAAAATAAAATAAAATAAAATAAAATAAAATAAAATAAAATATAAAATAATATGCAGTAGTACAAAACAGAGTGAGAGCAGGCCCTGGCATGCTGTGGCTCAGGGTGGTGGCACAGTCCCATCCCAGGGGGGCTCAGGGAGGTGGCACAGTCCCATCCCAGGGGGGCTCAGGGTGGTGGCACAGTCCCATCCCAGGGGGGCTCAGGGTGGTGGCACAGTCCCATCCCAGGGGGGCTCAGGGTGGTGGCACAGTCCCATCCCAGGGGGGCTCAGGGTGGTGGCACAGTCCCATCCCAGGGGGGCTCAGCCCTCCTGCAGTGCCAGCTGTGGTTCTGCTGGAGCAGGGATCCTGCACAAGGGGGGAGTTTTCCTCTGGAGCTCCAGGGCTGCTGGAGATGGGCCTCCTCTCCCTCTGGGAATGCAGGGCAGCAGAAAGCTGCTCCTCTGGGAATGCAGTGGGCAAAGGCTGCTGGGCTGTTCCAGCTCAGATTGGATCCAGGTAGGAATGCTTGGCTCCTCCCCTGGGCAGAGCATCTCCCCATGGGATGATGGAATTGGATCAGCACTGCAGGGACACTGAGTGGCCATGGACAGCAGAGATCTCCTGGAGGGAGGATGGGCTGTGGGAGGGATAAGAAACCTGCCCAAAGAGCAGAGATAACTGCCTCAGCTCTGGCAGGTGGGAATAGAACACACACCTTCCTTGCAGTCCAGGACACCTGTCCCTGTGTCCTGCGGGATCCCTCAGGGGCCCACAGCCCTCTCTCTCCTTCCAAACGGCCCCACAGGCAGGGAGCCCTCCCACAGCACACCTGGGCTCAGCACACCTGGGCTCAGCACACCTGGGCTCAGCACACCTGGGCTCAGCCCACCCGTTCACAGCGTTCCTGTGTGAGTCCCAGGGCTCTGCCAGTGCCTCCAGCTCTGCTCACTGAGCCCACGCTGGGGCCCAGAGCTCTGCCTTCCCCTGGCCCTCGCTGAGCCAGCACTGCATCCCTGCATTTCTGCAGCCAGCACTGCATCCCTGCCCTGCAGCAGCTATCACTGCATCCCTGCATTTCTGCAGCCAGCACTGCATCTCTGCATTTCTGCAGCCAGCACTGCATCCCTGCATTTCTGCAGCCAGCACTGCATCCCTGCATTTCTGCAGCTATCACTGCATCCCTGCCCTGCAGCAGCTGTCACTGCATCCCTGCCCTGCAGCAGCCAGCACTGCATCCCTGCCTTGCAGCAGCTATCACTGCATCCCTGCATTTCTGCAGCCAGCACTGCATTCCTGCATTTCTGCAGCCAGCACTGCATCCCTGCCCTGCAGCTCCCTCCCACGCCGGGTTTGCCCTCAGCTCCCTCCAGAGGAGCCTCCTGCAGATCCTCCTGGCTGGGCTGTGCCTGTTCAAGGGTAGGTTCTGCATCCCAAGCCTGTCCTGCACTGTCCACCTCCTCTAATCTCTCTGCTTCAGGTTCAGGATTTGCAGCAGATTTCACAGAATTCCCAGAATTCCAGAATCACCGGGTTGGAAGAGACCTCCAACACCATCGAGTCCAGCCCAGCCCCAACCCCCCAACTCACCCCTGGCACCCAGTGCCACATCCAGGCTTTGTTAAACACCCCCAGGGATGGGCACTCCACCACCTCCCCGGGCAGAACATTCCAGAACTTTATTCTCGGGTTTGTTGTTGCTGAAATGGCTCCTGAGGCATTAAAGAGTCTCTTCCCAGCCCCGCACTCGAAGAAGAAGTCAGGATTCCTCGCTCTGGTTTTCAAGGTTGTTTATTTTCAAGGTTGTTTATTTTCAAGGCTGTTTATTTTCTCTTCTCCATCCCATTCTGTCTCTGCCCTGCTGAGCTCTGCCCAGCAGGTCGGGCTGTGGCACAGCCCCTGCCCTTGGGATGCTGTTGGCTTCTTAAACCCAGAACTGCCTGTGCTTTATTTACAATAACTTCCCAATACCCATCACCCGTGTCAGACAGTTTGTCTCTACCCTAAACCAATCCAGCAGTGCCACCATCCCAGCAGGAGATGGAGGGCAAGAAGGAGGACAGGACACGCCCAGATTGCTCCCTCTTGCCTCCTGAACCCCATTCTGAATCCCCAAAATTCTACCTTTTCACCTGTGACAAATTCACTCTCATCCTACCCAAACCCTTGTGGCTCGTAACTCCTCACACAGAGCTGGGAATTGTTTCCATGGCCAAAATCCAAGGCACAGGTGTCTCTGACTCTGTGCCAAGCTCTCTGAGCCCCTGCCAGGGTCTGGAGTCCCCCAGGGCAGCCACAGGAACGTCCTGGGTCCCCACACTTTAGCACCCCTTCTGGAAAGAACTTTTTCCTAATGCCCAACCCCTATTTCCCTCGGGGCAGCTTGAGAGGGATCAATCCAACAGCCAGACTTGGCCCCAAAGCCTTTCTCGGGAGTGTGAGCTGCTCGGTGGCACCAGCCAGCCCGAGAAGTGGCTGATGAGCACCCACAAGCGTTTGTGTTAATTACAGCTGGGTGACTCTGTACCATCCTCCCGCCAGCGTTTCCCAGGGGTATTCCTTGCTTTGTGCTTCCTCCCCGTATTTTCTTTCTTGGTTTTGGATGATTTACACAGCAAAGGATACATTTTTGACTGCATTATTTGCAAAATTTGCATCTTGCACCCGAGGTGTTTTTGGGACGCGTCGGCTCCTGCGAGTGTCCGGAGCAGCCCTTAGAGCTGGACTTCCTTCGTCTCCCAGAGCTGCTGCCCAGGCGTTTTCCACCACCTTCTTTATTCTCAGCACAGTTAAGCTTTTCCTCTCATTGTTTCTCTCCTCTGGTGTAGTTTTTTGGAGGTGAATCTGCACAGGCTTGTGGAATCCAAGCTCCTTCCCAATTTGATTTCCTCACTGCAGCTTCTTCCACTGCTGGATCTGCTCTTCTGTTTCCCTTGGAAATATTTGGATTCTTTTTCTGGGGGGCTTTGCAATGCATTGCTGTGATGTCCTTTGGCTGAAGAACTGCCTTCCCTGTCTTTGGAATTCCAGCTACATTTTTTCTGAGCTCCCCTGTGAGGTCAAACCTCCTTGCTGTTCCCTAACTGTTCAACAAGCATGGGCTGTGCCAAAGGCAGGTTTTGAGTCAGTATTCATATTTTTATATATAATTTAATATATATTTATATTTATACTTATATTTATATTACTATAAATATTACTATAACTATAACTATAACTATAACTATAACTATAACTATAACTATAACTATAACTATAAATATAAATATAAATATAAATATAAATATAAATATAAATATAAATATCTCTTCCTCTCCTCAGCTCAATGGCAGGGCCCAAGGGAGAGCTCCCAGCCTGGTTTCTGGAGGCAGTGGATGGATTTCCAGTGCCTTCATGGCAGTGCCCAGGGTGTGCCCACATTTCCCACCTCCGTTGCCCATGTCAGCACCTCTGCACAGCAAATCCCTCCCCAGCAGTGCCACAGGACGCTCTGGCAGGCAGAGAAGGTGATGGGGTCCCTTTGTGCTCCCAGCTGTGAATTGCCTGGGATGTGAAATGGGCTGAGGGCTTTCCTGCTCCCAGGGAATCTCCTCCCTGTGTTTGCTTAGAGGTTCTTCACAGTAAGGGCAGCATGAACTGCTCCATGACCCGCTGGAAGATCCGTGGTTTCCTTCCCCAGTTTAGCTGGAATCAAAGGCTTGGCCAGGGAAAGAGGGGAGGCCTCTGCTCCCCTCCAGTCCAGCCCCGTTTCTGCATCTTGTGATTTTTCCCTGCCTGTCTAAGGTGGGGATGCTCCTTTTCCCAGTGCCCTTCCTGCCTGCAGCAGCCCCCTGTGCTTTTGGGAGGGCTCAGCCCCCAGCCCAGCCCCAGCCTCACCCCGGGGTTGCCTGCCCTGACCACGGGCTCAGCACTTGCTCTTGGCTCGTCTCTTCCACCTCTTCTCTCCTCACAGGCATCACTTGGGAAACAACCATCCCCTCCACTTCTCCTCTGCTGCCAGCTGCCAAAAAAATCCCGTTAAGCAGCATCCTGCTTCCTTCCCTGCTGGATCTGCACCCACCCCTTTGGGAGCCACCTCCCACAACCTTCCATCCAAAGCCTGTGGAGCCTCCTGCGCTCCCTCTCCCCTTCGTGCTCCCTGGCAAGGTGTTTCAGTTCCTTCACTTCCTCCTGGAATCCCAATAAAATAATTTCTAGTTTAATTCTAGCGAATCTCACCAGCACTCTGGTGGAGGTCCCACTTTGGGTCGTTCTCAGGATGAAATTCAGGAGGATTTGGGATGCCATGAACCTTCTGATCTAATTCTCTTTTCCTGACTCCTTCTTCTCAAGCCTTTTCTAAACTGCCCTCCATTCCTCACGGCCAAACAAATATTCCAGGAGATCCTGGATGTCCTCCTGGTGTGGATCATGGACTGACCCGTGGTTTCAGTCACACGGACCCAATTCCATCAGGATTCCTGTGATATGACCCTGCCCCCGACTCAGCAAGTCTGGAGTGTGACCAGCACCTGCACAGCCACCTCCTCTCCCACCTGCACCTGCCCCCTGAAGGTGCTTGCAGCTCCTTTCTCCCGGAGCCTGCTGGAAGCAGGGGATGTGTCAGAGCCCAGGTTCCATGGCCAGAGCCCCTGCCCACCTCCAGCTGCCATCCTTGTGCCAGAGCAGCTGCCAAGCTGGGCTTCAGGTTTTGGTCCCTTTATCTTCTTGTCCCACACGACAAGTACCTTTCCTCTTATCCTCTTTTCTTCATTTCCTAAAGAATATGTTTCATTTTGATACTTTTGAATCTACTAAACCACATTTTTTTCTTACTTTAGTAATTATTTCTTAAAGTGAAAACCAGATCTACCTCAGGGACTTCGTCCCGTTCATTTTGCCCCTACAAAGTAACACAAAGTGTAAAATTGTATTATATTTTAAAGACCTGTTGTTTTCCAGCCTTTTTTCACCACCATCTAATTCAGAATGAGGCAACTGTTGATTTCAGTATCTTTTCAATATATCTTGAGTCACAGGGCCACCCTAACTCTTCAGGATGCATCCTGGAGGAGAGCAAAGTGGAATTTCTACAGAAGCAGAGGAGCCCATTTCAGATGTGGAATTTCCAGTGTTTCATGCACTTCCCCAATAGTGCATGTGTGCATCCCAACGTCCAAACCCCAGATTTCACATCACCAGCTCTGCATGTGAAAACCTGTGCAAACACCAAAAATCCAAGACATGCATCACCAAATCGTAGAAAATAAGGTTTTATTTTTTTCTTCAGCTTACACCGAGCCCAAGCCCCAACTCCTGTTTCTTGGTGATTTCCAACCACCCCCTTCAGGGAGGAAATACCCCTGAAGGTGTTGTGCCATGGGGTCCCTGGCTGTCCTGGTGTCAGGGCTGGTCACCCCAGGTACCCATCACGAGGTGGGTGTGTGCTGGAGCTCCTCCTGCCCAGCCCCTTTGCCTAGAGTGGCCTCAGTCGTGGCAGGGCACTCTGGCTGTCCCCTCTGGGCCATCCAAACCAGCTCTGGGCTTCCTGGTGGGCACTGACAACCTGCAAATCAAGGCAAGGATTCCTGGTTTTATTCCAGCTAGGGCAGAGCCAGCAGCTCGGGGTCTCCCCAGGGCTGCTCTCTGAGCATCAGAGCTTTGCACTTTTACACCTTTGAGAGAAGAACCAGCACTCACTGGTTACCAGTTACTGAACTCTGTAATTAATTAGGACTCCACTCCTCCTTGCTGGGTGGATCTCCCTCCTCAGGTGATCACCCCACAGGTGCAGCTCCTCCCTCCATTGAGCTGGGGTCCCTTCTGAGGGGGTGGTCAGTGGGTCAGTGGCTGTGATCTCCTGGGGCCAGAATTACCTTTTCCCCTGCTCCTGTTCAGCTCTGCTGGCCACGCTCCAGGTGCCTCTCATCCAGCCAGCCCACTGCTCCTGGGGTGCTCTTCCCTTTTCCCTGAGAGAAGATGAGCCCAGTCTACGAGGTTCTCGAGGTAATTACTGATCACAAGTGTCCTACTACAGCTACTGAGGGACAACAAAATCCTCAGTGGTGACACTCAGCCCAGGAGCAGCAGTGACATCCCTTCCCAGGGGATCCGTGCCTGGGGAGGAGGAAGGGAGGGGAGCCCTTCCCTCCAGGAAGTGTGGAGAGCCCTGGATGCAGCATCCAGGCCAGGCTGGGCCTTCCTGCAGCAAGGAGGACATCTGGAGTCCAGGAAAGGCTCAAAGCAGTGCCAGAGGGACTGGAGCACCTGCTGCATGAGGAGGAACTGGGGTGTTGGGGTCCCTAGGTGTAAACTTGCCTAAAGGGAGGGAAGAGGAGGGAGCCAGGCTCTCCCCATGGCCCAGTGACAGGACCAGCAGCAACAGGCACAAACTCCAGAGGTTTGGGGTGTTTTTGCAGAGAGGCTGATCACACAGGGTGCCTGGAATGGGCTGCCCAGAGGGGCTGTGCTCCCTCCAGCTGGGAAGGCACCCTGGCTGTGTGAGGGGCAGGAGGCCCCCAGATCCCCACCAGCCCCAGCCCTGCTCCTCAGGGTTGGCTGAAGGAGGCTGTCCAAGTCGGTCTCCAGTCTGGGATACATGTCTCCTGGGAGGGATTGTCCCACTAGAATCCTTCTTGCCAGCATGGCCTTCCAGCTCCAGGGTACTGATGCTCTGGGGGAATTTCCCCATTCAATTCCAGTGGCCACAGCAGGAGCAGCTGGAGCAGGGCCTGGAGTGGGGAATCTCCAGCCTTGAGCTCGTTCCCAAAGGCTGTGCTCCCCAGCTCCTTTGCCCCTTGGAGCAGCCGTCTGCCAGAGCCACGGGGTCACTGAAAGCACTGCAGTGCCGTGGGAGGGCTGCACACCCTGCCCTGCCCTGCCTGCAGCCCTGAGCACCGCCCCCACTGCTGCCTCACCCCCACACCGTCCTGCCAGCCACACCAGCAGAAACAGCACTTCCTGCTCCAGCCCTGCCCTGCTGCCCTTCCAGCAGACAAGGGATTCCTGCCTGGTTTAGGTGGGAAGGGACATCCAGTCCCATCCACGGCTACAGGCAGGGGCACCTTCCACAGGCCAAGCTGGAGACCCCGGTGAGGACCAGAGCCACCCACCGGGAGGCTGAACCTCCCCCAGCTGCCTCAGGAGGCTTCATCCCTGTCCTCAAGCAATGCAGCCCACCAGAGTATCCCCCTCCCACCCACGACTCCAGCCCTGACCCACCCAGCAGCACCGAGTGTCCCTCAGGGGTTTCCCCCCACTCCTGGAGCTCCCACGTGGGTTTGGCCACATCCCCCACAAAGGGCCTGTGTCCCTCCCCCAGCTCCCAGCCTTGCCCACCATCCTGGGGAGGGACTGCCTCCCTGCTCATGTCCCACCTGTGGGCAGGTGGGTGCATCCCCCTGTGCCTGGCTCACGGGTGGTGAGGACTCATTGTTCCCATCCCTCTGCCCCATTTGCTTCCCACTGCTCCCACACCGGGGGGGCTGTGAGCATCTCCTCCCCCCTGCAGAACGCGGTGTGTCACCTCCTGACCCAGAGCACACACGGCCTCGTTCCCTCTGCCGGGGGGTTGTGCTGCTGGCCCAGCTGCTCCTACCCAGCCCTGGCCCAGCTCATCCTGTCCCCTACTCCTGAGCCCTTTCCCTACTCCCAGTGAGTCTGTTTGTCGCGTCCTGGTAAACCCATTCCTTCACTCCCAGTGAGTTGTTTCCCCATCCCTGGTGAGTCCCTTCTTCATTCCCGACAAGCCCATTTCCAGTTCCTGGTGACCCCACTCCCGCGCTCCCACTGAGCCTCTTTCCCCATTCCCAGTGAGCCCGTTCCCAGTTTGCCCAGCCCCTGGCCCTGCACAGCCCCAGCTGCCCGCACCCCGCACTCGCTCACGCCTCGGCTTTCCACCACGTTTTATTACAAAACCGCTGCGGGCCGGTCCCGGGGCCGGTTCCGCTCCCGCTCGCCCCGGCGCCGGGGCCGAGGCGGGTTCAGCCCGTGCCGGTGTCGGTGCCGAGCGCTCCGCAGCGCAGAGGCCGAGGCGGCGGCTGGAGGCCGGTGCAGCCCCGGGGTCCCGGGGGGTTCGGGGTGTGCGGGGGCTCCGGGGGCTCAGCGCCCCACGGCGTCGAGGATGCGGCGGTTGGAATCGGCGCGGGCGCGCTGGCTCTGTGCGCGGGCGAGCAGCAGGAGGTGCCGCAGGAGGTGGAACGTGAGGTCGATGGAGAGCGGCGGCTCGTCCCGCCGCCCTCGCCACGGCCCCGGGGACGGCGGCGCCAGCGGCGGCCACAGCGGCTGCTCCTGATCGCCGGTCCCGGCCGCCGGGATGGAGCCGTCGGTGGTGGCGGGGCGGGCGGCGGCGGGCGGCGGGCGGGCGAGCAGCAGCAGGAGGGTGAGCAGTGCCGGTCGCATCCTCGGTCCCTCTGCACCTACGGGGCAGGGGCTCAGCGCCACGGCAGAGACCGCGGCGGCGGCGGAGGCCCGACGGGAACCGCGGCCCCGGCGGCGCGGAGCCCCCCCTCCGCGGCCGGCCGCCCCGTTCCGTCCCCTCTGCGCGCCCCGGCCCCGGTGCTGCCCCTGCCCGGTTCCCAAGCCCCGTCCCGTACCCGGTGCGCTGTGCCCGTGCCCTGTTCCTGCCGGTGCCGGCGGCGCAGCGAGCGCGATCGGTCCCGCGGGAGCTGAGCCGGCGGCGCGGCCGGGGGTTATATCGGCCCGGGAGCCCGGGCTGACGTCAGCGCCGGGCACGCACCGGGCGGCGGGGGCGGGGGAGAGGGGGGCACCGGAGCGGCGGGGAGCGGGCCCCCGGCGGCGGGACGGGGTTGAGGGACGCGGGGGGAGCGGCAGAGCCCGCTCTCGCCGGTTTCGGGAGCCGGCACTCCGGTTCTGTTCTGACGCCCACCAAAGAGGCACGGCGGGGCCGGGGCCGGTGAGAGCAGGTGCCTTGGGCCGTGCTAACCCTCCCTTCCCCGGTCCCTCGGTTTCCCCGGTCTTCCCGAACCCTCTCCCGCCTCTGCCGCATCTCCAGCCTCATTCCCCGCCGCTGTCCGCGGTGCTGAACGGCCGGGACGAGCTGGGGCACCGGTGCCGGTGAGCTATACAGGTGAGCTCCTGGTGAGCTATACAGGTGAGCTCCCGGCGAGCTATACAGGTGAGCTCTCGGTGAGCTATACAGGTGAGCTCCCGGTGAGCCCTCAGTGTGCTGTACCGGGCTCAGCCGCGGCTTCTCGATGTGGAACCCTCGCGTTCCCGAGCGGAACGGCCGCGCCGAGCAGCGGCGTCCAAGCATGGATCGGGGCGCCGGGGGGATCCCTGGGCGGAGGCGGGGACGCCTCGAGCCGCGGCAGCTCCGGGACAGGACGGTCACGGGTGGGACCCCCAGCCCGGCCGTGGCTCGGTGTCCCGGGCAGAGCGGGCGGTGCCGAGGTCAAACCGCGGGGCCGAGGCGGCAGACGCCCCGAGCGCAGCGGTGGCACCGGCCAAGTCCTGTGAGTCATAGAATGAAGGCACCGGAGCTGGCAGCGCCGTGCTGGATGCAGGGTGTTCCGTCGGGGCACCGGCACCGCTGCCAAATGGTGAGGTGGCTGCTGGTGCTCCACACTACTGTTGGCAGCCCCCCTGAGCGCACCGCACTGCTGGCACTCCCCCGAGTGCCTCCCATCCTGCCGGCAGCCCCCCGAGTGCACCGCACTGCTGGCATTACCCGCGAGTGCCCTGCGTGCTGCCGGCAGCCCCCTTGAGTGTCCCGCATGGTTTTGGCAGCCCCCCGAGTGCTCCACACCTCTGCTGGCAGCCCTCCGAGTGCCCTGCGTGGTGCCCGCAGACCCCCGAGTGCCCTGCATGGTGCCCGCAGCCCCCCGAGTGCCCCGCATGGTGCCCGCAGCCCCCCGAGTGCCCTGCATGGTGCCAGCCGAGTGCAGCTGAGCTGACACCCAGCGCCGATACTGCAGGGGCCGGACCAGCGGGGCAGAGCCCGGATCAGCGGGGCAGAGCCCGGATCAGAGGGGCAGTACCGGATCAGAGGGGCAGTGCCGGATCGGCGGGGCAGAGCCCGGATCGGCGGGGCAGTGCCGGATCAGCGGGGCAGAGGCCGGATCGGCGGGCCAGTACCGGATCAGCGGGGCAGTGCCGGATCAGAGGGGCAGTGCCGGATCAGGGGGGCAGTGCCGGATCAGGGGGGCAGTACCGGATCAGGGGGGCAGTGCCGGATCGGCGGGGCAGTGCCGGATCGGCGGGCCAGTACCGGATCGGCGGGGCAGTACCGGATCAGCGGGGCAGTGCCGGATCGGCGGGGCAGAGCCGGGCACAGAGGCTCACCCGGCCCTGGCCCGGTGTGTCCCAGCCCGGGGGTCGCAGGGGTGGCGGGGCACGGCCCTGCCCGCAGCGAGCAGCACACGGTGTCGTGCCCCGTGACGTGATCCGGCACGAAGGCTGGCACCCGGCACCGCTCCCGCAGCGGCGGGGCAGAGCCCTCGGCAGGGGCCGGGCTCACCCCCGAGCCCTGGCAGCCCCACGCTGGGCCGGCTGCTCCAGGGGACAAGTGGCTCATTCCACGTGGCTCCTGCCATGCTCGCAGCTCTCTCACTGCTGACAGAGAGGCTCCTGCACCCCCGGAGGGAGCTGCGAGAGGCTCAGCGCCTCAGAGCTGCAAATTCCTGCCACCCACAGCACCCACCCCGCCGGCTGTAGAGAGCCTGAGCCCCACACAGAACCGAGGTCCCCGGTACCGGCGCCATCCGTGCACGGTCCCACCCCGTGGCACACAGCCCCAGCCCTGAGCGCTGCTGGGGGGGAAAGGGCTGCAGCTGCAGGCCCCCCTGTCCCTGCCTCACCCCTCAGGCCCGTGCAGGGTTTGCCCCCTCTGTGTTCCAGGCTGTGTCCACCTGGCTGGAGCAGCCCAAAGCTGGCTCAGCACAGAACCAGACCGTGGGGAGGATGAGGGGAGAGGACAGATGGTGAATACCCTGCTGTAGCCACGCTGGCAGAGCCCAGGGGGTGCTGCAGCTTGGCTCTGTCCAGCTGTGTGGGGCTGCAGTAGTGCAGGTGAGGAGGCAACGGCTCCACAGAGCTGAGAGGAACCACCGTGGTGCCACCAACTCCACTCGGAGCCCCTGGATGTGCTGGGCAGGGACACTGTGGGAGCAGGACACTGTGTGTGGGACACTGCGTGTGGGACACTGTGGGAGCTGGACACTGTGTGTGGGACACGGTGTGTGGGACACTGTGGGAGCTGGACACTGTGTGTGGGACACTGTGTGTGGGACACTGTGGGAGCTGGACACTGTGTGTGGGACACTGTGTGCGTGCACTGCCACTGTAGGGTGAGCATGGACACACACGCCCACAGCATGGACACACATCCCCAGACACGGACACACATCCCCACAGCATGGACACACACCCCCAGACACGGACACACATCCCCACAGCATGGACACACACCCCCACAGCATGGACACACATCCCCACAGCATGGACACACACCCCCAGACACGGACACACATCCCCACAGCATGGACACACATCCCCACAGCATGGACACACACCCCCAGACACGGACACACATCCCCACAGCATGGACACACATCCCCACAGCAAGGACACACACCCCCAGAGCATGGACACATCCCCAGGGCATGGACACACATCCCCGGGGCATGGACACACATCCCCAGGGCATGGACACACATCCCCACAGCATGGACACACATCCCCAGGGCATGGACACACATCCCCAGGGCATGGACACACATCCCCCACAGCATGGACACACATCCCCAGGGCATGGACACACATCCCCAGAGCATGGACACACACCCCCAGAGCATGGACACACATCCCCACAGCATGGACACACATCCCCAAACATGGACACACATCCCCACAGCATGGACACACATCCCCACAGCATGGACACACATCCCCAGGGCATGGACACACATCCCCAGAGCATGGACACACACCCTCAGGGCATGGACACACATCCCCAGACACGGACACACATCCCCAGGGCATGGACACATCCCCAGGGGCAGCAGGCAGCGGCAGCTCCGTGTGGTTTCTCTCTCGCATGACGGGCAGGCTTGTCTCAGACTTGGCACAGGTGGATTGTGGCCCTGGCCCAGACCCAGCTCCAGCCCTACCCCCAACCCTCCCTGAACCCTCCCTGGATGCCCAGCCCTGCATCAAGCAAGCCCTGACCCTGGGGGGACTCTGCATCCAGCATCAGAGCTTTGGCTCCATCGGCCTCATTTCACTGCTCTGCAGCTGTGGAGGCACCATCACAGCCCATGGAACAGCTCCAGTAGGACCTGGTGGCCCCCTAAACCACCATCCCCCTCTGCCAGAGTGGATTTGTTGATCCAGCACAGAACAGCTGCTCTGGAACAGCATCTTCAGGGCTTGGGGGGCATGGCAACCAGAAGTGAAGACCACAGTTTATTGATGCTTTGACTGTCCACAGCAGAGCCACAGCAAACCCTGTTTTCAGGGGGAGCACGCCCAGCTCTGTGCCCGTGGCACAGCCAGCCCAGGGCTAGCCCTGCTCCATTTCCACTCCTCTTTTCCCTCAGCATGTGCCATGGGGAAGGTCCAAGTGACACTCGGGGCAGGAGCACCCTGTGTGCAGGGCTGGGAAATGGCTGAGCACAGATGGAGAAGATCATCGTGGGCAGAGCTGCTGCACAGCCCAGTTAGAACAGATCCGGGCGTGCCCTGGCACCATCCTGTCCCTGGGGCAGCTGTGGCCATGGGGAATGGTGCTCCCCTGGGGGAAGAGGGGGGTGGCTGCTGCAGGACCCTGCGTGTCCCAGCCTGCCCACGCCACGCTGCCACTGCCAGGGCTCAGGCTGGGCACTGCCACAGGACACGGCTCCCGCCTCACATCCGATTCGCCTTCCAGGACAGGTAGCAGTTCCAGACGATGGCAACACACTGGACAACAGCCAGCCTGGGGACAGAGGGGACAGAGGGTCTGCAGCTGCTGGCTCAGGGGGCAGGGACTGGGTGCCAGGGCCACAACCCTACCTGTGCTGCAGAGGCACAAAGTAGAAGTTCGCAATTTGCACGGGCGGCCAGATCTGGGCAGAGAAGGGGAGGAGCAGTGAGGAGCCCTGCCAGGGTCCCTGTCCCACACCCACCCCTGCCTGGCACTCAGGGTGTCCCACAGAGCCCACGGCAGCCCCATGGAGGAGACGGGACAGGGACAGGGATGTGGCAGCACTCACACAGTAATTGGTCACCAGGGCATCCATGTAGTCCTGGAAGAAAAAGGAGGTGTGAGCACTCAGAGGGGAGCCCCCGTCCTTGCCACTGGTCCCCAGCTGCACACCGCTGGGCACGGAGCCCCTGCAGCTCTGGCCACGCCTTCCCACAGCCACGAGGGTGGCAGGGAGAGGGTGACCAGAGCCACCCCCACTGAGAGCCCCTTGTGCCACAGCTAGGGCACATGGGCACGTGGCTTGGGTGGGCCGTGAGCCCCTTCCCAGCTCAGTGCTCCCCAGGCACCTCCTGGGCAGCAGGAATGGAGAAGGGCACTGAGCTGGGCACTGCTCTGGGAGCCCAAGGTGCTGCGGTGTCCTGGTGCCACAGCCACGGCCGTGTCACAGCCCTGTCCCGTGGCAGTAGGATGAGTCCCCCAGGCAGCCTGGCCATGACTCAGCCAGGAGGGCAGGCTCCTCGTGGCGCTGGCCAGCAGCCCAGCACGGCGTGATGGATGCTCTGCTGACGCTTCCTCTGCGTGGGGAGAGGCGGATGCGCCCCAAGCCAGGGGTGAGGGCGCTGCCAGCGCTGCTCCCAGGCCAGCCCAGCACCCCCTTCCAGGCCAGGGCTCCCAGGGCCACAGCCTGCACCCATCACCAACCACGGCAGGATTCCCTGGGGAAGGCAAGGCAGGACCCACGGCACGAGCTGGTCAGGATGCAGCAGGGCAAGAGGGATGGAGCGCTCAGAGTGCTGCCCGTGCCCACCATCTGTTCACGTGTGCCCTCAGGGTGCTCAGAGGCTGTGAGCCTGAGGAAAGCAGAGGTGACATGATCCTGCCCCAGGATCTCCTTCCTGCACTCTGGGGCAGGATGAGTGGCACACGATGGCAGTGGAATGAACCCTGGGTGGTGGCACTCAGGCAGAGCTCCAGCCAGGCTGGAGCTATTCACAGGCAGCCCCAGTGAGACAGGCTGGTGTTGCCGCTCCTGGCTGCCACACGACCACCCCAGCGTGCCTCATCCTGTGGCAGGTGGGCACCCACTCCCCAGTGACTCACCCTGGACACGCTGACTCAGTGTTCACACTGGTTTCCAGCAATTACCGTTAATGGGAGTCATCTCGGTAATTGCTCTGGAGCCCCAGCCAGCAGCAGGGCTGGACAGCGCGCCCACGGCACCCATGTCTGGCCCAGGTGGGACCCCAGCACTCGCCCACAGGACACCCGTGCCAGAGGAACTGGCCCTGGCAGCGCAGTTGGACTGGCAGCACTGGGCACCCAACACGCCCAGGGCTGTGGGTCCCAGTGCCTGGGCACGGGCACAGACGGGAGCAGCCGTCAGGGCCAGCACAGGGAGGAGCTGCCAGGGCCCCACAGGTGCCCAGGGCAGCAGCAGCACATACCTGCTGGATCTTGGACCAGTTCTCCTGCACCGAGAGCCCGTTCACAGCCCCTGTGACAGCCAGGAAGCAGCCAAGGAAGCACGGAGCGAAACCGCCCTGCCAGAGAGGAGTCCCAGCCCACGTGAGGAGCTTGTGGTGCTTGGAGCCAGGCTGGCCACGGGCAGCCTCTGTGAAAATGCTCACCCAGCCCTCCACAGCACCGAGGCCGGGCCCAGCTCAGGCACTGGGCTCTCAGAGCAGGCTGGAAACCTGCCACAGGTCTGTCCTGTCCCCACTGCCCAGTCCCACACCACACCCTCACCCATATCACACCAACCTGGTCCAGGATCACCTTCTTCACGGCCACAACTTTTGTATTCCCTGGGATGAGCCAGTCCAGGATCCTGTACCAGCTGCCCACAACAGGGCCCTGCAGGAGCCAGGGGGTGAGGAGCAGCATGTGTCCTCACTGCTCACAGGGGTCAGGGCTGGGGGCCTCCAGGGCTGGTTACATGGCCCTGCTCCAGCTCTGGACCACAAAGACAAGCTTGTCCTATGCTGCTCCTGCTCCATGGAACTGGCCCTGCCCATGGCTGCTGGAGGTGGCACCAGGATGGCCCAACTCACCGCCACAGTCCCACCCTGCTGAAGGAGCCCTCCCATCCCATTATCCCATGCCTCTATCCCATGCCATTATGCCATGCCATGATGCCATCCCCACTCACCACAAAGCAGAAGCCAATGGCCATCATTTTCAGGGTGCGGGGGCAGTGGTGCCCGTGCAGCCCCCGCTGCTCCACCAGCTGCTGTGCAATCACATCCCCGGCTCCCATGAGGGCCCCTGCAACCAGCACGGCCCATTTAGGCAGGCCAGACCCCTGTGTGACCTGCCCCCAGCTGGGCCCCCTGCCCAGGATGCCTGAGCCTGTTCAGCCCTGCTGGCTCTGTCCCAGCTGCAGCTCCCCACGGCCTGCACCAAACCCCATGGCACAGCCGTCCCACTCTGCCAAGTGCCTCAGGGCTCTCACCGCAGCATCTCTGCTCAAAACGGTGTCCAGCTGCACCTCCTCCCTGTGACCCCAACACGGGGCAGACCCATCACCAGGCTCCACGGTGCTCTCAGAGCAGAGCCTGCCCAGCTGCTGCCCAAGAGCTCCACCACAGCCTTTCCCACAGCAGCCCCAAACCTCTCCCTGGGCACCGGGCCGGCTCTGCCGACTGTGATCCCCTCCCTGGAGACCAGCTCTCTGCCCGTGTCCCCCACCCCACCAGCCGGGGTGGGCAGGACGTGCCCCCCGCTGCCCAGCCCCTCGCCACAGCTGGCTGCTGGCACAGCTCCTGGCCCTGTTCCTAGATCAGTGTCCCCGGTGGGGTGCTGCCCGGCTGGGTCTCTGGCAGCTCCCGCTCCATCCTACACCCCTGACCCCTTCGACGCAACTCCGCTGGCCCAGTGCTGCCCCCTCCAGCTGCTCCCCCGGCCCTGGCGGCTCCTGCTCCCTCTCCCCACTCCCCCCGGGACGGTTCCCTGGCAGGTCTCCAGCCCCGCTGCCGCTCTGCTCCGTCCTCGGGAGCCCGGAGCCCAGCAACCCCTCAGCCTGACGGGCGCCAGCCCCAGCAGTCCCTGCCCCGACAGGCCCAGGGTTGTGGTACCAACCCTGCGCCAGGGACTTTGTCGGCGGCTCCTCACGGACAAGGGCCCAGCGCTCTGTCCCCACACCACGCCACGTGGTCCCTGAAGCTCACCGGCAGCGCCAGCCCAGGCTCTGCACTCCCAGCAGCGCCACTGCTGCTTCACCAGCTCCATCTCCCACCCCGATCAGCCCCAGGATCTGGGGGTCTGTCCCCCAGCCCCGAGAGACCCCACACCCATAAGGTGGCAGAGCAGCCCCACCAGCTCACGGGCCACAACGGCACCGGGCAGGGGCAGAGGCAGGCGCTGGACTCCAGGCAGCACAGCCAGAGCACCGGGGCTTGCACAGCAGCACTCCCGGGAGCTGCATTCCCTGGAGCTGCATTCCCCGGAGCAGCACTCCCTGGAGCAGCACTCCCTGGAGCTGCACTCCCAGGAGCCGCACACCCTGGAGCTGGGAGCAGGGGCATGGCACTCGTGGAGAGCACAGCAGGCATCGCTGTTACTCACCCAGTGCTGAAGGCTCTGGGTGCAGTGCCCACAAGTGATGAGGCTGGGGGAAGGACAGACCTGTCTGTGCATCCATCCTGGGGCTGGGGATGCAGCCAGATCCAGCCCCTGCAATGACTTAGGCAGCAGTGCCTGCCCAGGGTGCCACCAGCACAGCCCGGCCACAGCTCCTGAGTGGGGCTGGAGCCTTCATCCCAGCCTAACCTGGTGCCCAGGGTGCCTAGCCAACCCCCAAGTCGATATTCTTGTGACCAGAGGACTCTGAATGGGGCCCACACCTAAGTAGGGCACCACCATCTCCATGGCCATGGCATTGCCTTGGCAGGAGCAGGGCCTGCTCTCCACAGGCAGAGAGGGACAGCAGGGTCACGGCTGCAGGCACGTGCTGCTGCCCACTGTGTGCAGGCCCTGCTGGCAGCCTGGCCCTGCTGGCAGCCTGGCCCAGGGCCCAGGATGCTGGAGGCAAAGCCCTGCTGACCCCAAGCCCTCGGACTGCAGCGTGGCCAGCAAGGGTGGCCGGCACAGTGGGCACGGCCAGCTGCCAGCAGCGCCCTGGCCCAGCCCCAGCTGGCAGCACGGGGGTCCCTGGGAGCAGCAGGAGAGGGCAGGAGGCTGGATGGACCTGGCACAGGGCACGGGGCCCGGGAAGCTGCACGGACACTGCACAGGCAGCAGGTGAGGGGCCGAGCCTGGCCATGGTGGGAAGCACTTGTGGCAGCTCCGAGGGGAGCAGGAGCGTTCGTGCTCCCCTGGCTGGAGCTGGGAGAGCCCCGCAGGGAGAGCCCAGCCCGAGGGCAGAAACTTCTGGGCTGGTGGAGCCATGTCCTGCAGCAGCCCAGCATCCACAGAGGCTGTGCCCAGCCCTGCAGGCTGACAGAGCCCTGGGCAGGGGCTGGGCCACAGCCCCCAAGTGAAGCAGCAACAGGCAGAGCACAGCCGAGGCCGGAGCCAGCCCGGGCCACGCCGCCGGCAGGGGAGGCGAGGGCAGGGCCAGCCCCGGGAAGCCCCTCCCAGCTCTGCGCTGGCCTCTCGCCAAGCACAGGGGGACGTGCTGCCAGCAATCGACTCCGTGACAGCCGATAAAAATAACAGCAGGAACAGCTAAGCGGCCTGGCAGCGCCCCAGCAGCCAGGCAGGGGGGCACCGTGCCACCCCCCTGCGGCCATCGGGCCGAGGGCCAGTGGCTGCACAGGGAGGGGAGCCCCCAGCTCAGCAGGGCACCCCAGAGCCCGGGTTGTGCTTTCCCAGCATCGTGGGCGGGTGGGAGCAGCAGGGCAGGGGGGTGACAGGGGGGCTGCGAGCAGGAGGGGCGGCAAGGAGCCCGCAGGGACCCCCCAGCTCCCAGCCTTGCCTGCAGCACAGCCACTGCAGAGCCCCGAGGACACACGGAACAAGCAGGACACACTCTCCCACCACCCAGACTGAGCTGGAGGGATGGAGCAGAGGAGGAGGGCAGAGCTGCCTGGTGCCCCAGGGCTACAAATCCTTGGAGCAGCAGAGAGCCAACCCCGGGGCAGATTCATGGCAGCTCACAGCTCTGCAAGTAGCAGCAGTGTTAGGGGGATCCAGTGCCCTGTGCAGAGCCCTGGGTGCCTCTCCTCAGGCAGCACCTCCGTGCCTTCACTGCTGAGTGCTGGCAAACACAAAGAGCTGAGCCCTTGTGACTCCCAGGGCTACAGCTCAGCATTCATCTCCTCCTGGCAAGAGGAGCCCTCCCTGGGACAGTGTCCCCACGGGTCTGGGTGTGAGGGCTGCACCTCCTTACAGTCCCCACGAGTGCTCTGGCTCCAGCCCGGAGCCCTGACAGAGATGTTCTGAGTCGGGAGCTCCAGCCCGGAGCCCTGACAGAGATCTGAGCCGGGAGCGGGCCAGGGCCCCTCCCTGGTGTGATACACGGGGGTCCCTGCTGAGCCCGGGGCATGGCAGCACGTCTTCCCCCTAAGTCAGACCCCTGAGGCACTGGGGAGCCCCTGCCGTGCCTCCTGCGCGGTGACGGTGCCCGCACAGCGGGGCGAGGGGCGTCTGCCGGGGCAGGCCGCGGCTGTGGCAAGGAGGGGCGGCCAGGAGGGGCATGTGCGGGGGCAGTCTGTGTGCCGGGGAGCGGGGCAGGGCAGGGACTGTGGTCCGGGGGGGCCGTGTGCGGGGCCGGGGGTCTGAGGGCCTCGGGGGCCGGGCCCGTCCCTTACCGGCTGTGAGCGCCTGCGCCGCCCCGGGCCGCCGCGCCAGCAGCCGCCCGCAGCCCCTCCAGAGCGCCGCCATGGCCCCGCGCGTCGCGGCGCGGTGACGCGTGTCGCGGCGCGATGCCGTGTCGCGACCCAGAGCGTTTATTGGTCAGTAGCGGCCCAGCACCGTGGCCAGCAGCGCCATCCGAATGTACATGCCGTTCTCCGCCTGCCGGAAGTACGCGGCGCGCGGGTCCGAGTCCACCTCCACGCTGCGGAAACACGTCATCAGCGCGCGCCACCCGCTCCCCGAGCCCGCCCGCCCCGGGGTCCCCGAGCCACCTTCGGTGTCCCCCAGCCCGCCCTCGTCCCGGGAGCTCTGGCACCCCTCCGGGACCCTCAGGATCCGCCCTGGAACCACTGACACCCTCCGGACCCGGCACCCACGCCACAACCGAGCCTGTCCCCCAAGCCCAGCAAGTGCAGCCCCCGTGGCTCCGAGCTCTGCCCAGCCCTGCCCAGCACACCGCAGCCCTCCTGCCCCTGACCCCCGGCGCCTTCCCAGACACCCCCAGCACACTGCAGCTCCCTGCCAGTGTCCCAGCGACCCCACTGCCCCAGAGACACCACTGCCCCAGAGACCCCAGAGCCCTCCCACAGCTCCCATGCCCCGAGGAGCCCCCTGTGCCCTGTATATTTCATACCAGTTCTCCCAGACACCTCCCCAGACACTCCCTCCAAACTTCCCCTGCCCCCCAGCACCCTGCAGCCACCCCAGCCCCGTCCCCCCATCCCACCTGATCTCGTTGACACGGGGCAGGGGGTGCATCACCACCATCCTCTCCTTGGCCCGGGTCATGATGTGGGGTGTGAGGATGAACTTCCCGAAGCACTGAGGGAACACACAGGGCCCTGAGTGGGGCAGGGGGTGCCGGGCCCCCCGAGGGCAGCAGCAGCCAGGCTCCCCTCACTCACAGCCTCGTAGTCCTCAGCCCGCTGGAAGCGCTCCTTCTGGATGCGGGTCACGTACAGCACGTCTGTGTCTGGCAGCGCCTCCTCGATGCTCCCAAACTCCTCCTGCACAGCACCGTGAGGTTGGGGGGGACACGGGGCCGGAGAGCGTGGGGCCACCCCCCGGCCTGCCGCTCACCTGCTGGATGCCCCTGGAGGCCACGAAGCTGGTGATGTCGGCGGGCATGCGGAGCTCGGCAGGCGTGACGTAGCGCAGGTGCACGCGGTACAGGGTGAGCAGGCGGGCCAGGGAGTGCACCGTGCGCCCGTGCTTCAGGTCCCCCACCATGGTGATCTGGGGACAGCGGTCAGCCCAGCCTGCCCAGGTGCCCCTGGGCCTGCACGGGGCCCCCGAGCCCCCGGCCGTGGGTCTGGGCCCTGCAGCTCACCGTCATGCCGTTGACGGTGCCCAGCTCCTCGCGGATGGTGAAGATGTCCAGCAGTGCCTGCGTGGGGTGCTCGCCCACGCCATCCCCCGCGTTGATCACCGGCTTGCGGCAGTGCCTGGCGGCCAGCTGGGAGCAGCAGCAAGGCAGGGCAGGTCAGCGCAGGCACACACATTCCCCGTGGCCCCAGGGCAGCAGGACCCCATCCAGCCCAGCTGGGGAACACATCCCTGCCCACAGGGCAGGTCACCATCCCTGCCTGCTGCGGTGTGATGTCACAGCTTGCCTCAAGTATCCCGCTCCTTCCCCAGGTGCCAGTTGCCTCTCCCTTCCCCCTCCCTGACCCCTGCTGAACGCTGTCTGTCAGTCCTGGCATTCCAGAAGGGCGTCAGTGATTGGCAGAGTTCAAAAGATGCCTTTCAACCCGGGCAGGGGGGGGGCATTGGGCCATCCAGGTGTCCTTTGTCCCCTGAGACCTCCCCTCCTGTACCTGGTTGGTGGCTCCCTACCCCTTCCCTGCCCCTCTCCCTGGGGTTAAAAGGAACAGCACCCACGGGGTCAGGAGTTCTGCTGGAGCTGGTGCTGGATTCAGAGGCCTGTAGGCCAGAATACAGCTCTGGTTCCAAACCCTCCATCAGAACCGACTCCTTCTCCACAGAGGGAAACCCGAGCTTTGCATGTCTGGACTTGTCTCTCGCGCCCAGCTGCAGCATCCAGCTAGCCAAAGGTGTCTCTGAGGTGAAAACACCACGGTTGCCGCCTTTTGGTGAAGCATCAAGGGCCAGACCAGCTCAGGCACACCCTGTTCCAGCTCTCCAGGCATTATTCCAATACCTTCCCTTGGGGCAGCGTCCCCGGTGCCTCCAGAGGCGGAGGCAGCTCCCCCGAGCCCCTCTCACCTCGACGGCGCCGGGCTGGGGGTGCCGCAGCACCAGCACGTCGGCGTAGCAGCACATGGTCTGCACGGAGTCAGCCAGCGACTCGCCCTTCTGCACCGAGGAGGTGGCCTCGCAGAAGGACAGCACGGAGCCCCCCAGCCGGCTCATGGCTGCCGCGAAGGAGCTGCTGGTCCGCGTGCTCGCCTCGTAGAACATGGTGGCCATCACCTTCCCCTGCAGGGCGGGGTGTCAGCTCGGGGAGCCCTGGCACCCCGCCCGGCTCAGGGCTCCCTCGGGTGCCCAGGGGGATGGGCGTGTGCTCCGGGCACGGCTCACCTTGAGGATGTCCAGGCTGCGCTCCTTCTGCACCAGCATGCGCAGGGTGTGTGCCACGTTGAACAGATGGGACAGCTGTGGGGACACGTGGCACTGGGGCTCAGCGGGGGCACAGGGAGCCCCTCAGCCCCCAGAGCCCCACGCCCACCTGCTCCTTGGAGAACTGCCGCACAGAGAGGACGTGCTGCCCGACCAGGGGGTGCAGCAGCGGGGAGGTCTGGAAGTGGGGGGCACGCTGAGGGGACGCCTGGCGTGGGACAGGGCCCAGCGGGTGGAAGTGGCTGTCCTGGACCACGGCTGAATCTGTGGCACCAAGAGGAGCTGTCAGCCCACGGGGGTGCCCTGAGGAGTCCAGCCACCAGCCACAGACCCTGGATCTCCACTGTGGGCCCCTGCTGCACTCACCCGGTTCCGCTGCCTTCCTGCTGCCCTTCTCACGCGTGTCCTCAGCTGGGTGGGAGAGGGGAGCAGGGGTGTTAGGCTTGTGGGGAGAGGTGGCACCCTGGGCCCCGCTCTCGTCCCGGCATGCTGCCAGTGTGGCACAGCCCTCCTGGCACTTGGCAACAGCAGGTGAAATCAAGATGGGCCTGACGCCAGGTGATGGGGAACCAGAGACAGGCAGTCCAAGCCCCATGTTGAGCTGTGACCCTCTCCCTGCTCACCCCGCAGTTCCCAGCTGGCCACCCCCCAGGTCACACTGGCAGTGAGGGTCCCCGAGGTGCCACGCAGGCTGGGGCAGGAGGGAGTGGGTGGCACAGCCATGCCCTCTCCTACAGCGCCCAGCCCTGGTGCTGGGTGCCACAAGGGGCCCATGGTGGGCACGCAGGCAGCCTGGGGCCTGCAAGGCACCTGGGGGAGGGGCTGCACTCATGGGCTGCACTTGGTGCCAGCAGTGAGTCCCCCCCGACATTACCGGTGCCTCGGGCGCCCGGGCGGTGCGCGG
This sequence comes from Haemorhous mexicanus, assembly GCF_027477595.1. Lineage (NCBI taxonomy): Eukaryota > Metazoa > Chordata > Aves > Passeriformes > Fringillidae > Haemorhous > Haemorhous mexicanus. Next base: position 118,130,751 of record NC_082343.1, on the reverse strand, counting down.
CTCCCAGCCTCCGGAATGCTGAACGGGACACAAGGGCTGGGGTCAGCGGGGCCGCCAGCCACGGTCCCAGGCCCGCTGCCCGCGCACCCCCCTACCTGGCAGCTCGGGGTCCGAGGCTCGGTGGATGCGGGGCGGCAGGTGGAAGCGCGCGTCACCCGCGGGGCCGGGCCGGCGCGGGCTGGGGGCTCGTCCACGCAGCGCGTCACCAGCCACGGGCCGGGACTGCTCGGGGGGCTGCAACGAGAGACCAGGCTGGAGCTAGGGCAGAGAGGGACCCCCTGCCAGCCCTGTACACCCCAGTACCCTCACAGTCTCCTTGCTGGGGGCAACGTGTGGCAGCAGTGCAGCTCCTGAGGTCCACTTCCTCACATCCTGTCCGTAGCCAGGGGGCACCAGCACCTGCAGCCATGGCATGGATGGGATTAGGGAAACACTGGGAGACCCCCTCTGTGATGGGGGGCACCCTCAATACAGGAAGAAAGGAGCCAGGACCTCACCTGCCCATCGATGTAGGCAACCTCCCCACGCAGGACCACCCTCCGCACGGTGCCCTTGACCTGCATGCCCTCGAAGGGGGTCCAACGGGCCTTGGAGAAGACTGTGCTGCTGGGGATGATCCATTCCTGCTCCAGGTCCACCTGCCAGGACAGCGGGTCAGAGGCAGAAGGGTGGGGGCTGCACCTGGGGCGGGAGGGCAAGGACACACCTCCACGTAGGTGTCCTCCTGCGCCGGCAGCCCAAAGATCTTGCGAGGGTTCTCATAGAGGCGCTGCACGATGTCCTCCACGCTGAGCCTCCCCTCAGAGACGGCCGTCAGCAGCAGTGGCAGCATCGTCTCCAGGCCAGGGTACCCAGGGGGTGGCTCCTGCCCCTGCTTCTCCTCCAGCGTGTGGGGAGCTGCAGGATGGGGCTGGTCACCGGGGCTGTCCCCACCGCCTTCCCCACCCCATGGCCACCATCCCTGGGGACTAACCGTGGTCAGTGGCAAAGCAGTCGATGATGTCCATGTTCTCCCAGAGCGCCTCCACGTCCCGGCGGGTGCCCAGCTCTGGCCGCACGGCTGCACGGCCCTTCCCCAGGCGGCCCAGGTCGCCCTGGCTCAGGAAGAGGTGGTGCGGGGCCACCTCGCACGTCACCGGGATCCCTCTCTGCTTGGCCGCCTTGATGAGGAGGATCTGGGGAGCCGTGCTTAGTGGGTGTTGTGGTGTGATTTCAAGATTTACCCCAAAACCCGGGTCCTTCCCCTGAAGATTCCCTCCCAGGTGTGTCAGTCACCTCTTCTTTCCCTCCCTGACCCCTCCCAGCACTGTCTGTCAGTCCTGGAATTCCAGAAGGGTGTCAGTGATTGGCAGAGTTCAAAAGATGCCTTTCACCCCGGGTGGGGGGGGGCACTGGGCCATCCAGGTGTCCTTTGTCCCTTGAGACCTCCCCTCCTGTCCCTGGCTGGTGGCTCCCTGTCCCTTCCCTGCCCTCTCCCCGGGGTTAAAAGGAGCAGCACCCACGGGGTCAGGAGTTCTGTTGGAGCTGGGGCTGGGTTCAGAGGCTGTGGGCCAGAACAAAGCTCTGGATCCAAACCCTCCATCAGAACCGACTCCTCTCCTTCCCCATCGTCCTAAAGCTTCTCCACAGAGGGAAACCCGAGGAGCAGACCCTGATATGGGGGTAAGCTCCATCCCAGCACCACCAGAGCTCCTGCACGCCTGGACTTGTCCCCACGTGCCCAGCTGCAGCACCCATGGCCAAAAGTGTCTGTGGGGTGAAACACCACCCACCCATGGCCAAAAGTGTCTGTGGGGTGAAACACCACACACCCATGGCCAAAAGTGTCTCTGGGGTGAAACACCACAGTTGCCACCATTTGGTCCAGATGCAGGGCCAGACAAACCAAGGCACGTCCCATCTGGCAATACTGGTCATATTCCAACAAGTGGGTAACCCACAGTGCCCTGTGCTCCATCCCTGGAGCCCAGAGCTCGCCCTGCTCACCTCCTCCCTGCGGGCCACGTGGCAGATGTGGACGGGGCGCTGGTACAGCTGGGCCACCATCAGCACGGCGGCCACCGTCTGCCGCTCCGCGTGTGCCACGATGGGCAGGTGCCGTGGCCACTGCTCCAGGTGCTGGGGGGACAGGGCTGGTGGGCTCTGGAGCCAGGAGCAATCGGCCCCCTGCCAGCCCTGCCCTCCTGCTCACCTCCATCCACAGGGACACGTCGTCCATCCGCAGGCTGGAGAAGGTGTCGTTCAGGTACATCTTGAGCCCGGCGGCTGCCCCAGCCAGGGGGCCCAGAGTGCCAGCATTGTCCGGGGAAGCCCCCAGGAAGAGAGCAAAATCGCAGCGGGCCCCAGCCTCAGCCAGCTGCACGACAAGAGGCAGTGGGTGCTGCGGTGGGACCAGTCCTGCCACCAGCAACAAGCCCACCATGGACACTGAGCCCACCGTGGACACTGAGCCCACCGTGGACACTGAGCCCACCGTGGCTGGCACAGGAGGGGATGTGAGCACCAGACTGGCAGTGGCTCCTCACCTTCTGTGCCAAGGCGAAAGAGGTGGCATCGGTGACAGCAGGGCTGGTGTTGGGCATGGCACACACCATGGTGACACCCCCGGCCAGGGCGGCTGCTGTGCCTGATGCAAAGTCCTCCTTGTGGGTGCCACCCGGCTCACGGAGGTGGACGTGGACATCGATCAGGCCTGGGGAGTGTCAGTGTCAGCACTGGCAGGGGCTGGCCACAGGGACATGAGGGACCAGGCCATCCCACCAGCGCAGCCTGGAAACATCTCTGCAGCGCCTGCAGACACGCCCAGCCCAGCTCCCAGCACTGTCCCCATGCCATGCCGTGCCCTGGGGCCACTGAGCACCCACCTGGCAGACGGATGAGCTTCTGGGAGGTCATGCAGTCCACGTGCATCTTCAGTGGGGGGGCCGCCCCAATCTGGCCCAGTGCCTGCAGAAAGAGCAGCCGTGAGGCAGGACCCAGGGTCAGGAGCAGGGCCAGGGTGATGATGCCTGTCCGAGGTGCCCCCAAAGCCATCCCCTGCACGGTGACACCCACACACAGAGCCTGCCCTGCAGCACCCACAGCAGGACTTCCGTAACCCTACTTTGCTCCCTTTCCGTGCACCCACGGTCCCCAGGTGCCCCAGCCCACCTCTACGAAGAGCTTTGTGCACTTGATGTCGATGATGAGGGGCACGGAGTAGTCGACAGCCAGGCGCCGGGTGCGGTAGCCCTTGGTGACAAAGGAGGAGAGGCGGCGGCCCCCCGAGTTGCGCATGGACAGGTTAATGACCATCTCAAAGTGGTTCTCGGCCAGGTAGTCCAGGATGCTGCGCTGGCTCTCCCGGGCACCAGCCTCACTGCTGTCAGCCTCCTCGAAGTGCCAGTCCACAGCCTTCACCTGCAGGCAGTGACCCCGTCAGGGCCCTGCCACACCCCGGCAGTGACCCTGGCCCCGCAGGCCCCCAGCCCTGACCTTGATGCCATGCTCGGTGTAGAAGTCGGCGGTGCCAAGGCTGGCATACAGGTTGTAGCCGAGGCTCTCCAGCGTCCGCACCGTGGGCAGCAGCTCACTCTTGTTCTGGAACCCAGCAGGGGCCGGTCAGAGGGCAGAGAGGGAAGCCCAGCCTCGCAGCAGTTTGACCCCACGTACCTTGTAGCTGCCGATGGTCAGCAGAATGTTCTTCTTGGGGATCTTGAAGCCGGTGCTGAGCATGGCCTTCAGGTACGCCTCGCAGCGGTTCTCCCCAAAGCAGGCAACCTCGCCCGTGCTGGTCATCTCCACACCCAGCACCACATCTGCGCCCGCCAGGCGTGAGAAGGAGAACTGGGGCACCTGGGGACAAGAGGATGCTCAGGGACTGCCTGGCCCTGCATTCCAGCCCGGCCCCATGACCCCCACTCACCTTGACACCAACGATGCCTGTGCCCGTCATGAGCCCCACAGGCTCCACATCCTCACCCATGATCACCTGGCTGGCCAGAGCCACCAAGTCCACACCCAGAGTCTTGGAGACGAAGGGGAATGAGCGGGAGACACGAACATTGCACTCTATCACCTTCAGCTGGTCATCCTGGGAGAGAGGGGACAGGATGAGGCAGGGCTGGGATGTGGGCTGCTCTCCCCGGGCCGTGCAGTCCCCAGTCCCAGGTACCTTGGCGATGAGCTGCAGGTTGAAGGGCCCTGTGACCTGCAGCTCCTGCCCAATGGCGTGCACAATGGCCTTGATGCGCTCCAGTGTCTTGGGGGTGATGTCCTGCGGGGGGGTCACCAGTGTGGCATCACCCGAGTGCACCCCAGCGTTCTCCACGTGCTCTGAGATGGCGATGGCCACCACCACGCCATCACAGGCCACCGCGTCCACGTCGATCTCCTGTGAGCAGAACAGGGTCACAGCCTGTCCCTGGGCTGGGGGCTGGGGCGTTCAGGGGGCATCCCAGGGCTGGAGCAGCCACCTAGACGGACCTTGGCCTCCTGGATGAACTTGGAAATGACAACAGGCTGCTCCTTGGACACAGCTACGGCGTTGCTCAGGAACTTCTCCAGGTCGCTGTCCGAGTACGCCACGTTCATGGCAGCCCCGCTCAGCACGTAGGAAGGGCGCACGACGCAGGGGTACCCCACCTTGCAGCAGAAGTGCTTGGCTGACTGGGGGAGAGAAGGAACTCAGCACACAGAGAGCTGCCCTGGGGCAGCCCTCTCCTGTTTGCTGGGCCCACCTCCATGTTGGAGAGCTCCTTCCAGAGGGGCTGGCTGATGCCGATGGAGTCGAGCAGGCGGGAGAACTTGAAGCGGTTCTCGGCGGAGTCGATGGCCTCCGGGGAGGTGCCCAGGATGCGGCACTGCTGCCGGTGCAGGGCCATGGCGATGTTATTGGGCAGCTGCCCACCCATGGACAGGATCACGCCCTCAGGGTTCTCCAGCTCGTAGATGTCCATCACTACCTGCAGCACGGAGCGGGGCAGGGGCAGGGCTGGGACAGAGCCATGGCAGCCCTCACCCAGCCCCGCAGCTGGCAGGCCCCAGCCCCCTCACCTCAAAGGAAATCTCGTCGAAGTAGAGGCGGTCACACATGTCATAATCGGTGCTCACTGTCTCAGGGTTGTAGTTCACCATGATTGTCTTGAAGCCCATCTATTGGGGGTGGGACAAGGTGAGCCCAGAGCCCCCAACCCCTACCCAGCCTCGTCCTCTGAGCAGGGACACCCACCCCTCACTCCACAGGGTGCTGGGGCCCGCCTGACCTTGCGGAGCTCCTGGATGCAGCCGACAGCACACCAGTCAAACTCCACGCTGCTGCCGATGCGGTAGACGCCCGAGCCGATGACCATGACGTGGGGCTCGCGGAAGGCCAGGTCGTGCTCTGAGCCGTTGTAGGTCAGGTACAGGTAGTTGGTTTGGGCTGGCCACTCTGCTGCCACAGTGTCGATCTGCTTCACCACCGGCAGGATCTTCAGGTCACGCCGCATCTTCCTCACGGCCAGCTCGGTGCTGCACAGAGCCGGGTGAGCGCCAGGAGCGAGGCAGGGGGCAGAACAGGGCCGTCCCCTCCCCGCCTCACCTGAGCACGGCCAGCGCCACCTGCTTGTCCGAGAAGCCGAGCTGCTTGGCGCGCTGGAGCACGGCGGGGGGCATGGTGCCCTGCTGGCCACGGTAGGACTCCAGCAGCACCGCGTGGTCCGTGATGTTCTTCATCTTGTGCAGGAACCAGCGGTCAATCTTGGTCAGCTCATAGAGCCGCTCGATGGAGTAGCCGGCCCGCAGCGCCGCTGCCAGCACGAAGATCCGCTTGTCCGTCGGCGTCTCCAGCTCCTGCCAGGCCAAGGGTTGAGGGTGGCCAAGGGAGGCAGGTGGCCACCTCTCCCCCCAGAACGGCACAGCCAGCACAGACACCCAGACCCCAGTGCTCACCATGTCTGAGACCGGCTTCACCGTGTGATCAAAGCCCACGCAGTTCTCGTCCACCATCCTCAGAGCCTTCTGGAACGCCTCCTCAAAGTTCCTCCCAATGGCCATGACCTCCCCTGCAGAGGGTGGGGTGAGCAGGCGGGTCTCCTGCCCGCCACGTGCCCCACCAGCGCCGTCCCCCTGCGCTCACCCACGCTCTTCATGGAGCTGCCAATCTTGGTGCTGACACGCAGGAACTTGCTGAGGTCCCAGCGCGGGATCTTCACCACGCAGTAGTCCAGGCTGGGCTCAAAGCTGGCCGTGGTGGAGTTGGTGACCGAGTTCCTGAGGAGGTGACGGGGTCAGCAGCTGGGGCCGTCCCACCAGGGCAGCACCCCATCCCACACTGGGGTGGTACCTCACCTGAGGAGGGGCAGGGGGATGCCCAAGGCAAGTTTGGCAGCCACGTAGGCCAGCGGGTAGCCAGTGGCCTTGCTGGCCAGGGCCGAGCTGCGGGAGAGCCGGGCGTTCACCTCGATGATGTAGTACTGTGGGCAGCAGGCAGGCAGGGTCAGTGGGTGCCGTGGAACAGGCCAGGCTGCTGACACGGCCAGACCCACGGTGTCCCAGGGATGCTGCAGCACAGGGGCCTGCTGTGGCACAGCCTCGTGGGACAGCTGGGGCAGGAGCCAGATCCCCCAGGGGGAGGCTGGCTGGGGATCAGGAGATGGAGCCAGAACCCACTGGGGCTGAAAGTACCTGCTCTGACTCGGGGTTGAGGGCAAACTGGATGTTGCACTCGCCCACGATGCCCAGGTGCTGCACCACCTTGATGGCTGTGCGCCTCAGCATGAAGTACTCGGTGTCATTGAGGGTCTGGCTGGGTGCCACCACAATGGACTCGCCCGTGTGGATCCCCAGCGGGTCCAGGTTCTCCATGTTGCACACCTGGCAGCAGGGGGGTCACTGCTCCACGTGCTGTCCGTGGTGTGCTCCTCCCAGTTCCCACCACATCCTCCCCTGCCCAGTCAGGACTGGAATACACGGGGTGTCCCACAGGGTGGACACCCCAGCATAGGGCTGCAGGGCTCTGTTCACAGGGTGCAGCTCCCAGTGGCACACAGCAGCTGTGCCAGCAGCACCGGAGGCACTGGGGAGCCCTCCCTGGGGACGAGGTGCAGCACGAGCCCCCAGCCCCTGCCCCACGTGGGTCCCTCTGCAGCAGCCCAGGGGCCTCCCTCCATCCTGTACCGTGATGCAGTTGTTGTAGGCATCCCGCACCACCTCGTACTCGATCTCCTTCCAGCCTTTCAGGGACTTGTCCACCAGCACCTGGGAGGTGTGGGTGAAGGCCTGGCTCACCAGAGCCACCAGCTCCTCCCGGTTGTTGGCGAAGCCGGAGCCCAGCCCCCCCAGGGCGTAGGCGGAGCGCACCAGCACCGGGTACCCCAAGCGCTCAGCTGCAGCCTGCGCCTGCAGAGAGCAGTGGGTCACGGTGGGAACAGGAGGGACAGGACCCTGCCCTGCCCCACAGCCCCCAGACCACTCCAGACCTGCTCCAGGGAGGCAGCAGCCTCGCTGGGCGCCACGTGCTCCCCGATCTCCTCCATCTTCTCCACGAAGACCTTGCGATCCTCTGTCATCTCAATGGAGGCCACGGGGGTGCCCAGCACCCGCACGCGGTACCGCTCCAGGACACCCGCCTTGGTCAGCTCCACGCCACAGTTGAGGGCTGTCTGCCCCCCGAAGGTCAGCAGCACCCCATCTGGCCGCTCGTTCCTGATCACCTGGGGGCACGGGGAGGTGGGACAGAAACCACGGGGGGTCCTGTGCTTTCCAGCTGCCTTCTCACCTGTACTGCCCCTCAAGTCCCTTCCAACCCCACCCAGCCCTACACCAGGCTCTAGGCCACTCCCCAGCCCCGCCCTCCCTGATCCCCCAGCTCTGCCATCCCTGCACTCCCCAATCGCCCCCTCTCAGCCCACATCCCGCAGCGCTCACCTGGGTGACGTACTCAGGGGTGATGGGCAGGAAGTACACCTTGTCTGCCAGTCCCTTGGAGGTCTGCACTGTGGCAATGTTGGGGTTGATCAGCACGGTCTGGATGTTCTCCTCCTTCAGCGCTTTGATGGCCTCATGGGGAGCAGAGGGGTCACTGCTGGTGGCCCTGGGGCCCTGTGGCCACTACCTCTGCCCCTGCCCTGGGACTGGCACTCACCTGTGACCCTGAGTAATCGAACTCGCCTGCTTGCCCAATGGAAAGGCCACCGGAGCCCAGGATCAGCACTTTGCGGGGCCGGGCTGCCTCCAAGTCCCCCGCCGGTGCCTTGGTGTAGGTCAGCCACTCCTGCAGGCGCTCCCGCACTGGGGGAAGGTGGCACGCTGGGGACAGGGCTGGGGACACGCACAGCCCCGTCCTGCAGCCCTTGGCCCATGCTCCCGGCTGTCCCTCACACTCACACCCACCTGTCCTGGCGCTGCCCTGCCCGTCCCGCAGGTCCCGTGCCGCCTCCACGAAGACATCAAAGAGACCCTCCAGGTCGGTGGGGCCGGCACAGTGCTCGGGGTGGAACTGGACACTGTGGAGGGGGTCAGGCAGGGCACACCCCACGGCCACAGCCCCCCAGCCCCAGGCCCCCTGCCGCGGCCCCAGGCCCACCTGAAGAAGGGCTTGTTCTGGTGCACGAGGCCCTCGTTGGAGGCGTCGTTGGCGTTGGTGAAGAGCGGCAGCCAGGCGGGCGGGAGGCTGCCCGCGCGCACGGCGAAGCCGTGGTTCTGCGCCGTGATGAAGCAGCGCCGCGTGTCCTCGTGCACGCAGGGCTGGTTGTGCCCGCGGTTCCCGTACCTGGGGAGGTACACACACAGCTGCCAGCCGCACCCCTGCGCTCGCTCTGGACCCCAACTTGTTGCAGTTTGTTTGGGGGATCCCGGGCAGTCCCTGGGGGCCCCCCAAGCTGTGTGTTCGCTGGCAGCAGCAGGCAGGCAAGGACACTCCATGGGGCTCCTGAGGGAGCTCATTAGATGAGGGTTTATTGGGGATCCCACCGCCAGGAGCAGCGTGGTTTCTGAGGGAGAAGGGGGGAAGGGGGAGGGAGGGAGAGCCTAGGGAGAAAAGGGCCAAGAGAGCAAAGGGCCAAGAGAGATTCTCATCTCCCTGGCACAGCCCAACAGGGAGATTCAAAGTGGGCACGGAATCAGACTTGGGCCGATGGGATTACAGATACCTGATACTCCAGGAGATGATTACAGGCTAGGAATAAACTGTACATTTTCGAGGGGAGAGACACAGCATACCATTTGACTAAAATGTAACACCACACCCACTCACTTCATCTTGTAGGTAGAGGCACCGAGGGCCAGGGCAAGCAGCTGGTGGCCCAGGCAGATGCCAAAAATGGGCTTGGGCTGGGGTGCATCCAGCAGCTGGCGTAGGCTGGACACTGTCTCCTGGCAGAGCTGTGGGTCTCCAGGGCCATTGCTGATGAACAGCCCGTCAAAGTCTGTGTCAAGAGAGCAGCAGGGTCAGAGTGGGGCCCCCCAGCCCCTCAACATTACAGAGGGGCCCCCAAGGTCCCCACAGGCTCACTGCAGGCACTCCTGGCTACCAGCAGAGAAGTACCCTGAGCTTGTGGCTCCCCCGACACCCCAGCAGGCTTAGAACCAAGGTGTTCTGACCCCACAACACCCACTGAGGTAGCAGCAAGGCCTGCCAGTCCCCTATAGTGCCTCGAGCCACACTAATACCACAGTCCAGAGTCCCCCACGCCAACCACAGCAAGGCATCCCGAGCTCATGTCTCCTGTGGTGCCACACTGAGGGCCTGAGCCCCAAAGCCCCCAGGAATGATGGCACCAAGGCTCCCCACCCCACAGGACACAGGTGAGCAGGACACAGGTGCCTGCTGTCCCCAGCACCGAACATGCAGACAGGGTCACAGCCCATTCCCCCCACCCCCTTTGGTGGAACCCCAGACTGTCCCCAACCTCTGCCATCTCACCTGCAGGGTCCAGCGGGTGGTCCCAGGGCACCACAGTGACAGTGGCCCCCCGCTTGCACAGGCACCGTATCTGGTTGTTCTTCAGGCCGCAGTCGAGGGCGGTGACACGCAGGGACCCGCCCGGGTTGAACACTCGTGGCGCCTGCAGGGAGGGGAGAGGATCACCCGGGCTGCTGCTGGGGCCAGCCCCCCACAGCCAGGGGCAGCACAGCCCCTCTGCAGCCCCCAGCCCGCCCAGACCCCACCACACCTTCAGCGACACCTCCTGCACCAGGTGCCTCACGTTGGGGTCCTCAAAGGAGAGGCTCCCCTCGGGGGTCCCATCCGGCACCAGCTTCCCCAGCAGCGTCCCCTTCTCGCGGATCTTCTTTGTCAGCGCCCGGGTGTCCACCCCTGCAAGTGGGCTGTGAGACACAGCCCCACGGCCCCGGCCCAGCCCCGCAGGACCCTGTGCCCTGCAGCATCATCGCCCAAATTCCAACAGAGGGTCCAGCCCCAGGTGGGCAAAATTCAGCAGAGGGGGGTCTGCTTTCAGAACCTGCAGACCCACAGCCCCCACCCCACGCTGCTGTCTCCCCAGTCCCACCTTCCAGCCCGGGGATGCTCTGCTCCTTCAGCCACTGGTCCAGGGACTGGGATGCGCTCCAGTGGCTGGGGGTCTCTGAGCACTCGCCCACCACCAGCGCAGCCACGTGGATCTTGCTGGACTCAAACCACTGGGGGAACAGAGGGTGAGCAGGGCAAGGCAGAGGGCCACCAGCCCAGGAGAAACCCCATGGAACACAGACCCCGCTCCCAGAGCACAGGACCAGCTCTCCCACTGCTGGGCTGCCACCTGCCCCCACCTTGTCCCACGCCTATCACAGCGACACTGAGCCTAAGTCCAGCAAAGTCCCTGGATCGGGGAGCCCCAGAACGGGGTGTCCAGGCTCCCACAGCACTGCTGGACCGCAGCCCACCGCCCACACAGCCCGTACCACGGGACCCCTCAGCTTGGCACAGCTGCAGCACAAACCAAGCCCATGGGAAAGCACCACTCCCAGGGCCACATCAGTATGTCCCGTGCCATGGGATCAGGGCACTGGCTCCCAGAAGCACGGGCCACAGCACAGACCCACCCAGCACAGCCTGGAGAGGGCGGCTGACAGCGAGACCCCGCAGGGTGGGCGTGGGGAGGCCGGCGGGGCACGGCCGCAGCAGGGCTGGACTCTGCCCCGGGACAGACGGCGTGGAGGCCAAGGGGCTGGAGGGGGCTGGGGCCAGAGCAGCCCCGCTGCCCAGCCCCAGCCCCAGCCCGGCCCTGGCACAGGGGCTCAGGATTCCCACCTTGCCACAGAGCCCTGCTGAGGGCACACACAGCCCACACCCCACGGGCTGCCAGGGACACACAGCCCACACCCCACGGGCTGCCAGGGACACACAGCCCATATCCCACAGGCTGCCAGGGACACACAGCCCACACCCCACGGGCTGCCAGGGACACACAGCCCATATCCCACAGGCTGCCAGGGACACACAGCCCACACCCCACGGGCTGCCAGGGACACACGGCCCATATCCCACAGGCTGCCAGGGACACACAGCCCGCACCCCACGGGCTGCCAGGGACACACAGCCCGCACCCCACGGGCTGCCAGGGACACACAGCCCATATCCCACAGGCTGCCAGGGACACACAGCCCATATCCCACGGGCTGCCAGGGACACACAGCCCATATCCCACGGGCTGCCAGGGACACACAGCCCATATCCCACGGGCTGCCAGGGACACACACAGCCCATATCCCACGGGCTGCCAGGGACACACAGCCCACACCCCACGGGCTGCCAGGGACACACAGCCCACACCCCATGGGCTGCCAGGGACACACGGCCCACACCCCACGGGCTGCCAGGGACACACAGCCCACACCCCACGGGCTGCCAGGCACACAGAGCCCACACCCCACAGGCTGCCAGGGACACAGAGCCCATATCCCACGGGCTGCCAGGGACACACAGCCCATATCCCACGGGCTGCCAGGGACACACAGCCCATATCCCACGGGCTGCCAGGGACACACGGCCCATATCCCACAGGCTGCCAGGGACACAGGGCCCGCACCCCACCGTGCTGTGAGGGCACCCCGATCCCCGCGCCCGGGGGTCTCCCCTGCCCAGCCCCGGCCCTCGCCATGTCAGAGTCCAGTGCAGCCCTGGAGCATCGGAGCCAAACCTCTCCGTGCCACCATGTGCCACTCGCTGTGCCCTGGCACCGTCCCGCCCTGCCACCTCGTGCCACCGCCACAGCGGCACCGGGGCAGGACACGCCGCCCCCGGGCCCCGCTCACCCTGCTGAGGCCGAAGGCGTCGGGCTCGTCCCGGGGCACGCCGTAGTTACCGACCAGCGGGTAGGTAAGCACCAGGATCTGCGCCTTGTACGAGGGGTCGGTGAGGGCCTCGGGGTACCCCACCATGCCGGTCTGGAACACTGCGGGGATCGGCACGGGCTGATGGGGGCACCGCGCCGGGCAGAGTGGGGCCCGTCCCGGCCCCGCGCCCCGGACAGGCCCCACGGTGGGGCCCGGGCGGAGGGAGGCACCGGGCCGGGCCGGATCCGCTCCTTCCCGCTCCCGCGCCCTCGCCTGTCTCGGGCGGCCCCACGGCATCCCGGCCCCGGACACACTCACCGACTTCCCCCGCGGCGGCGGCCCCGACGGCCCCGAAGGGGCGGCCGGGCAGCACCGACCCGTCCTGCAGCACCAGCCGGGCCATGGCGCCGCCACGTGCGCTCCGCTCCGGGACTCCGCGGCGGCCACCGAGCGGGGTGAGCCCGCCCGGCTGCAGCGGCGGCGGGAGGATCCGGGGCGGGGCGGCGCCGGCACCGCCCCCGGGCGGGACAGCGACACCTGGCGCACCGGCCGCGGGCCGATGGCGGGGCGATGGCGGGGCGATGGAAAGCATCGAGCCAGGGCCGGACCGCCGGTCCGGGAGGCACGGCCGGAAATGCCAGCGGTGGCGAGCACCGGGTGCCCAGCGATATCAGGACGGCCACAACGCTAGACAGGGAATTCGCTGTCCCGGACCGCGATACCTGCTCCCCATCAAACTAGAACTGGAATGGTTAAGCGCGTACTCAGTGTGATAAATCTACTTTTGGAACACTTAGACCAGGGGAGAGCGCGAACGCAGTCCCCCACTACCACAAATTATGCAGTCGAGTTTCCCGCATTTGGGGAAATCGCAGGGGTCAGCACACCCGGAGTGCAAGGGATGAGCCTCGCCCTGGGAAAACCACCTGCCTGATCATGGTGTCTCCCCTGCCAGGTAAGTATGCCGGACGTCCCACCCCGCCCGCCTCCCCTGCCCGACACACGCCCGCACAGCACACGGCCACACCCGGCCCGGCCCCGCTCCCGCCCGGCCCCGCCATAAGGCCTGGCCCGCACGGCCCGGCACGGCCCGGCCCGCGCCAAGCCCAAGGACGCGCCAGGGCAGAGCGGGCTTGGTGCGGGACGAGGCCCGGCATGCCGCGCGGTGCTGCCTAATCTGCATGGACACGCCCACAGCAGTGGCAGTGCCGCGCCGCTATTGCCGCCTCTGCGCGCGCTCCCACTGCCCCGCCCCCGCCCGGCCACTCCAGGCCCCGCCCCCTCGCTCGCCGGAGCCGCCCGGCCCGGTCCTGGTCTTGGTCCCGGTGCCGGTGCCGGTGCCGGTGCCGCCCGGGACTCGGTGTCAGAGCAGAGCGGGGCCGGGCTGGAGCCGCAGGAGAGCGCGGCCACCACGGGACCGCCAGCGGGAGAGGCGCCGTGGGGCAGCGCAGGGGCCGGGGGTGACCAGGGCTGTGTCGGGGACACCGAGAGCTCCGCTGGTGGCTGAGCCTGCCAAGGAAAAGGGACACGGGGCTCCGAGAGACTGGCAGGGCAGCGGGGCTGCGCAGGACCTCGCTGCGGGACAATGGCTGGTACTGGCTCAGCACTGGTGACAGGGTGGCACCTCGCTGGGTGACAGTGGCTGGTTCAGGGCTCAGCACTGGTGACAGGGTGGTGGCACCTCGTGGGGTGACAAGGGCTGGCACTGGGCTCAGCACTGGTGACAGGGTGGCACCTCGCTGGGTGACAATGGCTGGTACTGGCTCAGCACTGGTGACAGGGTGGCACCTCGCTGGGTGGCAGTGGCTGGCACTGGGCTCAGCACTGGTGACAGGGTGGCACCTCGCTGGGTGACAAGGGCTGGCACTGGGCTCAGCACTGGTGACAGGGTGGCACCTACGCTGTCCATGCACAGAGCCCTCTCGGCCCAGCCACCCCCAGCGCCGAGGGGGTTTGGGCACGGGCAGCAGCACCGTGGGAGCCCATGGAGGGAATGCCCCTGAGAGGAACGGTGGGTCTGTCTTTGCAAATCAGCTCTGGGTCTGCTGGGAGGTAAAACCAGCGCTGGGAGATGAAAGAACAATGGGAAGGATTCACTGATTGATGAGTGGAAAAAGAGATTTGCTTTACAAATAAATTTTAGTTTGCTGATAAATTAAATTAGACATTGAGAGATGAAAGAAACAATGGGGAAGAGAAAATACCCCTAAACTCCGTAAGAATTAAAAATGAAAAGGGAGGGTTATACATTAGAGGGGAAATCTCTGGTGTCAGGCGTTTTGGGAAGTCTGAACCTCTCAGGTCCCTCGGAAATGGGGAAAGAGAGAAGGGAAATGCAGCTGGGAAATTGGGATAAGAAGGAGGCTGCATCCTCCAAAACTTGGAGAGACCCCAGGGGATGCCCCGTGGCCTCTGCCTGGATTGGAATAAAGCCAAAAAGGGACTGCTCTGTCTCCTTTTGGGACATGAACCTCTGCTGTTTGAGGACTGATTCTCCTGACCCAGGAGCACACAGTGCTGTGGAGATGCCCACTCACACTCCCAGGGAAGCAGGGGCCATCAAACTCCGGTTTTCATTTCACCCCAGAGCCACCACGTCCCCAGAGGGCCCTGCACGCCCAAAGCCAGCACAGTGCCCTGTGCAAACCGGGGCACCCCAGGGAATGTTCCTCTGCCTGCTCTGGGGTGCCCTGACCCCAGGGCAGCACTGACTCTGACCCTCACTCATGGAGAAAGTTTCCTGGAGTTCAAGATAGACTGGAACCCACAAAAGTGTGAAATAGATTATAGAGAGCAGTGCAGGTGTGTCACTGGGTGAGAAATTGAGGTTCTGGGATTTTTAGTGTGTTGTGGATGGAAGCAAGGTGGAGGGCACAGGGTGTGGTCCTGGGCTTCTTCTTCATGCTTCTTCCTCCTTCTCCATGGGTTTGGTATTTTATAATTATGCAGAAAAGTCCACATTGTGGGCTCTGTGGGATGTTATTGGGTTAAAAGGGAAAATAATCCAGGTGTCAGTTCTTAATTGGATAGTTTAACTTTAAAAGACCTTGGAACAAGAGATTGTTGGCCATTTTGTGCCTTCTAATGAAAAGCTGCCCAACTCACAGCAGTGAAACTGTTTTACTGTAAGAAATAACACCTGATTAGAAATAACCCCTGACTGATAGGAAATAATAAACACCTGAGTCCAAACATGAACTACTGTCTCAAGTGCCTTCAGTCCAGACCCAGAGAAACCAACAGTGCCCCAGCCCCTCTCCTGTCCCTGCTGGTTGGGGTCTCAGGGAAGTGCCCCAGCCCCTCTCCTGTCCCTGCTGGTTGGGGTCTCAGGGAAGTGCCCCAGCCCCTCTCCTGTCCCTGCTGGTTGGGGTCTCAGGGATAGGCTGGCTGCTCATGGGCTGAGGATCCCCTCAAACCATGGCACGTGCTGTCCGTCTGCAGAACAAAGGCAGAGAACTGAAATGCCCTCTCACAAAATCCAACACAAACTTCTCCCGCTGTTTGGAAGACCTGGAGCAAAGCTTTCAGATGGGAAGCAATGGCTTCTGAGCGTGGAGGATGAGTAAGGGACCTGCTGGGGTGGCATCGAGGGGTCATTGTTGGGTTTGTCACTGTCGGTGTTTGTGTCCGTGAGGGTTCAGCTGATCCAGCCTGCACCTTGAGAGCCTGGAAACAGGGCTTGGATGGGGCAGGCAGGGGCCAGAGGAGCAATCCTGAGTGCACAAAGGGATGGGGAGCCTGGAAACAGGGCTTGGATGGGGCAGGCAGGGGCCAGAGGAGCAATCCTGAGTGCACAAAGGGATGGAGAGGAAGAAGAGAGGAGGGGGAAGGGCTCTGGCTGGAGTCTGTCTGTCATTGCACAGCCCATCCCTGTCTGTTTCTCTGGGTCTGGATTGAGACAGCAGTTCATGTTGGGACTCAGGTGTTTATTATTTCTTACAGTAAAACAGTCTCACTGCTGGGAGTTCTGCAGCCTTTCATTAGAAGGCACAAAATGGCCAACAATCTCTTGGTACAAGATCTTTTAAGACTAAACTGTCCAATTAAGAACTGACACCTGGATTATTTTCCCTTTTAACCCAATAACATCCCACAGAGCCCACAATGGGACTTTTCTGCCCAATTACAGAATGCCACCCAAACCCATGGAGAAGAAGGAGGAAGCATGAAGAAGAAGCCCAGGACCACACCCTGTGCCCTCCACCTTGCTTCCATCCACAACACACTAAAAATCCCAGAACCTCAATTTCTCACCCAGTGACACACCCACACTGCTCTCTATAATCTATTTCACACTTGTGTGGGTTCCAGTCTATCTTGAACTCCAGGAAACTTTCTCCATGAGTGAGGGTCAGAGTCAGTGCTGCCCTGGGGTCAGGGCACCCCAGAGCAGGCAGAGGAACATTCCCTGGGCTGCCCTGGTTTGCACATGTCCCCAGGCAGACAAGTAGGGGCAATGGGACACCCAGGCTGCAGTGACGAGGGGCCCTGAGCTCCAGGGACCCCGGTGTTACAGATGGATAAGGAGATGATGGCTCTGGCAATTAAAAGATAACTATTGTGTGAATATTAACAAAAGCTTTAGTGATGTGTAGTTATGTTACTGTAGTTTAGATGCTCTCTGTTCTCCCCACAGTTCCTTTCCCCCCTGTATTGTTGCCATCAGACAGCCTGGGCTGTCCAGGACAGGTAAAAGAAGCTGCACAGGTGTCCCTTACCTGGGGCAGCTGGGAATGGAAAAGCTTGGTGCTTAGGGGGTGAGGCATGGCATCACCTGAGCTCCAATCCAGTTACAAGGAAGCAGTCTGCCCTGATAAATGGCACAGAAGAGCTGCCTGACAGACCTTGGCAGGGGCCAGGCCTGGCTGATGCAGCCCCAGGGGTATAAAAGCCTGGGCATCCATCTTGAAGGGAACTGGCCATGTGGTATCCAAAAGGGGCAGTTCCCAGCGCTGCAGCTTTTTCCTTATGGAGTCCTTTGTTGCATTTTTGTTAAGGTTTCATAAACCTTTTTAAATTTTCAGAGTGAGCAGCTGTCTCTCACCCCTGTGCCAGAGCTCCGGGGGGAGCAGGGTGATGTGAGTCGCCCTGGCCCAGCAGTGCCGTGCCAATGGCCAGCGAATTCAGAACTGTCCTTGCCATCCCCATGGCACAGGGACAGGAGCTGGGACAGGAGCTGGACCAACCTGGGGACCATCCCCATGGCACAGGGACAGGAGCTGGACCAGGAGCTGGACCAACCCAAGGATCAGCCCCACGGCACAGGGACTGGACCAGGGGCTGGCCCAAGCTGGGGTGTCAGTGCTCAGCAGAGCTGGGCAAACAAGGGACGAGCCCCGGCACGGAGAGTGTGAAAAATGTTTTTTTGTGGTTCGTGTCAATTGTCAATGGAATCAGCAAATGCTCTTATCTCCTGTGGCAAAAGTGGAGGAGTTCCCTGGGATAACTACAGAGAATGGTTTTGAAACTTTCTGGCCAATTAGCCAAATAAAGCATTGAACGAAAAAATAGAAGAAGTACAGTAGAGTAAAGAGATGAGGTAGCAAAAATGATTGATGCTTAGAATAAAAGAGAGGAAGTTGTGGTTAAGCTAAGGGATATTGCAACAAAGCAACTAAATGCTTATGTATAATAAAAAGCTTGATGCACTGGTACCAGAGAAAAATTCTGCAGCAGACACGAATGAAATGCTCTCTCCCGACGACCACAAGGAGGGGAACCCAAAAACCACCTGGAAAGATTATGAAGTTGCTGATTGCAGCTTACTGATATTTGCTGATTCAGACTAACACAGCGCACTGGAAAATGCTTTGTAGCCTTAAAACCAGTATGTATACTCTGGTGAACTTGTAAGTGGTGTGTGCCGTGAGCGGAGCAGTGACTCCCCGGCCACCCAGCGCTGCTTGCTTACTTCCTTTAAAATGAAAGATATAAAAATAAAATTCGGTTTGGCTGTCGAAATTTTATATCAAGAGGCAGCGCTGGGGCCGTCCGGGTGACGCTCCCGCGGGTCCGGCGGGCACGGAGACCGCGCAGTCCAGGCCGGGCGGGGAGGTGATCCCGCAGCCCCGGCCACGGCCGGCGGGAGCGCGCGGGACCGGTACCGGCACTGCCACTGCTGTGGGCGTGTCCATGCAGATTAGGCAGCACCGCGCGGCATGCCGGGCTTCGTCCCGCGCCAAGCCCGCTCTGTCCTGGCGCGTCCTTGGGCTTGGCGCGGGCCGGACCGTGCCGGGCCGTGCGGGCCGGGCCTTATGGCGGGGCCGGGCGGGAGCGGGGCCGGGCCGGGTCTGGGCGTGTGCTGTGCGGGCGTTTGTCGGGCAGGCGGGCGGGCGGGGCGGGATGTCGGGCATACTTACCTGGCAGGGGAGACACCATAATCAGGCAGGTGGTTTTCCCAGGGCGAGGCTCATCCCTTGCACTCCGGGTGTGCTGACCCCTGCGATTTCCCCAAATGCGGGAAACTCGACTGCATAATTTGTGGTAGTGGGGGACTGCGTTCGCGCTCTCCCCTGGTCTCGCTGGTCAATGACAGAATCAATGGAGCAGTGTTTGAAGCCCCGCGGGGATCAGTTGTCTCTCGCAGCTGCTCTCTGTGCCGTCGGTTTGCCTTCGGCAGCCGTCTGTCTCCCGGCCGCCCCTCGGCGCCCTCGCTCTCTGCCTGTCCGGCCCGCTCGCTCTCCCGTCCGTGCACAAGCGGCACAAGTTCGCAGTCCCTCGGCAGCTGCCGCCTTTCGCCTCTTTCGCTCCCCGCTCCCGGCCGAGCAGCGCTCCAAGCGGGCCCGGCCCGGCCCGCGCTCGGGTTCGGCTCCAGGGCACGCTCCGCACCCCGCTCCCTTCGCTGGCAAGGATGGGACCAGAGATTCCGTCCGGCTCGGGTTGGGCAATGGCACCCAGAAATCAAATCGAGCCCCGCAGCACCCTTGCTGCTGGTTGAGCAGGAATTGTTTATCGCGGCGTGCCGGGCGCGGGAGAGATAACTCGGCCTTCCGTGCGGGCCTGGGTCACGAGAGGAAGGAGGTGTGCTAATGTCTTTACAAATTCTTTGATGGGTGAAGCTATGGCTGTTAACGAGTTTGAAATGGGTCCGAAGGCCTCCGCTGACTTCGGGCCGCAGGTTTGCTGCAGAGCCCAGACAGCTGGGCTCCTGAAGGAGCCAAGGGTCTGCACGAGGCTGAGCTTCTGAACTTTGGGCTAAAATAACGGGTGCAAGGTGGGTCGGGAGGGCTGCGCCTTCCTGGTACCTCAGCCGATGGGAAAGGAGGAGGGCAACGTGCAGCTGGGAGTTAGGATAAAAGGAGGCTGCACCCTCCAAAATCCCGAGAGAGAAAACCCCACACACGTGAGCTCCAGTGGACTCTGCCTTTATTTGAATAAAGGTGAAAAACTCCTCTGTCTCCTTTTTGGACATTAACCTCTGGCGTTTGTAGATTTTCCTGACAAAGTTATTTCCCTTATCTAGTGTTACAGTATTTTTATTCCTTTACTTTCTAAGACATAATTACATTTTTTAAAAAATTGTTTTCATAACTTCACCCACTTGTTTTGAGTTATTTCATGGTCTCTGCTGTAATCTTTTACCATAAACAGTTCCTTACAAGTTTTCTAGTGGTTATTCCAAAGCTGTCTTGCCTCGGCTTCTGGCAAACTTTTTCTTGGCAGCTCCTCTTTTCTCTTTAGCTTCACTGCTTGTTCTTTTCAGACTGGCTTTTGTATATTTGCAGCTAAAAGCGTCCTTTGTTGCGCTATCTCGTTTGTTACCATTAAGCACCACATTGTGCACTGTTTCTTCTATTCAGCAAGAAAGGGGATGAATTTCCTGTTATATCAGCTCTCATGGCTCACAAGGACAAGTTCCTGCCGCTGGAAGTGCGGCAGCACTCTCGAACCCGATCGGTGCGACCCGGGCAGCGATCACCGAGCGGGACAGGCATCTCTGGCCCTTCTGCCTCGCGGGGACCTGCTCGGAACCGCTCTCCGCCAGGCGCTCCCCTGGGCCCGCAGACTGGGGTGGGACCGGCCGGGGCCATCCCGGCTCCAGACAGGGCATTCCAGAGCCCCCTCGGGGGCCGCTCTCCAATTCCAGCGGGGAATAACCCGGGCACCGGCAGCGCTCCTTTGCGGAGGGCACGGCGGGAGACGATTCAGGACGCCCGGCTATGCCCGAGCCACCTCCCGGGGACGGGTCGGGGACGCTCTGCTCTGACCCCCTCCGGTAACGCGATCCAGCGCCGAGTTGCGCTGTCCCCCGAGCACATGAGCGACACCGACCTTGCCTCAGTTATGAAGGGACTTCGGAAACGACGACAACACAACAACTCCCCAGAAAGAGATCGATGGATTCTGTCATTGACCAGCGAGACCAGGGGAGAGCGCGAACGCAGTCCCCCACTACCACAAATTATGCAGTCGAGTTTCCCGCATTTGGGGAAATCGCAGGGGTCAGCACACCCGGAGTGCAAGGGATGAGCCTCGCCCTGGGAAAACCACCTGCCTGATCATGGTGTCTCCCCTGCCAGGTAAGTATGCCCGACACCCCGCCCCGCCCGCCTCCCCTGCCCGACACACGCCCGCACAGCACACGCCCACACCCGGCCCGGCCCCGCTCCCGCCCGGCCCCGCCATAAGGCCCGGCCCGCATGGCCCGGCACGGCCCGACCCGCGCCAAGCCCAAGCCCGCGCCAGGGCAGCGCGGGCTTGGCGCGGGACGAGGCCCGGCATGCCGCGCGGTGCTGCCTAATCTGCATGGACACGCCCACAGCTGGCAGTGCCGCGCCGCCATTGCCGCCTCTGCGCGCGCTCCCACTGCCCCGCCCCCCGCCCGGCCACTCCAGGCCCCGCCCCCTCGCTCGCCGGAGCCGCCCGGCCCGGTCCTGGTCTTGATCCCGGTCCTGGTCTTGGTGCCG
Source organism: Haemorhous mexicanus (assembly GCF_027477595.1). Taxonomy (NCBI): domain Eukaryota; kingdom Metazoa; phylum Chordata; class Aves; order Passeriformes; family Fringillidae; genus Haemorhous; species Haemorhous mexicanus. The sequence goes on along the minus strand of NC_082343.1, from coordinate 118,109,611 downwards.
GTGCCGGTGCCGGTGCCGCCCGGGACTCGGTGTCAGAGCAGAGCGGGGCCGGGCTGGAGCCGCAGGAGAGCGCGGCCACCACGGGACCGCCAACGGGAGAGGCGCCGTGGGGCAGCGCAGGGGCCGGGGGTGACCAGGGCTGTGTCGGGGACACCGAGAGCTCCGCTGGTGGCTGAGCCTGCCAAGGAAAAGGGACACGGGGCTCCGAGAGACTGGCAGGGCAGCGGGGCTGCGCAGGACCTCGCTGCGGGACAATGGCTGGTACTGGCTCAGCACTGGTGACAGGGTGGTGGCACCTCCCTGGGTGACAATGGCTGGCACTGGGCTCTGCACCGTCCAGGAGAGCACATTGACAGGGTGGCACCTACACAGTCTGTTGTGTTTTGATTTCAGGGTCTACCTCAGAACCTCGGGTCCCTCCCCTGAAGATTCCCTCCCAGGTGTGTCAGTCACCTCTCCTTTCCCTCCCTGACCCCTCCCAGCACTCTAGCAGGCGCAGGGCTGACTACAGCTCCGTGGAGGGATGTTTAGAGATAGGTATTTGCTGAGTCAGAGGAATTGAACCAGGAGCCCTCACTCTGGTCCTCCAGGCCTGTTTATCTCTCTGTGACCCCACAGGCTAGTTTCCCTAACCCTTACAACTGGTCAGTTTTCAATCCTCCCTAACCCTATAAAAGGGGCTGTCTTGGCCCATTCCTTTGGAAGAGCAGCTTCAAGACCCTTTGCGAGACCCTCAGAATAAACCATCATAGGTTTTCTGAAGCTGCCTTTCCTCTCTCTTTCCTCTGCCTTCCAGGAGCCACGGCCAGCCACAGCCCCTACGAGCAAGCTAAGAGCTGAAACCATAAAAGAGCTGATTTTCACTAAGAGCTGACAATCACTGAGCTTGCTAAGGGGTCACGGCTGTGCCGCAGTCTGGCCTAGGGCACCCCAGCCTCCAGAGAGCTGAGGTATCCAGCCTGAGACTGCTTGCCTGGGGCGCTCTGACCCTACGAGGGACCAGCTATCCGGCTAAGATGCTAGCCCCTGTGGCTTCATTTTATTTTACACAGCCCTGTCTGTCAGTCCTGGAATTCCAGAAGGGCGTCGAATGATTGGCAGATTCAAAGGATGCTCTCTACCCCGGGGGGCATTGGGCCATCCAGGTGTCCTCTGTCCCTTGAGACCTCCCCTCCTGTCCCTGGCTGGTGGCTCCCTACCCCTTCCCTGCCCTCTCCCCGGGGTTAAAAGGAGCAGCACCCACGGGGTCAGGAGTTCTGGTGGAGCTGGGGCTGGGTTCAGAGGCTGTGGGCCAGAACAAAGCTCTGGATCCAAACCCTCCATCAGAACCGACTCCTCTCCTTCCCCATCGTCCTAAAGCTTCTCCACAGAGGGAAACCTGAGGAGCAGACCCTGATATGGGGGGAAGCTCCATCCCAGCCCCACCAGAGCTCCTGCAGGCCTGGACTTGTCCCCACGTGCCCAGCTGCAGCCCCCAGCCAGCCAAAAGTGTCTGTGGGGTGAAACACCACACAGCCATGGCCAAAAGTGTCTGTGGGGTGAAACACCAGACACCCATGGCCAAAAGTGTCTCTGGGGTGAAACGCCACACACCCATGGCCAAAAGTGTCTGTGGGGTGAAACACCACACAGCCATGGCCAAAAGTATCTGTGGGGTGAAACACAATGGTTGCTGCTATTTGGTTCAGCACCAAGGGCCAGACAAGCCAAGGCATCTCCCATCCACAATATTGGTAATGTTCCAATAGAGGAGTTCTTCAACTATTCAAAGAAAGGCAGAGTCCACTGGAGCTCACATGTGTGGGGTTTTCTCTCTCGGGATTTTGGAGGGTGCAGCCTCCTTTTATCCTAACTCCCAGCTGCACGTTGCCCTCCTCCTTTCCCATCGGCTGAGGTACCAGGAAGGCGCAGCCCTCCCGACCCACCTTGCACCCGTTATTTTAGCCCAAAGTTCAGAAGCTCAGCCTCGTGCAGACCCTTGGCTCCTTCAGGAGCCCAGCTGTCTGGGCTCTGCAGCAAACCTGCGGCCCGAAGTCAGTCGAGGCCTTCGGACCCATTTCAAACTCGTTAACAGCCATAGCTTCACCCATCAAAGAATTTGTAAAGACATTAGCACACCTCCTTCCTCTCGTGACCCAGGCCCGCACGGAAGGCCGAGTTCTCTCTCCCGCGCCCGGCACGCCGCGATAAACAATTCCTGCTCAACCAGCAGCACGGGTGCTGCGGGGCTCGATTTGATTTCTGGGTGCCATTGCCCAACCCGAGCCGGACGGAATCTCTGGTCCCATCCTTGCCAGCGAAGGGAGCGGGGTGCGGAGCGTGCCCTGGAGCCGAACCCGAGCGCGGGCCGGGCCGGGCCCGCTTGGAGCGCTGCTCGGCCGGGAGCGGGGAGCGAAAGAGGCGAAAGGCGGCAGCTGCCGAGGGACTGCGAACTTGTGCCGCTTGTGCACGGACGGGAGAGCGAGCGGGCCGGACAGGCAGAGAGCGAGGGCGCCGAGGGGCGGCCGGGAGACAGACGGCTGCCAAAGGCAAACCGACGGCGCAGAGAGCAACTGAGGGAGACAACTGACCCACCCCCGCGGGGCTCCAAACACTGCTCCATTGATTCTGTCATTGACCAGCGAGACCAGGGGAGAGCGCGAACGCAGTCCCCCACTACCACAAATTATGCAGTCGAGTTTCCCGCATTTGGGGAAATCGCAGGGGTCAGCACACCCGGAGTGCAAGGGATGAGCCTCGCCCTGGGAAAACCACCTGCCTGATCATGGTGTCTCCCCTGCCAGGTAAGTATGCCCGACACACCGCCCCGCCCGCCTGCCCTGCCCGACACACGCCCGCACAGCACACGCCCAGACCCGGCCCGGCCCCGCTCCCGCCCGGCCCCGCCATAAGGCCGGGCCCGCACGGCCCGGCCCGGCCCGGCCCGCGCCAAGCCCAAGGACGCGCCAGGGCAGTGCGGGCTTGGCGCGGGACGAGACCCGGCATGCCGCGCGGTGCTGCCTAATTTGCATGGACACGCCCACACTCCCAACCACACGGCACCGCCTCCTGTCCAGCTGTGATTTGCGTGGCCACGCCCCTTAGCCAAACCCCGCCTCGTGTCTCGCTCTCGTGTTAGCGCCCCCTGGCGGCGCGGCGGAGCGCACCCGGCCCGGCCCGGGCGCCCCCGGACCCTCCCGAACGGTACCGGACCCGGAACGGTACCGGATCCGGAACGGAACCAGATCCGGAACGGAACCAGATCCAGAACGGAACCGGATCCGGAACGGAACCGGACCCGGAACGGAACCAGATCCGGAACGGAACCAGATCCGGTGCGGAACCAGATCCGGAACGGAACCGGACCCGGAACGGAACCGGACCCGGAACGGAACCGGTTCATAATCGGATCCCAAACGGATCCCGATGCCGAACAGAACCAGTCCCCGAACGGACCCAGACCCGGCACGGGAAGCAGGCACGGCGCTGTCCCTCACGGTGCTGCTCGCACTCCGTGCCGGCTCTGGGATGGAAGCTCCGGGAAGGACGGGGGCAGAGGGGATGGGCATTGCCCCGGTGGTGCCCGCGGCCGCGGGAGGAAGCGCAAGGGAAGGAGAAGGGCCACAAGAAATGAGCAAATCTGTGCCAGGGCAGAAATGGCCAAATCTGTGCCGGGGCAGAAATGGCCAAATCTGTGCCAGGGCAGAAATGACCAAATCTGTGTCAGGGCAGAAATGGCCAAATCTGTGTCAGGGGCAGAAATGGCCAAATCTGTGTCAGGGCAGAAATGACCAAATCTGTGCCAGGGCAGAAATGGCCAAATCTGTGTCAGGGCAGAAATGGCCAAATCTGTGTCAGGGCAGAAATGAGCAAATCTGTGCCAGGGCAGAAATGGCCAAATCTGTGTCAGGGGCAGAAATGGCCAAATCTGTGCCAGGGCAGAAATGGCCAAATCAGTGTCCGAGGCAGAAATGACCAAATCTGTGTCCGAGGCAGCGCAGGGGCAGAAGGCGAGGCCTGAGCAGGGACAGCTCCTGAGCTGGGATTGACACCCCCAAAATATCGCACTGTGGGCTGCAGGCAGGACGGGCTGAGCACGGACACGAGGCAGAAGCAGGAGAGGAAGAAGCTGGGCAGGGCTGAAGGGGACCGCAGGCATCTCCTGTCTCCCTGAATCCTTGGGGTGCGCTTGAGCCGGGAATGGAGCCGTGGATTTTCTAGTGGACACTGGAATATCCTGTTCTGTAGTCACTGGCTGTGAGGGACCTTGGAGTAAAAGGCTGGTGTTGTTCCTGCAGCAGGAGGAAATCCCTCGGGGCAGGAAATCCTCAGAGAACGAAATCTCTCAGGGCAGGAAATCCCTCCACATCCCATGGAATTCAGGACTGGGAATGCAGAATGAGCCCATTGCTATCTCCACGTGCCCCAGTGCCCTTTGCCTCTGCTCAGGTGGGGTTTGCTGTGCAAGGTAAATGCACAATTAACTTTCCAAGGTAAACGCACAATTAACTTTCCCAAAGGACTCTGGGCAGTTTGCAAATTCCCCTGGAAAAGGCATGGAAAGTGCAGCTCTGCCCGTTCACCCAGGGAAAGTTTCAGGGTTTCTCTCTGAGCTGGGTCTTTGGAGCTCTCAGAGAATTTATTACACTTGAGGAAGCTCAGCTACCACAAACGGCACAAAATTAGCAGGATGGCTTCTGAGGTAGTGCTGGAAACAGGAAAAGTTTTAATAAAAGGCAAAATAACAAAGCTCTTACAGAGAAAATCTGAGGCAGGGCAAGATGTCCTTACTCCTACTAAAACACCCCACTAAAGCGATTATTTCCTTCGTTCTCTTCTTTTTCTAGTGAATTACCTAAGTGAGACTTTTTAGCCTTTGTCTCATTAGGTAACCTTGGGTGTGAGGTGAAGTCTTTAAAGTCCTGTGAGGTGTCTTTTTACCAAACTGGGGAGAGAAACTTCTGGGCTTTTTGCCTTTTTAAGCAGAGAAGGAATAATTTAATCCCTCCCTCAACAGAGAGCACGCTCCTACATCCAGGTGCCCTCACACCTCGGGGTTGGGCTTTGGGGACCCTGGGGCGCGAGAGAAACGAGAGTTCCCCAGAAGCTGAGCTGAAGCCGGGAGTCCGAGCGGGGAGGAAAGCCCAGCCCCGATGGAACGAGAGCCCCGGCGAGGCCTGGCAGCGTCCACAGGCTCTTTTGGACAGTTTGGGGGGTTGCCAGCTCCAATTTCCCGCTCCGATCCCCCCGGGAGCAGCAGAACCGTCGGGAGGGACGGGGCAGAGCCACGGGAGCTCAGCGCCCCGAGCGCCGGCGGTCACGGCTCGTCCCCAACCGCGGCGCGCTCCTGGGCTCGGTGCCAGGGACCAGGACGGCCTTGGGGCCGGGTGTGACAGACGGACGCCCTTTGGGGCCGGGTGTGACAGACGGACGGCCTTTGGGCCGGGTGTGACAGACGGACGGCCTTTGGGCCGGGTGTGACAGACGGACGCCCTTTGGGCCGGGTGTGACAGACGCTTCTCTCGCAGCCCTGAGGGTGAACGGAGCCGCCTTTTCTGTGCCCTGGAGCGGGAAATTATATCTCAGGATTGAACGGAATTCTGCCGGTTTTCACCCGTTCATCGGTACCGGCAGACAGAACTGGTGTCCCAGCGACTCTCCCGCCCGGCCGAGCGTGCCCGAGGGAAAAGAGAGACCCGGGAGGAGCGGGCGGTGCGGACCGGAGGCCCCGGGAGGGGCAGGGCAGCAGCGAGCAGCGCCCGGGGAAAAGGAAACTCCGGCAGCGGGAGAGGGCGGGCCCCGAGCCCTTGGGCAGCGGCGGGAACAGAGCCCGGCCCGGGCGGCGGCTCCGCGGCTCTCGGGGCTCCCGGCGGGGCCCGGCCCGGGCGGGGCGGGGCGGGGCGAGCGGGGAGTGTGGGCGTGTCCATGCAGATTAGACAGCACCGCGCGGCATGCCGGGCCTCGTCCCGCGCCAAGCCCGCTCTGTCCTGGCGCGTCCTTGGGCTTGGCGCGGGCCGGGCCGTGCCGAGCCGTGCGGGCCGGGCCTTATGGCGGGGCCGGGCGGGAGCGGGGCCGGGCCGGGTGTGGCCGTGTGCTCTGCGGGCGTTTGTCGGGCGGGGCAGGCGGGCGGGGTGGGATGTCGAGCATACTTACCTGGCAGGGGAGACACCATGATCAGGCAGGTGGTTTTCCCAGGGCGAGGCTCATCCCTTGCACTCCGGGTGTGCTGACCCCTGCGATTTCCCCAAATGCGGGAAACTCGACTGCATAATTTGTGGTAGTGGGGGACTGCGTTCGCGCTCTCCCCTGGTCTCGCTGGTCAATGACAGAATCGAGCTATGGTACCGTTGTTTTTCTAAACGCGGCTGTAACCCTCAGGCCCCCAGCGGTCCGAGCCCGGCCGGTTCCCGGTCGATCGCCGTTCCCCACGGCTGCAGTGGTGACCGTGGGCGGGCAGGTCCCGGGGCGGGCGCTCCTCCCGCCCCTCCACGCCTTGCCCCGAGCGCAGCCGGAGCGGGGAGGATGCTGTGAAACACAGGTTCACTCTCCTGTCCTGCAATAAAGGACAATAGGGGATGCATACCATCCAGCAAAGGGTGCATTTTGGCACTCAGCCAAGAGCACCCTGTTACCTTCGGGGATACCCCTGAAATACCTTTTGATTACATCAGCCTGTTGCATATTCATAGACCCTCGTGCATATCCATAAACTAGTTTACATTTTCCAGGAACTATTTTACATGGCCCCTCCTTTGATTTGCCTTTTCAGAGCACGTGTGTTTCTTGGCTGCGGTTTTGGCTCCTTTTCTTTATCCGTTTTTTTGGCCTTGGTCCACACTGTCCTCAGACGGTGAGTGCTGGCAGTTGGCAGATCTGTACAGGTGTGCTCACCCTGTGTGCATTGCATGTTATCCCATCCCAGCAGGCATTTCAACACAAGCACACTGATATCAGCTATTGCACTGCTATGTCTAAGCTTAATTAACAACAGAAGTAAAATCTATATCTTTATAACAAAGTTACTTTAACACTACCCCTATAAACCCATTTCAATATTTGCAAAAAGGCAATATCATAATATGTATCTATAGCAGTGGGAATTTGCACCCACCCTTCCCCCGGGAAGGAAGCAGACGGACACACAGCGAGGACCTGCAGCTTTATTGAGCCCCAGAGCTTCCAGCCCAGGCACGGCCTCCTGCCCTGCTCAGGGGCTCTTGGCCTTCCTCCGCTGGGTGCCCCACAGCAGCAGGGACAGGGACACGGTGGCGGTGCCCAGGATTCCTCCGAAGAGAAGCATCGGGAACGTGCCCTGCCCGGGACCAGGAGTGAGCATCACGGCTCCCTGCAGCCCCTGCTGCTCCAGCCAGAGCCAGGGGCAGTCCCACAGCACTCACCTCACGCAGGCACTTGTAGCCATGGAAGGGACTGTCACAGAGGCACTGGACGAGGCCGGGGCCGTCGGGGGCACACACGGAGTTTTCAGGACACGGCCAGGCTGGCAGAGCAGAGCAGGGGCTCAGGCGCCAAGGCCAGACCCCAGTGCCAGCCCCACGCACCCAGTGCCAGCCCCGCACCGTACCGAGCTGCACGGAGCTGTTGCAGAGGTTCCTCTGTCCCTGGCACAGCCGGCTGCTCCTGTCCACTGTCACGTGCTGCCAGGCGTCACTCCCGCCCGGGCACTCCAGCGCCGGCGGCACCGCGCTGCGGGCACAGCTCAGCACGGGCACCGCGGGCACCCCAGCCCGGCCCCCCCAGCACTCACAGGCTCTGCAGGTGGGTGAAGCCCAGGAAGGAAGCACTGGGGACAGCTGTCAGTGGGTTCTCAGTCAGGTCCCTGCAAGCACACCGAGCTTCAGTGCCATCCTGCACCCCCGGCCTGGCAGGCACCAGGGGTACCCCCGGCACTGCACTGAACTCAGGCGGTTCCCATGCCCCCAGCACCCCCCTGCCCACCCGAGGCCCTGGGAGTGCAGCCCTGCAGCCCTACAGGGCTCAAAGGTCTCTGTGGAGCTGCTGAGGGAGCGCTTGGTCATTAACAAATGAGCTGAGGTGTCACGGTGAGGGAGCGCTTGGTCATTAACAGAAACACTGATGAGCTGAAGTGTCACGGTGAGGGAGCGCTTGGTCATTAACAGAAACACTGATGAGCTGAGGTGTCACGGTGAGGGAGCGCTTGGTCATTAACAGAAACACTGATGAGCTGAGGTGTCACGATGCCCTAGGGCCAGCACGGCTCACTGGGCTCGTCTGGACACTGAGCCCTGAGCCCTGCCAGTGCCCTGGACGTGGCACCTCCCTGACTCCTGCCTCTCCAACCCGGGGATGAGGACACTCTGGGAGTGTGGCAAAAGCCAAGATGTGACCATGTGGCTCATCTCAGGTGCCAGCACAGGCCCCCACTGGCTGTCCTGTGACATGACAGCTCCAGAAGGATTTGTCCCTTGCTCCCACTGGGCTCAGGGGTGAGGCTGCCTGGACAGACAGGTTCCAGGGCTCCCTGTTCAAAAACGGGGGCGGTTTCTGTTTGGTCACACCCTGTGGACTGATACTGATAGCCACGAGGGCAGGAAGTGGCCAGTGCCCCCGGGACCAGCGGGTCACGGCTGTGCTGAGCTGGGCCCACAGGAATGTCCCACCACACCTGCCCCAACGCCCTCTGCCAGCCCGGCCCAGCTCCTTACAGGGACCACAGGGGCCCGGGGAACTCACAGGATGATGGCAGTGGTGGCCTCGGCCAGTCCCGGGGGAACGCTCTGCAGGGAGCAGTTGCTCAGGTCCAGCCTGGGAAGGAGCAGTGCTTGGGGACACAGTAGCACGCCTGTCCCCCACACTTTCCCCTGAGGCCCTCATGACCCCCAGCACCCATCTCAGCCCCGGACTGTACCTGGCCCCCTGCACCACCACCCAGGATGCTCCACCCAGGCATTCCCCAGCCCCGCCACTCCCCTGGCACCGCCGTGAACCCAAAACTCCATCCCCCGAGCTCCCCCTTCACGCAGCCCCCGACCCCCCAGCACCCCAGATTCGCCCCCAGCCTGTGCATGCCCGTCCTCCCCCGGGGCCCCCGTACCCCAGAAGCTGCCCCGGGGACGGGCCCCGCTCCCGGCAGCAGCGCCCGTCGCTCTCGGTGTCGTGCCGGGACTCACAGAACCGTGCCACGATGGAGCCGTTCCGCGGCGGCCCCGGGCAGAGCCCGCACACCTGGGGAGGTCGAGGGGGCATGGGCAGCATTCCCCGGGATCGAGGGGGCATGGGCAGCACCCCCCGAGGCCGAGGGGGCACGGCACAGGGGCAGCCCCCGACTGCCGAGCATCCCCCACCCCGGCCATCCCCGAAGCCCCGGTACCGCCGCTCCCCGGAGAAGGAGAACCTCCCCGGCCTTAGGGCACCCCACGACTTCCCTGACGCCCGGGCACCCCCGACCCCAGGACACCCCCGATCGGGGACTCACCGACCCTCGGTTCCCCCCGGGACCTCCCGAACCGGCCGCTCCCTGACCTCTCGGCACCCCTGATCCCTGACATCCTGTGCCCACCGTAGCCCCCCGTTTCCGGCCCTCCCTCGTTTCCGTGGCCCCGTTCCCCGTGCTCACCGCGGCCCCGCGGGCGGCCCGGGGCAGCAGCAGCGGCAGCAGCAGCAGCGCGAACCCGCGCACGGCCCCGCCGGCCCCGCGCATCCCCGCGCCACCGGCGGAGCCCGAGCGGGTGGCGGCAGCTCCGTGCCCGTTCCCCCCCGCCGGTACGGCCCGGCCGCCCTCTGGACCCGAGCCGGGCCCCGGAGGGCCTCCCGCAGCGCGGGCACCGGGGCGCGGTGACCGCCCGAGGGCGGGGCCGGGCCGGGATGGGGATGGGGACCGGAGCGGACCGGCAGCGGAGCCCCGCGCGGGCCCGCGGTGATGCCGTCAGCGGCGGGCGGGCGGAAGCGCCGGCGGGGCCGAGGATAGGGATGGGGATGGGGACCGGAGCGGAGCCCAGCGCGGGCCCGCGGTGATGCCGTCAGCGGCGGGCGGGAGGAAGCGGCCCCGCCTGTCCGCGCCGTCATCCCGGCGCGCCCCGGCTGCGGCGGCACATGGGCAGAGTGCTGCCGCCGCCGGTGAGTGTCGCCGCCGGGACAAGGTCACCGCCGCCTCCCGCCACCGGGACCGGGCGCTCTGAGGGCTGCGGGGCCGGGGCTCCCGGGATGGGGTGGCTGGCGGCACCGGGGACGGGGAGCAGAGCCCCGGGATGGAGACATCGGGGACGGGGAGCAGAGCCCCGGGATGGGGGCACCGAGGACAGGGAGCGGAGCCCCGTGTTAGGGACACCGCGGACACCGGGGAATGCGAGTAGAGCCCCTGCGAGCCCCGGGATGAGGGCACCGGGACAGCGCCGGGTCCCCGAGGGCACGGGGTGACAGGAAGGCTGTGATGGAGGGTGAGGAGCGGGGCACCGGGGCAGGCAGGCTGGGCACGGCAGGGACAGGGCAGCGGGTTCGCCCCGCGGGGACACGGGACACCCTGGGGCCGGCAGAGCGCGGCCCAGGGCTGGCACTGCTGCGTTTTGTGGGGCACTCTGGGACCGCCTGGGTGAGGGGCAGCAGGGTTTGCGGTCACCAGGGGCGGGGGTGTGGGGACACCAGGGCTGGAGGCAGCGGGGGCGCCGAGGGGTCTGTGGGGCACGGGAGCCTTGGGCCAGGGCCGTGCGGGGGGCTGGGGCTGTGCCGTGCCCGCCAGGACGCGCTGTGACCTCCCGTGTTTAGTCTGCACGGGGGAATGCGGGGAGCGACCTTGGACCCTGGCCATGAGCTGCTGCACGTGGGGCCTGTCCTGCTCAGGGACAGGCCGGGGCTGGTGGCGGCACACACGCTGCCCTCTCACCCCATTCCCCACCCAGGCGCTCAGAACCCCGTGCCAGCTCTGCTGCCCCCGGCCCTGTGGCGGCGGGCAGGCCCAGGCAGGCTGTGCCAGGGCTGCCAGGAGGGGCTCAGCCTAATCCCACCAAGCATTTCCCAGGCAAGCATTCCTCCAGGGATCACAATGGCACCACGGTGGGCACTGTGCCACTCCCTGGCTGCCGCCCCCACGCCAGACTTGTCCTCTCTGTGCTCCTAACGCTGCCCTGCTGGGACAGAGGGTCCCCCACAGCCTGCACCCCCTCCCAGGCCAGGACGGGGGGTATCCACAGCCCTGTGGCACCTGCTGCTCCCAGGTGCCCGAAGCCACAGTCCTCTGGATGTCCTCTGGATGTGGGGACAGGCAGGGGCAGCAGTGTGCCCGGCTGTCCCCTCCTGTTCCTCAGGAGCCAGGCTGGGGGCAGAGCGCAGGGGGCTCTGGGGGATCCCTGTCAGGGGGGGTCAGGGTGGATGCTCAGGTGTCTGCTCCACCTGGCTGCTGCCCTGAGGCTGCCAGCTGGCCCCTGTCCGTCCCTCTGCACCGGGGCAGTTCTGGCAGGGCCCTGGGCTGCTGGGGTGGCTGGGCTGGGCTGCCTTTGGTGCTGGCGGGACCGGTGCTGCCGGGTTTGGTGGGGCTGTGCAGTGCTGGGGTGGTTGGGCCAGGTTGCGTTTGGCTCGGTGGGAGTGGCACTGCAGGCGCCAGGCTGTTCAGCTCCGGGGGTGGTCGTGTTGGCTTTGGCTCGGCTGGGACCGGGGCTGTCCCGCACCGGAGGCGGCTGTGTTGAGCTTGGCCCGTTCCGCCGGGACTGGCGGTGCCGGTGCTGCGGGGGGCCCGGGTGGGACTGTTTTTGCAGCCATTGTCTTGGTGCTCTTTGAAGACTCTCCAGTTTCCTTCAGCGGGGCAGGTGGGGTGGCCCGAGGGGTACAAGCCCGGCCCAGCGGGAGGAGGAGGAGGAGGAGGAGGAGGTGGGACGAGCCGTTTTTCCCCGCTCTGTCTCCTTGAGGCTAAGCAGAGCGAGCGAAGGTCCCCGCAGCACTGACACGTCCCTCCCGCAGCGGGCAGGGCCGGGCCGGTGCCGGTCGGGACGCTCTGCTGGGCTCAGGTGCGCCCATGAGGCCGGCGGGGCGAGGGCGGCGGGGGCAGCGGCGGCGCGGCGGCGGCGCCGGGACACGCTCGGCATGGAGTTCACGGCCATCGACTACAGCATCTTCGCTCTGCTCCTCGTGCTCTCCTCGGCCATCGGGATCTTCTACGCGCTGAGCGGCGACCGGCAGCGCACGGTGCAGGAGTTCCTGCTGGCCAACCGTGACATGGGCTGCCTGCCCGTGGCCCTGTCCCTGCTGGCCTCCTTCCAGTCGGCCGTGGCCATCCTGGGCGTGCCCGCCGAGATCTATCGCTTCGGCACCGAGTACTGGTTCCTGGGCTGCTCCTACCTCCTGGGGCTGCTCATCCCCGCGCACATCTTCATCCCCGTCTTCTACCGGCTGCGCATCACCAGCACCTACGAGGTGAGCGGGGACACGGGAGTGAACAGGGGGGACACGGGGAGGGCAGAGGGGACAGGAGGAAGGCAGAGGGGACACGGGGACAGCAGGGGGACATGGGAGGGCAGAGGGGACATGGGACGGCAGGGGAGACACAGAAGGACAGAGGGGACATGGGAGGGCAGAGGGGACACGGGGAGAGCAGGGGGGACACAGGAGGGCAGGGGGGACATGAGGAAGGCAGGGGAACACGGGAGGGCAGGGGGAACACGGAGAGGGCAGGGAAAACAGAGAGGGCAGAGGGGACAGGGGAGGGAAGGGGGGACACAGGAGGGCAGGGGGGACAGGGGAGGGAAGGGGGACACGGAGGGGGAGGGCAGAGGGGACATGGGGAGGGCAGGGGGGACATGGGGAGGGTAGGGGGAACATGGGAGGGCAGGGGGGACATGGGAGGATAGGGGGAACATGGGAGGGCAGAGGGGACACAGAGAGGGCAGAAGGACATGGGAGGGCAGGGGGGCATGGGAGGGCAGAGGGGACATGGGAGGGCAGAGGGGACACAGAGAGGGCAGAAGGACATGGGAGGGCAGGGGGACACGGGAGGGCAGAGGGGGGACACAGGAGGGCAGGGGGAACACAGGAGGGCAGGAGGACACGGGAGGGCAGAGGAGACACTGGAGGGCAGGGGGCCTGTGGGGAGCACAGAGCACCTGCAGTCAGGTGCCCTGACCTCTCTCCTGGCAGTACCTGGAGCTGCGCTTCAACAAGACCGTGCGGGTGCTCGGCACCATCACCTTCATCTTCCAGATGGTGAGTGGGGCTGGGGGCGTGGGGCTGCCGAGTCTGGGGGCTGGGCGTGGCTCAGCGCTGCTCTCCCTGCCCGCAGGTCATCTACATGGGGGTGGTGCTGTACGCGCCCGCGCTGGCCCTCAACGCAGGTACGATGGGCACAGGTGGGGGGCCGTGCCGGGGGGCTGTGCCCCTCACCCCAGTAATGTCCTCTGCCTCCTCCAGTGACGGGCTTTGACCTCTGGAGCGCGGTGCTGACCATGGGGCTGGTCTGCACACTCTACACCACGCTGGTGAGTCCTGCTGCCCTGCGGGTCCCTGTGCGCCCCGTGCCAGGTGAGCTCTGTCACCCCGTGCTGATGGGCCTCGTGTGTCCCCACCAGGGTGGCCTGAAGGCCGTCATCTGGACAGATGTGTTCCAGACGCTGGTGATGCTGGCGGGGCAGGTGGCCGTCATCGTGGTGGGCGCCTGGCGGGTGGGGGGCATGGCCCGTGTGTGGCACGTGGCCGAGCAGGAGGGCAAGATCGCCGGCATCGAGTGAGTCATCTCCTGGGACCCCTGTCCTGCTGGGGGGACACCTGGGGCAGCCTGGGCAGGGGGAGAGGGACCCTGACTCCTGGGACCCCCTGTCCTGCTGGGGGGACACCTGGGGCAGCCTGGGCAGGGGGAGAGGGACCCTGGCTCCTGGGACCCCTGTCCTGCTGGGGGGACACCTGGGGCAGCCTGGGCAGGGGGAGAGGGACCCTGGCTCCTGGGACCCCCTGTCCTGCTGGGGGGACACCTGGGACAGCCTGGGCAGGGGGAGAGGGACCCTGCAGTGGTGGTGTGGCCCACGCCTGTTACCCTCTTTCCCGTGGGGTATGGGGTGCCAGTGAGGACCCTCAGCATGACCCCGCTGGTGCTCCCCACAGCCTGGACCCCAGCCCCCTGGAGCGCCACACCTTCTGGTCGCTGTCTGTGGGCGGGATCTTCATGATGCTGTCGCTGTACGGGGTGAACCAGGCGCAGGTGCAGCGCTACCTGAGCGCCCGCAGCGAGCGCGAGGCCAAGCTGTGAGTGGGGCTGGGCTGGGCTCCCCGCAGCCGGGGTGGGCCCCCGCCAGCGCCCGTGTCTGACAGCCCCACGGCCCCGCAGCTCCTGCTACGCCGTGTTCCCCTGCCAGCAGATCGTGCTCTGCCTCAGCTGCCTCACCGGCCTCGTCATGTTTGTCTACGACCGCGAGCACCCGCTGGCGCCCGGCCAGCGCCCTGCCTCCTCTGACCAGGTGGGTTGAGAGCCCCTCCCTCGTCCCCTGCTGCCCCCAGCCCTGCACTGACCTCCTGCCACAGCTGGTGCTGTTCTTCGTGATGGACATCCTGCGGGACCTGCCGGGGCTGCCCGGGCTCTTTGTCGCCTGCCTCTTCAGCAGCGCCCTCAGGTGAGTGCTGGCCCTGGCGCGGTGCCTCAGGTGTGCCCAGGTGTCCCGGCCGAGCCCCCTCCTGCTCCCTCTCCTCCCCAGCACCATCTCCTCCGCCTTCAACTCGCTGGCCACGGTGACCATGGAGGACCTGGTGCGGCCGCACCTCCCCGGGCTGTCGGAGTCGCGGGCCACGCTGCTCTCCAAGCTGCTGGGTGAGCGACGGGGGTGGCCGGGGGGCAGCCGCGGGGCTGGCGTGCTGGGGGGTCCCCAGCCCTGCCATCACACCCCACTCCCCTCCCCAGCTCTCGGTTACGGGCTGCTCTGCCTGGGCATGGCGTACGTGTCCTCCATGCTGGGACCCGTGCTGCAGGTAGGCAGGGGCTGTGGCACCCCAGAAGGGGTGAGGGACCTCAGCCCTGGCACCCCAGAAGGGGTGAGGGACCCCCAGGGGTCCCAGGGCATGGGGCTGGTGCTGACGGCCGTGTCCCCGCAGGCGGCCATCAGCATCTTCGGCATGGTGGGGGGCCCGCTCCTGGGGCTCTTCTGCCTCGGCATGTTCTTCCCCTGCGCCAACCCCACTGTGAGTGTCCCCACCTGGCCAGCGTCCCCCCGCCGTGTGGCTCTGTGGGGAGCTGTGGGGCACCCCGCGTTGGCACGGGGGCCAGCGCCCTTCTCTGTCCCCCGTCACAGGGAGCCGTCGTGGGGCTGCTGGCCGGGCTGGCCATGGCCTTCTGGATCGGCATCGGCAGCTTCCTGCAGAGCGCAGCGGGGGCCAGGGGCGACCCCCCGGCCAACAGCACAGCACTCCTCACCGTGGGCAACCTCAGCACTGCCCTGGCCACCACGCTGCTGCCCCCCACCTCAGCACCGCCCCCGAGGTGAGTGCTGGGAGGGGCTCGGGGGCTGGGTGTGCAGGGTGTGGGGTGGGGGTGCAGGGTGTGCAGGGGGGTGTGCAGGGTGTGAGGTGGGGGTGCAGGGTGTGCAGGGGGGTGTGCAGGGTGTGAGGTGGGGGTGCAGGGTGTGCAGGGGGGTGTGCAGGGTGTGCAGGGTGTGGGGTGGGTGTGCAGGGGGGTGTGCAGGGTGTGAGGTGGGTGTCAGGGTGTGTGTGTAGGGTGTGCAGGATGTGCAGGGTGTGATGTGGGTGTGCAGGGTGTGCAGGGTGAGTGTGCAGGGTGTGAGGTGGGCGTGCAGGGTGTGCAGGGTGTGGGGTGGGTGTCAGGGTGTGTGTGTAGGGTGTGCAGGATGTGCAGGGTGTGATGTGGGTGTGCAGGGTGTGAGGTGGGTGTGCAGGGTGTGCAGGGTGGCTGCTCTGCCCCTGCTGCTGACTCCATGTCCCCCAGCCCCACGGGGCTGCAGCGCTTCTACAGCCTGTCCTACATGTGGTACAGCGCCCACAACTCCACCACCGTCATCCTGGTGGGGGTCCTGGTCAGCCTGCTCACCGGTGAGTGCGGGGGGCTGGGGGGCTGCCGCCGTGCCCCTGCCCCCCTCACGGCCCTGCCCCCCCAGGCCCCATGCCGGCTGCGGCCCTGGACCCCCGCACCATCTCCCCGGTGCTGCCCTGGCTGCTCTGCTGCCTGCCCCCCAAAATCCGGCACTGGCTGTGCTGCGGGGGGGCCGACCCTGCCCAGGTGAGGGACAGACCCCCAGCACCCCGGGGGCAGGTGGGGACTTGGGGGTACCCCCCTGTCCCTGTGCCTCCCCTGTGCCCTCCCGTCCCTGTGCCTCCCCTGTGCCTCCCCTGTCCCTGTGCCTCCCCCGTCCCTGTGCCTCCCCTGCCCCGCTGTGTCCCCACAGGCCCCCGGCCATGGGGACAGCACGGAGAAGAGCCACGCGGTGCCCAACGGGCTGTCCCCCCCCGGCCCCGAGCGGCAGGGGGACGAGGGACAGGGCTACGTGCGCAGCACCGGTGCCCCCCTCTACGCCGTGCAGGAAACCTCCTTCTGACGGCCCCGGCACGGGGGTCCTGGCCACCCCCTGCTCGGGAACCCTGCTGGGGCATCCTCGCACAGCCGGGGGTGCCGAAGAGCGGCGCGGGGCTGCTGGGCTGCCCCTGCCGCGGCTCTGGGACCAGGCTGGGGGTGTCGGAGCGGTGCCCCCCTCTGCAGGCCGGGACGATGTGTGGTGCCCCCGGCCCAGCCACGTGCCTTACACACCGCTCCAGGGCCCGCAGGGTGCCCGGTGTCCCCGCAACCCTGTCACTTGTCTTTGTGTTTCGTGTTCCCCAATAAATGGTTCTGGAGCACTGGCGTTGTGGGGTCCCAAGGAACACCCCACTCCCTGCTGCTCCCCGGACCCCACGGGACCCCCGGCACCCCAGGCACTGAGGGGGGGTCTCCACTGTCCTCCAGGAGCCCACAGGGCACCCGAGACTGCCGTGTCCCCAAACACGGGGCTATTCCCACCGTCCCCCACAGGTGCCCCATCTTTCCAGGGGTCCCCATGGGGCCACAGCACCGCTGTCTCCCCAGGTATTGGGGGGCCCACTGCCCCCCAGGAACTGTGGTCCCCCCAGCACCGGGCTGTCCCGCTGTCCCACGGGGGCCGTGTCTCCCGGGATCCCCCGGTCCTAGTCCCCACCCCCAGCACCGGGCTGTCCCCGCTGTCCCACGCGGGGCCGTGTCTCCCGGGATCCCCCGGTCCTTGTCCCCACAGCCAGCACCGGGCTGTCCCCGCTGTCCCACGTGGGGCCGTGACCCCCGGGATCCCCCGGTCCTTGTCCCCACCGCCAGCACCGGGCTGACCCCGCTGTCCCACGCGGGGCCGTGTCCCCCGGGATCCCCCGGTCCTTGTCCCCATCCCGGCACCGGGCTGTCCCCGCTGTCCCACGTGGGGCCGTGTCCTCCGGGATCCCCCGGTCCTTGTCCCCATCCCGGCACCGGGCTGTCCCCGCTGTCCCACGCGGGGCCGTGTCCCCCGGGATCCCCCGGTCCTTGTCCCCACCCCCAGCACCGGTCTGTCCCCGCTGTCCCACGGGGGCCGTGTCTCCCGGGATCCCCCGGTCCTTGTCCCCACCCCCAGCACCGGTCTGTCCCCGCTGTCCCTGCTCCTCGCGACTGTGGCCACGCCCCCGGTTAGCCACACCCCCGGCGGGTGCCGGGGCGTGACGCAACCGCGCGTGACGTCACGGCGCGCTGACGTCGCGTCCGTGTCATGGCGCCCCGGCGTCCCGCCGAGCTGTACCGGGCGCCGTTCCCGCTCTACACCGTGCGCCTACACCCGCGGCGGCCGCTCGCCATCACCGCCGGCGGCGGCGGCGCCGCCAAGACCGGCATCCGCAATGGCGTGGTGCGGGGAGCGGGACGGGGCTGGGGGGAGAGGGGCGCCGGAGGCTGAGGGGTCGGAAGGGCCCGGCTGTGCGCGGGGGTCTGACACGGCGGGGCCTGAGGGCCGCGGGGTGCGGGCCGCGGGTGTGCGGTGCGGCGGGGCTCGGGGCCGGTGTGACACGGCGGGGCCTGAGGGGTGCGGGCTGTGCGGGGTGACGGTGTGCGGTGCAGCGGGGCTCGGGGCCGGTCTGGCACGGCGGGGCCTGAGCGGTGCAGGGTGCGGTGCGGAGGCGCAGGTGCCCCGGGGAGCTCCCCGCGGCAGGGCCATGACCGCGCCTCCCGCCTCCCGCCCGCAGCACTTCCTGCAGCTGGAGCAGATCGGCGGGCAGCTCAGCGCCTCGCTGCTGCACTGCCACGACACCGAGACCCGCGCCACCATGACCATGGCGCTGGCCGGGGACGTCATTGCCGCCGGGCAGGACAACAGCTGCCACATCCTGCGCTTTAGCCTGCAGGAGCCCGAGGCTCCGGGCACGGCCGGGAAGGACGGTGAGACACTGCCTTGTGTGAGGCACTTGCCCCGGGGCTGTGCTGTGCCTTCGGGATGGCCCTAAATTCCCCTCCCATCTGCCCTGGATGCTGTGGGGAGGGATGAAGCATGTTGTGGACATAAGGCATTCTGTGAACCACCCCGTGCCCACCCTGAATCCCCTCCCCTTGCCTGCTTTGGGTGCCATGGGGCAGGATGTGGGGTCTGTGGGGTGGCTTAGGGATGGGGCATTGCCTTGAACTCCGGCCTGCCTGTCCTGAGCCTTCTCTGTGCTTGCCCTGAGTACCATGGCGAGCTCTGGGGGTGGAACACTGCCCTGGGGCTCCCCTGTGCCCCCCCACCCCCAGATGCTATGGCCAGAGAGTGGAGGGCTGTGGGGTGCTTTGGGGCCGGGGTACAGCTGTGGACCTCCTATGCCCACTCTGCATCTTCCCTGTGCCTGCCCTGGGTGCTGGAGGGCAGGGAGTGGGGGGGAGCTGGGGGTCTGTGGGGTGGCTTGGGGGTGGGCATTGCCCTGAACCCCTCCATCCCTGTCATGGACCTGCCCCCTCTGCCTACCTGGGCTGCCATGGGGAGCTTTGGGCTTTTAATGCTGCCCTGGAACCCCCTGGGCCCCCCCAGTGCTTGCCTGGGATGCCTTGGGGCTGTGGGGCAGGGTGTGGGGAACCGTGGGGCTGTGGGGCAGGCTGCGGGGCAGGGCGTGGGGCTGCGGGGCAGGGCATGGGACTGTGGGGCAGGGCGTGGGGCAGGGCGTGGGGCTGTGGGGTGCTCTGGGAAGGGGCAGCCCCTCGGAGCCCCGTGCCAGCCGCGTCCCCCGCAGGCAGCGGGGACAAGGGCGCGCGGCGGCGGCGGGGAGGCAGCACCGGGGCCCAGGGCGGCACGCAGGGCCGGGCCCGCGAGGTGAGGGTGGAGAGCCTGCAGCGCGTGCGCACCGACTTCAGCCCCGACGCCTTGCAGAAGGCCGTGCGCTTCAGCGCCGACGGAGCCCTGCTCGCCACCGGCGGCGCCGACGGCTTCCTGCGCCTCTGGGAGGTGGGCACGGCCCGCCGGGGACACGGCTGGGCAGCAGGGCTGGGGGCACGGCCCGCCGGGGACACGGCTGGGCAGCAGGGCTGGGGGCACGGCCCGCCGGGGACACGGCTGGGCAGCAGGGCTGGGGGCACGGGAGGGCGGATGGCACGGCCTGCTAGGGACACGGCAGAGCAGAGGGGAGCCTGGTGAGCCAGGGCAGGCATCCAGAGCTGGGGGGATGTAGGGGAATGGATGTGGGCACAGAGGACTGCAGGGCAGGCATGGGGGACCTAGGGCAGGCACCCAGAGCTGGGGGGATGTGGGCACAGCGGGTTGAAGGGCAGGCGTGGGGAGCCGGGGTGGGCAAGGGGAGCTGGGACAGGCCCAGAAGAGCAGTGGCCAGCAGTGGCCGATGGCAGCAGGTGTTGGGCAGGGATGGCTGGATTGGCCACACCTGTGGTCACCTAACACTGCTCCCCCACACCTGGCTGGTACCGTGGCAGGGCCTGGCCCTGCCCAGCACCCATGCCAGCTCTGCCCCTGCAGTTCCCCAGCATGAAAAAGACGTTGGAGTTCAGAGCCCACGACGGGGAAATTGAGGACATCGCCCTGGGCCCTGACAACAAGGTGGGTGTCGGGCTCCCCTGTTCCCTGGCCCTGCAGGAGAGGGGCCTCAGACCCCTGTGCTGTGTGCAGCAGGTGGTGACGGCGGGGAGGGACTTCCAGTGCTGCGTGTGGCAGCAGGACCAGCTGGTGACAGGGCTGCGCTGGCACGAGAACCTGCCTGGCATCCCCGACAAGGCCTATCGCTACCAGGCCTGCCGGTGAGGGCTGGGGACGGGGCTGGGCAGCTGCAGGTAGAGCTGGGGACAGATCAGAGGGCTGGGGTTGGGCAGGGGCACAGGGAGGGGTGTTGGGACTGGGGACAGGGCTGGGGACGGGGCTGGGCAGTTGCAGGTAGAGCCAGGGACAGATCAGAGGGCTGGGGTTGGGCACTGGGACTGGGCAGGGGCACAGGGAGGGGCGTTGGGGCTGGGCTGTGTGACTGGGGCTAGGCTATGGGGCTGGGGCCATGGTCATCAGGGCTGGGGCTGGGTCACGGGGCAGGAGGTGAGGAGGAGCCACTGGGGCTGGGAATGGGCCATCCCTGCCTGCTGCCGTGCCCCATCACTGTTCTTACTGGGTCTGGGGGAAGGGGTCTCCTGGGCTCTGCTGGCAGCTGTATGGGGAGGGGGCTGGGACCAGGTTTGGACTGGCACAGTGAGGGGTGGTGGTGAGGGACTGCACCCCACATGCCCCCTGTCCCCCCTGTGCCCCCTGTCCCCCCTGTGCCCCCTCCCTGTGGCAGGTTTGGGGCCGTGGAGGGCAGTGCCGGGGCTCTGAGGCTCTACACGGTGCAAGTGCCCCACAAGCGGGAGCGCCGCCCCCCGCCCTGCTACCTGACCAAGTGGGATGGGAAGAGCTTCCTGCCGCTGCTGACGCGGCCCTGTGGCTCCGAGGTGGTCTCCTGCCTCTCCATCAGGTAGCCCAGGGCCAGTGGGTACGGGGTGGGGGCCGTGGCAGCCCCCACTCACTACTATCCCCCCACAGTGACTCGGGCACCTTCCTGGGGCTGGGCACAGTGACTGGCTCCGTGGCCATCCACATTGCCTTCTCGCTGCAGGTGAGCTGGGGCAGGGCTGGGGGGGCGGCCCCGCCGGCCCCGAGCAGCCCCTCACCTGCCGTGTCCCCCCAGAGGCTGTACTATGTGAAGGAGGCCCATGGCATCGTGGTGACAGACGTGGCCTTTGTCCCCGAGAGCCGGCCCGGGCGGGAGCTGCTGGGGGGCCATGAGGCCGCCCTGCTCAGCGTGGCCGTGGACAGCCGCTGCAAGCTGCACCTGCTGCCCACCCGCCGTACGTCCGGGGGCTGCCCCGGGACCCCTCTGCTCCTCCTCTGCACGGGGGCTGCACCGCAGCCTCCTCTGACCCCTCTCTGTCCTGCAGGCTCCCTCCCTGTCTGGCTGCTGCTGCTGCTCTGTGCCGGCCTCATCGTTGCCACCATCTTGCTGCTGCAGCTCACCTTCCCAGGCTTCCTGTAGCCCCCTGGCCCCCGGAGGGACCCCCTGGCACCAGGAGTGACCCCCCAGCCTCCACCCACCCCACACAGACTGTGAAGGACACGAGGGACCAGCCCTGGCCCCGCCGTCCCCGCTGGCGCTCGGGGAGCAGACGCGGGCCCAGGGAGGCACGCAGGGCGCCGTCCCTGCGGGACTGTGCTGGCAGCAGAGCAGGGCTGGCCCGGGACAGGGCCGTCTGCTGGCCCAGGGGAGGCGGGTCCTGCTGGCCCCTGCCCTGCTGCTGCCATTAAACTGGAGCATGAAGGCAGTGCTGTCCGCGTGTGCTGGGGGCGCGGGCCTGGCTGAGGGCACGGGGGGCTGGCTGCCCGGGCCCCGGCTCCGGGCGGGCTGTGCCCTCGGTGTGGCACGGGGGGATGGCTGCCCGGGCCCTGCTCCGGGCGGGCTGTGCCCTCCGTGTGGCACGGGGGGCTGGCTGCCCGGTGCCGGCCCCGGGCGGGCTGTGCCCTCGGTGTGGCACGGGGGGCTGGCTGCCCGGTCCCTGCTCCGGGCGGGCTGTGCCCTCGGTGTGGCACGGGGGACTGGCTGCCCGGTCCCTGCTCCGGGCGGGCTGTGCCCTCGGTGTGGCACGGAGGGATGGCTGCCCGGTCCCTGCTCCAGGCGGGCTGTGCCCTCGGTGTGGCACGGGGGGCTGGCTGCCCGGGCCCTGCTCCGGGCGGGCTGTGCCCTCGGTGTGGCACGGGGGCTGCTGCCTGGGGCCGGCGGGGCCGTGTGTACCGGCACGGCCCGACCCAGCCCCCGGCCGTGCTGCTGCGGGGGCCGGGGGTCGGTGACGCTGGGCTGGCCCGGCTCTGCCCGGGGCCGTGGGGGGCTCGGGGGTCTCGCCCACCGGCGTGGCCCCGTCCCTGCTGTGACCGCCTATCCCGGGCCCCAGTTTGGAGGGGCCGGGTCCCGGTTACCCCGGCGCTGCCCGAGGCACCTGCGTGCGGCTGAATCCCGGCTCCCCGCGGGCCGGGCCGGGCCGGGCGGGGCCGCTCCCGGCCGCGGTGGCAGGGCCGGGACGTGTCGGCTACGTGGCCCCGGGGCGGGGCGGGCGGCACGGACACGCGAACGGGGCTGGGCGAGTGGGTACCGGGGGGCACCGGCGGTGCCGGGTGGGCCGTGTGCGGGGTGAGTGCGTACCGGGGGCTGCACTGGGAGGGCAGCGCCAGCCGGTCCCACGCGCTCTCCGTGCCCCGCGCAGCCCCGCGCACCCTCCCACCCGTGCCAGCGAGTCCCCGCTGCCGTGCGGGAACCGGGGCAGCTCCCGGAGCCCCCGCCCCTCTCCCGGGTTCACGGGCCCTCCCACCGACCCCCGGCGGGGCCAGTCCCGAGCCCGGTGTGCTCGTCCCGCAGCAGCCCGAAGTCACGGGATGAGGAACCCGCCGGTGATGCTGCTCCTGCTGCTGCTGCTGGGGCCAGCGGCCTGGGCCGCCCCCAGGGCGGGCACCAACAGGTACGGGACACAGCCAAGGGAAGGCAGAGCTGTGGGGGACACAGCCAAGGGAAAGCAGAGCTGTGGGGACACAGCTGAGGGAAGGCAGAGCTGTGGGGGACACAGCCAAGGGAAGGCAGAGCTGTGAGGGGACACAGCCAAGGGAAGGCAGAGCTGTGGGGACACAGCCAAGGGAAAGCAGAGCTGTGGGGACACAAAAAGGAGGGCAGAGCTGTGGGGGGACACAAGGGAAGGCAGAGCTGTGGGGGACGCAGCTGAGGGAAGGCAGAGCTGTGGGGGGACACAGCTAAGGGAAGGCAGAGCTGTGGGGGGACACAGCCAAGGGAAGGCAGAGCTGTGGGGACACAAAAAGGAGGGCAGAGCTGTGGGGGGACACAAGGGAAGGCAGAGCTGTGGGGGGACACAAGGGAAGGCAGAGCTGTGGGGGACACAGCTGAGGGAAGGCAGAGCTGTGAGGGGACACAGGTAATGGAAGACTGAGCTGTGGGGACACAGCCAAGGGAAGGCAGAGCTGTGAGGGGACAGCTAAGGGAAGGCAGAGCTGTGGGGACACAGCTGAGGGAAGGCAGAGCTGTGGTGTTCTCACGGCTGCAGGGGTACCGGTGCGGGAGGAGTTCAAGGTGGCCAGGGCAGGGGCAAGCACAGGGCTCTGAGCTGCACAGCGAGGGCTGGGACCCCTGGATCCGCAGGGGCCGTGGGTGGGGGGCGTCAGGCCGGGGCGGGCAGCCCCCCAGGGCACAGGTGACCAAGCCCCTGTCTCTTGGCCAGGCCTGAGCCCCCCGTGGCCACAATCGTGGATCCCTATCCCGACCCGCTGAGCCCGGAGCCGCCTGCGCTGCTGTGAGTCCCTGCCCTGGGGACCCCCCCTCGGCCCGGGGCTGAGCATGGGGCTGGGGGCCACAGTGCTGGGTGGGGGGCATGGACAGTGCCCAGCCTGCCGTGGGGCAGGTGCAGTGCTTCCCACCCCAGCCCTGCTCCCCCCAGGCTGCTGTGGAGCGCCGTGCGGAGCCTGGGGCCCCCGGAGCAGGACGTGCAGGCCATGACACGGGAGCAGGGTAAGGCCACCGGGGCGTGGTGGGGGGCTGAGGGGCTGGTGGGGCCAGGGACCCCGGCCCCACAGCCCCCCGTGCCCCACAGCCCTGCTCTACCTCTTTGTGCTCCATGACCACGACCAGAGCAGGCACCTGGATGGGCTGGAGCTGCTGCAGTTACTTGGCACGGTGCTGGCACAGGCTGGGAGGCAGCCAGACCCTGACATGGTGGGTCCCACTGGCATGGCTCCTCACGCCCCCCTGAGCCCCTGGGCCGAGCCCTCATCCTGATCCCCATCCCTGCAGGTGGCTGCACTGGTGGACCAAGCCCTGGCAAGGCAGGACCTAAATGGGGATGGGCTGCTGAACCCCTCTGAGCTGCTGGACCCCCCTGAGGTGCTCTTGCCTGGTCAGGACAAGGGTCCCCCAGGACAGCCCCCACTAGGGCAGCAGGAAGGGCTTGGGGCTGTGCCTGCAGGGGACAGGGAGATGCCAAGGCAGGACCTGGGGTTGAAAAACCCAGGGCAGGAAACCACTGAGGCTGGGGAGCCCCAGACTGGAGCCCCTGAGGCTGGAGACCCCCAGGATAGAGCCCCTGAGGCTAGAGACCCCCAGGATGGAGTCCCTGCGGCTGGAGACCCCCAGGATGGAGTCCCTGCGGCTGGAGACCCCCAGACTGGAGCCCCTGCGGCTGGAGACCCCCAGACTGGAGCCCCTGAGGCTGGGGAGCCCCAGACTGGAGCCCCTGCGGCTGGAGACCCCCAGACTGGAGCCCCTGAGGCTGGGGAGCCCCAGACTGGAGCCCCTGCGGCTGGAGACCCCCAGGATGGAGTCCCTGTGGCTGGAGACCCCCAGACTGGAGCCCCTGAGGATGGAGCCTGGAGCATGGAATCCCTCGAGGTGGAATCTCCCAATGCTGAGGCCTTGGAGGCAGAAGTTGTCCCTGGGGCTGAAGTCCCCAGTACTGATGCCACAGAGGAAGAGGAAGCCCCTGAGGCTGAAGCCCCTGAGGAGCAGGCAGCCCCAGCCTGGAGGGACCATGGGGAGGGGTAGGCAGGGGGGCCCTGTGGGATGCAGTGCCCTGGCTGCTCCCTGCCCTGCTCAGGGCACAGAGGGGCAGGGCGATGGCCCCTGGCCAGGCTGCTGGGCCAAGGAGGGCTGGGGTCGTGTGGTCTCCTCTCTAGTGCATTGGATGGAGAAATAGAAGCACTGCTGTGACCCTGGCTGTGGTCAGTGCATCCCCGGGGCAGTGGGAGCCCAGCCAGGACACGGGGGCACGGCCAGGGGACACAGGAGGCAGTAGTGGTGCATGTGGGGTTTTATTGGGGCATGGCTGGGTGCAGTGGAGATGTGCAGATGTTGCTGGGGGCAGTGGAGATGTGCAGATGTTGCTGGGGGCAGTGGAGATGTGCAGATGTTGCTGGGGGCAGTGGTGTCCCTGGGGGCTGCAGAGGTCTCCAGACACACGCTCAGACGATGCCATCGAAGCCCTGGATCCCGCATTTCCTGCCTGCGATCTGGCAGCCGAAGGTGAGGGCATCCTGCAGGCTCCTCCCTGGGGATGGGGCCCAGGATGAGCTGTGGCCGTGCCGTGGCCGTGCCAAACTGAACCGTGGCCGTGCTGTGGCCGTGCCACGTTTGTGCCCACCTTCTGCGAGCGCAAAGATGACAGCAGCATTGAAGGTGTCCCCCGCCCCCAGCGTGTCCACGAGGGTCTCTGGGGGGAAGGCGTCCGAGTGCACCAGCTCCCCGTCGGGCCCCAAAGCATCAGCCCCCTCCTCAGCCCAGGCGCAGATCAGCGTGGCCCTGGGGGAGTGTGAGGTGGGTCTGGGGCGCACCGTGTGCCCCCGGCCCCTCTCGGGTACACCCCTACCCTGGCTGGATGTGCCCCCGCAGCCCCCGCAGCGCCTCGGGGGCCGATTGGTACCCGAAGTGCCGGGCCAGGTCCTTGCTGATGAACACCTGTGGGAGAGGGGCTGGGGCGGGGCAGCCCCCGGCACCCCCAGCCAGGTCCGATTAGATCTGTGCCCTGGCGCCGTCCCCCGACCCCGCCTGAACGCCTAGACCCAAACCCCACACCCCTGCACCCCCCGAGCCTGACTCCCCCGGACCAGGACTCCCAACTCCCGCCGATCTGACCGCTCCTGTCCCGACCTCGCTCCCGCCACGCCTTTGGCCCCGGCCAGGACTGGCGATCGGGACACGTGATGGGGACAGGGGATCGGGACAGGGATGGGGACAGGGGATGGGGACAGGGATGGGGATAGGCCATAGGGACAGGGGATGGGGACAGGGGATGGGGACAGGTGATCGGGACAGGCAATGGGGACAGGCCATAGGGACAGGGGATGGGGACAGAGGATTGGGACAGGGGATCGGGACAGGCGATGGGGACAGGTGACTGGGACAGGCGATGGGGACAGGGGATCGGGACAGGGGATGGGGACAGGGGATCGGGACCCGTGATGGGGACAGGGGATCGGGACAGGGATGGGGACAGACGATGGGGACAGGGGATCGGGACAGGCGATGGGGACAGGGATGGGGACAGGCCATAGGGACAGGGGATCGGGACAGGTGATGGGGACAGGCCATAGGGACAGGGGATCGGGACAGGCGATGGGGACAGGCCATAGGGACAGGGGATGGGGACAGGGGATCGGGACAGAGGATCGGGACAGGTGATCGAGACAGGGGATTGGGACAGGGGATCGGGACAGGCGATGGGGACAGGCCATAGGGACAGGGGATGGGGACAGGGGATCGGGACAGAGGATCGGGACAGGTGATCGGGACAGGGGATTGGGACAGGGGATCGGGACAGGCGATGGGGACAGGTGACTGGGACAGGCGATGGGGACAGGGGATTGGGACAGGCGATGGGGACAGGTGATTGGACAGGCGATAGGGACAGGGGATGGGGACAGGTGATCGGACAGGCGATCGGGACAGGCGATCCCGCCCATCGCCCCGGCCCCGCACCACGTGTCCCCGCCCCATCAGCGGCAGCAACTCCTCCCGCGGCTTCTCCAGCTCCACCGAGATCCGGACCCGCCGCCCCGGCGCCGCCGCCCGGTTGTGCCGCTCCACCCGCTCCAGCATCGCGCCCTGCTCAGCCGCGTTCCGGGCCTGCGGACACGGCACGGCTCCGGTATCACCGGGGAATCGCCGGTCCCGGGAGGCGGCTCGGTCCCGGGATGCTCCCTCATTGGGGATGTCCCCCAGACCGAGGGATTCCCTCCGGTCCCGGGCTCACCTACAGCCCGAGGGATTTTCCCCAGCGCCGGGGGTCCCCCAGAACCCGCCGAGCCTCGGGCTCACCTCGAAGTGGATCCACCTGTACTGGGAGAGGTCGACCTGCTCGAAGTCGAGGGCCGTCACGTCGGGCAGGTTCCTGTGGGACGGAGGCCAGGGGGGGCATGGGGACCCTCCGGCTGGCCCGCGCCCGGGGCGAAGGGCAGCCCCAGGGGCCGTGGAGGGCCCCACGCCGCCGGGACAGAGGTCCCGAGGAGGCACTGGCCGGGTGAATCATTAATGTTGGCACCCTGAGCTGGATTCGAAGGGCAGCGCAGCGGTGGCCACGCTGGGGCCTGGGGTCAGCCGTACCCAACAGCCCCTGACCCCCCCTTTGCAAGGCTGAGGGAGCCCGGTTATCCCCACGGGGCCGTGCCGGCTGTCCTGCGCTCCGGAGTGTGGGGATAGCACCCCCAGCCTCCACCTCCGTGTGGAGGCACCAGCTCCGGTCCCGGCAGCGGCACCGGAGGTGCCAGGGCTGCGGGGACACCGGCCACTCGCCCCATCCGGCACTCGGTAGCCCCCGGCAGGCAGCGGAGGGACCCTCGGGACAGAGCTGGCAGCGCCCAGCGCTGCCCGCGGGCTCGGGGCCGCGGCCCTTACGTGTCGTGCAGGACGATGGTGCGGGAGCCGCTGGCGGCGTTGACGAGGCAGCAGGCGCAGGGCACCTCTCCGCGGGGCTGCCAGGCCACGTGCGCCGTGTCCACCCCCCGGCGCTGGAAATCCGCCGCGATGAAGCTGTGGGGACAGAGAGCGGGCTGAGGGCCGCCGCCGGAGCGGCGGGCGGTGGCGGCGGAGGAGGGCGGGCGGCCGGGAACGGCGGGCAGGCAGCGCTCCGAGGGTCGAGGCCGGCGGCTGCAGCGCGGAGGGACCCGCGGAGTGCCGGGGCGGGTCGGCCCGGTGCCCCGCCGGTGCGGGAGTCCCGCACCACACTTACTCAGCGGCGGGCCCGGGGGCCAGCGAGCCCATGAAGGCGCAGGGGGCTCCGAGCAGCGACAGCACCGTGCAGGAGTTGGAGGCGTTCCCGCCGCGCTGCCAGCGCTGAGACAGGCACCTGCAGGGCGAGGGCTGCCGTGGGCGACGGGCCGGGGCACACCGGAGCACCCCGCCGCCCGTGGGCTGCCGTGGGCGACGGGCCGGTGCGGGGCACACCGGAGCACCCCCGCCGCCCGTACCTGGTGTCGGAGTCCTCGGCCGGGAAAGCCTCCACGACGCTGATGATGTCCAGGCACACCAGCCCCACGCACATGATCCGCCGCTCCCCCGCGGTGCCGCCCGCCGCTGCCGCCATCCCGGGCCGCTGCCGTGCGGGACCGGAACCAGGGCGGGACCGGAACCGGGACCGGGACAGGGACAGGGACAGGGACGGGGACAGAACCGCGCCGGGCACCGGCGAAGCCTTGGCCCCGCCCCCTCGCGCCGCCGCCAATCAGCGCCCGCGGCCGCGCCGGGCCCTCGGGGGCGTGGCCAGACGGACCCGCCCCTGCCACGCCCCCACGGGCAGGGCGCGCGCACGGCGGGACAGGGACAGATGGACACAGGGACACGGGGACATGGACATACAGGGACAGACACACAGGGACAGATGAACACAGGGACACATGGACACGGGGACATGGACACAGGGACAGACGGACATACAGGGACACACAGGGACAGACGGACACACAGGGACAGATGGACACACAGGGAGACACGGGGACATGGACACAGGGACAGACGGACACATAGACATGGACACACAGGGACAGAAGGACACACGGCCATGGACACACAGGGACAGAAGGACACACGGCCATGGACACACAGGCACAGACCCATGCCCCCCCCCCCCCCCCCCATGACTCACGGAACGCCTCCTGAGCCGTTCGGTGACCCGGGTGTGACCCGGGACCGTCCCCTGGAGCCCCGGCTGAGCTCAGCCGATCCCGGAGCGAGCAGGAGCCAGCGGGGGGCTGAGACCCCCGGAGCGGGGTCAGGGTCAGGGTCAGGGTCAGGGGGGGCTGAGACCCCCGGCGGGGTCAGCGCCAGCCGTCAGGGTCTGTGACTGCTCCAGTCCCTCGGCCTGACTGCGGGGGCAGCGTTTGCTGCAATTCCTGCATCGCTGCCAGTGCCAACGCACACCCGAGCAGCCTGGGGGGAGCTGGGGCACCTGGGGTCTCACCCGAGCGGTGCAGGTGAGAGGAACGGTGGGTCTGTCTTTGCAAACCCGCTCCGGGTCTGCTGGGAGGTAAAACCAGCGCTGGGAGATGAAAGAAACAATGGGAAGGATTCACTGATTGATGGATGGAAAAAGAGATTTGCTTTACAAATAAATTTTATGTTTGCTGAAAAACGAAATTGGATATTGAGAGATGAAAGGAACAATGGGGAAGAGAAAATACCCCTAAACTCCGTAAGAATTAAAAATGAAAAGGGAGGGTTATACATTAGAGGGGAAATCTCTGGTGTCAGGCGTTTTGGGAAGTCTGAACCTCTCAGGTCCCTCGGAAATGGGGAAAGAGAGAAGGGAAATGCAGCTGGGAAATTGGGATAAGAAGGAGGCTGCACCTCCAAAACTTGGAGAGACCCCAGGGGATGCCCTGTGGCCTCTGCCTTGACTGGAATAAAGCCAAAAAGGGACTGCTCTGTCTCCTTTTGGGACATGAACCTCTGGGGTTTGAGGATGGATTCTCCTGACCCAGGGGACTGAGGGCACCCATAAAGGGCACGGGAGGGTTTGGGGTCTGGGCTCTGCCCAGGACCGGAGGCACCAGGGCTCCCCGTGGGGGGGCTGGGGTTAAAAAAGGGGCTTTTGGACAATTTTAGTACATCCAGCACAGCCAGGGGACTCTCCTGGCCGAAGGTGTGTGGTTGGGAACACTGGGGGTGATTTGAGGCTTCACTGACCTGGGAGAGAGAAAAGGGTCGATGGCAGAGCTGTGGAAGCATTTTAGGAGATTGAGAGAGAAATGTGTAAAATCCTGGGCTCGGTGGTGTGCCACAGACCGTGTTCAGTGCCTGGTAACCCCTCGGGGCTCTCCTGGAGTTCCTTTGGCAGCTGCCAGAGGGACAGACGGACACAGGGACAGACGGACACACAGACCTGTGCCACAGACCGTGTTCAGTGCCTGGCAACCCCTCGGGGCTCTCCTGGAGCTCCTTTGGAGCTGCCAGGGGCAGTGGGTGCCCAGACACCGAACCTGGAGCGCCGGCACGCAGAGGGGGCTGCTCACCCCGGGGCTGCTGCGTGCAGGGGATCCCCCACAAAGGGGAGTTCGGGGGGCCCAGAGGAGCCTCAGCTGCACCCCGAGCTGTTTGTGCCTGCCGGCAGGGGCTGCTGGGCGCTGCAGCTGAAACCCGACCTGCAGCGCATCCCCAGAGGGCAAACGCCAGCTGAAATACTGCCTTATTTTGTCAGCTGAAATACTGCTTCATTTGGTCAGCTGAAATACTGCTTCATTTTGGGGTCTGCACAGGGTGCCTGGGCAGAGGGGCTCGTAATGGGGCTGCTCTGTGTGTGTGTGTGTCTAAAATCTGAAATACTGCTTCATTTTGGGGTCTGCACAGGGTGCCTGGGCAGAGGGGCTCGTAATGGGGCTGCTCTGTGTGTGTGTGTGTCCAAAATCTGTTTCTGAAAGTGCATTTTCCTACATGTAAATCTCCATTGGGTCAGAGGACAGCAAACGTGCACTCAATATTTAAACACTGTTTTTTCCAGAATGAGGAGAAATTGTGGGGTTTTCTTGAGGAAGTGCTGTGTTCTGTCCATTACTGAAACCATCACCTGTGCCTGGTTTGCTGCACTGGCGCAGTAACGGGAAACTGAATTTTAAAACTAATGTTATTTGTATTAAACTGGGGGAAACCGTTCCATTTCCTTCCAGGAGATGATCCACAGAAAAGGAAAGGGGTTCTGGTGGCCGGTGGTTTCCCTGGCCCCTTCAGGGAGGGGGGAAGGAGCCCTGTGATACCCAAAAAAAAAAAAGAAAAATAAATGGGAAACTGCTTTTAAAGGGAGGGAGGGAGGGAGGGAGGGAGGAAGTGGCGGAAGGAAGGAAGGAAGGAAGGAAGGAAGGAAGGAAGGAAGGAAGGAAGGAAGGAAGGAAGGAAGGAAGGAAGGAAGGAAGGAAGGAAGGAAGGAAGGAAGGAAGGAAGGAAGGAAGGAAGGAAGGAAGGAAGGAAGGAAGGAAGGAAGGAAGGAAGGAAGTGGCGGAAGGAAGGAAGGAAGGAAGTGGCGGAAGGAAGGAAGGAAGGAAGGAAGTGGCGGAAGGAAGGAAGGAAGGAAGGAAGTGGCGGAAGGAAGGAAGTGGCGGAAGGGGCGGAAGTGGCGGAAGTGGCGGAAGTGGCGGAAGGAAGGAAGGAAGGAAGGAAGGAAGGAAGGAAGGAAGGAAGGAAGGAAGGAAGGAAGGAAGGAAGGAAGGGAGGGAGGGAGGGAGGAAGGAAGGAAGGGAGGAAGGAAGGAAGAAAGGGAGGGAGGAAGGAAGGAAGGGAGGGAGGGAGGAAGGAAGGGAGGGAGGGAGGGAGGGAGGGAGGGAGGAAGGAAGGAAGGAAGGAAGGAAGGAAGGAAGGAAGGAAGGAAGGAAGGAAGGAAGGAAGGAAGGAAGGAAGGAAGGAAGAAAGGAAGGAAGGAAGGAAGGAAGGAAGGAAGGAAGGAAGGAAGGAAGGAAGGAAGGAAGGAAGGAAGGAAGGAAGGAAGGAAGGAAGGAAGGAAGGAAGGAAGGAAGTGGCGGAAGGAAGGAAGTGGCGGAAGGAAGGAAGGAAGGAAGGGAGGAAGGAAGGAAGGGAGGAAGGAAGGAAGGGAGGAAGGAAGGAAGGAAGGAAGGAAGGAAGGAAGGAAGGAAGGAAGGAAGTGGCGGAAGGAAGGAAGGAAGGAAGGGAGGAAGGAAGGAAGGGAGGAAGGAAGGAAGGGAGGAAGGAAGTGGCGGAAGGAAGGAAGGAAGTGGCGGAAGGAAGGAAGGAAGTGGCGGAAGGAAGTGGCGGAAGGAAGTGGCGGAAGGAAGGAAGGAAGGTGCGGAAGGAAGGAAGGAAGGAAGGAAGGAAGGAAGGAAGGAAGGAAGGAAGGAAGGAAGGAAAGAAGGAAGGAAGGAAGGAAGGAAGGAAGGAAGGAAGGAAGGAAGGAAGGAAGGGAGGGAGGGAGGGAGGGAGGGAGGGAGGGAGGAAGGAAGGAAGGAAGGAATGAAGAAGGAAGGAAGTGGCGGAAGGAAGGAAGTGGCGGAAGGAAGGAAGTGGCGGAAGGAAGGAAGGAAGGAAGGAAGGAAGGAAGGAAGGAAGGAAGGAAGGAAGGAAGGAAGGAAGGAAGGAAGGAAGGAAGTGGCGGAAGGAAGGAAGGAAGGAAGGAAGGAAGGAAGGAAGGAAGGAAGGAAGGAAGGAAGGAAGGAAGGAAGGAAGGAAGGAAGGAAGGAAGGAAGGAAGGAAGGAAGGAAGGAAGGAAGGAAGGAAGGAAGGAAGGAAGGAAGGAAGGAAGGAAGGAAGGAAGGAAGGATGAAAAAGGCACATTACATGGTTGGCCCTTCACAAATATTAGAAGGAATACTGTCAGTGTTATGTTGGAAAGTTGTGCTGTAGTAATTTGTAGTGCTGTGTCAATCCTTCTCAAGCAGTGTGGCAAGTGCAGATTTTAGGCTACAGGATAACATAAAATAGAAACTACACGGTGTAAGATACTTTTCTCAGCAGCTCAAGGCACGGATCAGAGAATGAAGAAATTCTCCACACAGAGAGAGCAGCAGCAAGACACCAACGTCCCACAGAGAGGAATTACGGTCTCCTTAGCAGGATAGCCAGACTCCTTCAGGATTGGAGCCACACACAGGTCTGTGAGATGAGGGGGGAAGCTGACACCAAACAGAGGAATCCCTGCCCTGAAGGGAATGTTGGATCCACGTATGAGATACAGGAATGTGCAACAGGCTCTTGATTTGGCGGTTAATCCTTTGTCAGTGAGGCTGCCCTGGGACAGAGCAGAGCACCTGATGTCTGTAACTCTTTGGTTTTATTCTCCTTTATTGTCTTAACTCTGATAGCCCAAATTCCTATTGCTCTAATTTGCATTGCTATTTTTATAACCATTTCATTACTGCGAAACTTTTAAAATTTTAAAACAAGCAATTGGAAAATTTTAAAACAAGTGATTTTTCACATCTGACCTATCAAATCCTTAATTCTGTTCTCTCTGGTGCCTGTAATAATGCTGTGGTGTGAAAAATGCCTGTTTTATGGTTGGCTTTTGGCAAATATTAACATGAATATTATATGTGTGATGTTAGAAAGTGATGCTGGATCCATTTCCTCAAGTAGTCTGTCAAATGTAGCTTTAGGTTATAATGTTAAAATAGAAACTACGTGTGTGAGGTATTTTTTTAAGAAAGGAATGAGGAACTCTCACTGAGACAGCAGCCCCAGGACACTGAAATCTTTCAGAGAAAGAGAATTTACTGCTCCCTTATCAGCAGAAAGGAACTTCTTCCTGCCTGTTCAGCCCTGGAGATGCTGCTGGGGCTCAGAGGAAGGAGCTGAGCCTGCCCAGACAGAATCCTGTGTGTGAATGGAATTGCTGCACCATGGATGAGCTGTGTGAATATGCAACAGGCTGGTGTTTTAAGGGTTAATCCTCTGTTAACGTGGGGCCTTTTTCGGGTTCATTTTGCCCAGAAAAGGTACCTGGACTGTCCTTAACTCTTTGTTTTTATTGTCTCGTGTTGTCCTATTCCAAATTGTCCAGTTTTTCATTACCCTAATTCTATTGCTATTTTTATAACCCTTTTATGACTATTAACCCTTAAAGCCAAGTGATTGGCGTTCCTCAGGCGTGGGGGCACGGCAGAGCCCCCAGACCTTCCTGTGCCCAGGCTGGGAGGGGCAGAGCCCGGGGGCTCCTTTGCTCTGGGTCCCCTTCAGAGGCACCAACTCTGGCCGTGATTTGTTACCAGCTATTGCACCAGGATTCAATCATTTGAGAGGCTGGGAGGTGTGGGGTGCCCCAAGCTCCCGGGCTGGGGGTCAGGGGGAGCGGGGGTGAAATGTGGGGCTGCTCAAGCCAGGTCTCATGAGCTCTTGGAGGTCTGTTTCACACCCAGGAGAGCTCAGCTACCTCAGAAGGTGTAAAATCAGCAGGATGGCTTCTGTGCTAGTGCTGGAAACAAAAAGGTTTCAATAAAAGGCAAAATAACAAAACTCTTTACAGAGAAAAACCGAGCCAGGTGCCAGAGGCCCTCCTGCCCCTGGGAAGACGCCTCACAAAAGGATTTCGTTTCTTTGTTCTTTTTCTAGTCAATTGCTCAGGGGGGACTCGTTGGCTCCTCTGCAGTTGGCCATCCTTAGGTTTGAGGTGAAGCCCCCCAGGTCCTGTGAGGTGTCTTTTCACCTAACTGAGGAGAGAAACTTCTGGGCTTCTTTCCTTTTTAAGGGGACACAGGAGAGTTTGGGCACTCTGTGAACAGGAGGCAATTTCCTACTCAGGGGTGCAGAGGGGCTCCAGGGTGCTTGGCCAGGGGAGTTTCTGTAGCACGGACACACAGACAGACAGACACAGGGACATGAGACAGTTCAGGTGCCTGGAGCAGCCTGCTCTAGTGGAGGGTGTTCCTGCCCATGGCAGGGGTGGGACGAGCTCTGGGGTCCCTTCCAACCTGAGTTATTCTGCAGTTCCATGGAATCCCCGGGGGTTTCCTTGTCTGGGCCCCTCACTGGAGGCAGGAGATGGGATTGTCTGTGCCACAAATCCCACGGATGTGTGAGCCTGGTGCCAAAGCCTCCCTTGGTGCTCCCCCAGGCAGGAGTGCCCACCAGCAGTGACTGCTGGTTTCAGTTGGAGGGGGAAAGGGCTGTTCCCTCTTCTGGAATGTGGTGGTGTGGGACTTTGGGGTATTTCCTCTGCAGTTGCCATCCTGGTGCCCCTGCAGGACAGGAGTGAGAGTCTGGGTTGGAACTGCAGCTCTGGGAATGCCCAGGGCTCCCTGCACGCCCCAGCCTGGGCCCAGGCCAGGGGCAGTGCAGGGATTCCTGAGCTCAGGGGGGCTGGGAGGGGGTGCCGTGCCCAACATCCCAGCCCCCTCTGAGTTTCACTGATCACTCCCTGCCTGCTCTCCCCAGGCAGGGCAGCCTCAGGTGCTGGTGGTGCCAGGTGGGACGGCCCTGCACACCTGGGCTCCTCCCACCCTCGGGCACACGGGAACCCCGGCTGGGGGGGTTTGGCTTCTTTTTCCTGCCTCTGGCGGGGTCGGGATTGAAGGACTCGAGGGGATGGGTCACATTCAGACTCAGGTGTTTGTCATTTCTTACCTGTGTCACAGCAGTGAGTTTGCAGTTCTTCACTAACAAGGCACAAAATGACCAACTGTCTCTTGGTACAAGGACTTCTAAGGCTAAATCATCCAATTAAGAACTGACACCTAAATTATTTTCACTTTTAACTCAATAACTGATCCCTCAAAGACTGCAGGGTGGGCTTAGTCCAGTTACAAAACACCACCCAAACCCATGGAGAAGGTGAAAAAGGAGAAGAAGGTGAGGAAGGAGAAGGAGAAGAACAAAGTAAAGAAGAAGGAGAAGAAAAAGGAGAAGAAGAAGGTGAGGAAGGAAAAGAAGGAGAAGAAGGAGGTGAAGGAGAAGAACAAAGTAAAGAAGGAGAAGAAGAAGGTGAGGAAGGAGAAGAAGGAGGTGGTGAGGGAAAAGAAGGAGAAGAACAAAGTAAAGAAGAAAGAGAAGAAGGAGGTGAGGAAGAAGGAGGTGAAGGAGAAGAAGGAAAACAAGGAGAAGAAGGAGAAGAAAAAGGAGAAGGAGGTGAAGAAGAAGAAGGTGAAGAAGGATCAACCACTGCCCCAAAACCTCCATCTTGCCCCATATTTATTACCATATTCTAAAACCCCAAACTCTGAGTTTCCCCCCCTGTGACATCACACACTTCTACCCAACTCCACACCCACAATCCCAGTGCTCTCAATCAATTCTGGAAGCTTCTCCACGGCCTCAGGTCAAATGCAGTGCTCTCCTGGGGGCCAGAGTCTGTCAGCACAGAAAGCCTGAAGTTCCCAGCAGCCAGGGCTACCCAACTAATTATCGGGGTAATTAGGAGCCCTCTCACTTCCCAGCAGCTGCAGCAGATCCAGCTGGTCTTGCCCTGGCTCCGTGCCCACCTCCCTTTCTGGAGAGCATTCATGGACAGTGAGGGTTAAACGGACAAAGGATAGAGGATAATCTAAATGGGATTAATAATAATTAATAATAAAGGATAATCTTCCTCAGCTGCCTCAGCCCCATCCTGCTGTGCCCAAAGGAGCCTGCAGCACCCCCAGCCCTGCTCTGCCCACCCCCGGAGCCTGCAGGGGGATTAACCCTCCAGTGACCATGGAGATGATCCAGCTGAGCAGCCAGGGGACAGGAAGGGCACTGAGACCAGAGCCCCTGGAGGGGCTGGGGGAGCTGGGAGGGGAATGGAGCCCCAGGAGGGGCTGGGGGAGCTGGGAGGGGAATGGAGCCCCAGGAGGGGCTGAGGGAGCTGGGAAGGGGCTCAGCCTGGAGAAAAGGAGGCTCAGGGGGGACCTTGTGGCTCTGCACAACTCCCTGACAGGAGGGGACAGCCAGGGGGGGTCGGGCTCTGCTCCCAGGGAACAGGGACAGGACAAGGGGAAATGGCCTCAGGCTGGGCCAGGGCAGGCTCAGGGTGGATGTTGGGAACAATTCCCACCTGGAAAGGGCTGTCCTGCCCTGGCACAGCTGCCCAGGCAGGGTGGACTCCCCATCCCTGGAGGGTGTAAAGCCCTGTGGCTGTGGCACTTGGGGACAGGGGTCAGTGTGGCCTGGGCAGTGCTGGGGGTGGTCAGGAATATTCGATGGAATAATGGCTTTTCCATGATTCTAGGAGTTGTAGGAAGACTCTCACACCCATTTTACTTATGAAACTCTTTCTTCTCATGGTTAGGAGGACAATGATCCCTCTAGGACGGGTAAATCTCAGAAAGGAACCAGCAGGAATCTCTGCTTCCCTCTGCACCCCACGGGCAGAGAGGGGCCAGGGCCAGGGTGGGACAGAGAACCTTCCAAGGGGTCACAGTGGAGGGACAATACAGAAAGTCTGAGCCCTTCCTGGCTTTCAATTCCCTCCTTTCCAGGAATTCCTGGCACGGCTCTGGATCTCCACCTTCTGCTGACAGGGGGAATGCCATCCCAGAGAAACAATTCTGGGACAGAGAAAGATTCTGCTCACGCTGGGATTTGCTGCCCCGGAGCAGGGCAGAATGGGAGCCCGGCTGTGAGCAGGGACCCCACTGATCCTCAAGTTCAGGTGATAAAAGTGGGTCCAGAGGAGGCCACAGAGCTGCTCCCAGGGCTGGAGCTCCTCTGCCATGGAGCCAGGCTGGGAGAGCTGGGAATGTTCAGCCTGGAGAAGGATCCAGGGAGAGCTCAGAGCCCCTGGCAGGGCCTGAAGGGGCTCCAGGAGAGCTGAGAGGGACTGGGGACAAGGGACAGAGGGACAGGAGCCAGGGAATGGCTCCCAGTGCCAGAGGGCAGGGCTGGGTGGGATCCTGGCAATGAGGAATTGTTCCCTGGCAGGGTGGGCAGGCCCTGGCACAGGGTGCCCAGAGCAGCTGGGGCTGCCCCTGGATCCCTGGCAGTGCCCAAGGCCAGGCTGGACACTGGGACACCCTGGGACAGTGGGAATGTCCCTGCCCACAGGATGGGGTGGCACTGGCTGGTTCTGAAGTTCTCTTTTAACTGAAACCATCCTGGCTTCAATGATATTTCTCACACATTTTTACACCTCACCAGCAGTGGAGCTGCACTAACAGAACCAGCACTGTCCCTGTCCCACACAACCCCCAATGAGCTGTTAAAGAGCCCAGACACAGACAGATAGACAGACAGACAGACAGACAAAGCCACTGTGCTCACCTGACGATGGCGCTGAAGGTGCCAAGAGCACCTGGGGACAAAAGGCTCAGTCCCAACCTCACCGTTAATCAGCTCCCACGGCAGCGGAGGCACAGACTGGGGCTGGACCCCCTCTGCCCCGCCCCAAATCCTGATCTTTCTGCACCAAAACCGCCTCAGTCTCCAAGGGGGTGCCAGTGCCCCAGACCCAGCCTGGAGCCTGTTCCACCATCGGCACCCCGGGACCTCCCACCACTCCATCCCTCCCCTCCCAGGGCACAGGGCTGGGCACAGGGGGCACAGGGCTGGGCACAGCCCCCCGACCCCCGGCAGCCCCTGGCAGCCCAGCAAACAGCCCTGAAGTGGAGGAAGGCGTTACCCACAGCTGACCCCACAGCAGGGGGTGAAAGCCCCCCCTGGGGTGCATTCAGTGGCACCACGCGCCCCCCCGGGCAGGTACCTGCCTGTCGCCCCCAGCACACCCCTCACCTGGGGGCACGGGGGGCCTGGAGGAGCCCCAGCACCTTCCACCCCAGTCACAGCACACCCAAACCAGCCGGGAACCCCCTCCAGCCCCGCCCCAAACCCCCGCCCTGCCGTGCACAGGGCTGCGATGGAGCTCCGTGACACGGTGACACCGGGCAGCTCGGTGACACGGTGACCCCTGGCAGCTCGGTGACACAGTGACCCCTGGCAGCTCGGTGATCCCTGGCAGCTCGGTGACACAGTGACACCAGGCAGGCAGGTCGGTGACACCGGGCAGCTCGGTGACACGGTGACAGACCCCTGGCAGCTCGGTGACACGGTGACACCCGGCAGCTCGGTGACACGGTGACCCCTGGCAGCTCGGTGACACGGTGACACCGGGCAGGCAGCAGCCCCTCCCCACGCCATCCCCGCGGGCGAAGGACGGAACCGGAGCCGCGGGTACAAAACCCGGTGCCGCATCTTTATTGTGGGGGGCGGTGGGGCCGGGGGCGGCCGTGGGGGGCGTGGGGGCAGCCGGGGCGGACGGTGCGGGGCCGGAGTGTGCGACGCTGGGACGGCGAGGGCGGGGGGTGCTGATAAATAACGGGGTGGGGGTCCCGGCGGGGCGTGGGGACCCCCCGGCCCGGCGGTGCCCCCGCGGCTCTAGGGCTCCTCGGAGTCGTAGAGCAGCGCGGCGCTGAACACGGTGAGCGGCTCGTCGGGGGCGTGCGCCAGGCGCCCCGACACCAGGTCCACGCAGAGCGTCTCGCCGGCCGCCAGCGGCAGCAGGAGGCTGAAGACGCCCAGGGCGCCGGGGCTGGGGCCCTGCGCGGCCACGGGCCCCTTCTCCAGCCCCTCGGGCTGGAAGCCGGCCGAGTCGAGGCGGGCGATGCCGTGGCCGGAGCGGGACAGGACGGCCTCCAGCGCCTCGCCCCGGTGCCCCGTGAGCACCGCGCTCACCAGGTACCGCCCGGGCACCGGCACCGTGAACGTGCCTGCGACAGGGACAGAGCGTGAGGGACCTGCCGGGACCCCCGGTGCCCCCCGAGCCGCATCCCTGCAGCACCCCAAGGTCTGTGGGGCACCCCAAGGTCTGCCCAAGGTCTGTGGGGCATCCCGGCGCAGGCACGGCACCGTCCGAGAGCCCCTGGCTGCCATCGCACGGCACCGTGCGCCCGTGACTCTGCAGCCCCCGCCCACCCCGCAGCCCCTGCTGCAACATCCCTCACCCCACAAGCACCCCACAGCCCCCAGAGCACCCCCGTGGGCCCTCACCTGTCTCGGGGTCGTAGGCGCCGCCGTCGTTGAGCAGCACCTGGTCGAAGGGGACGGTGCCCGGCTCCGTGCGCTGCGTGCTCAGGGCAGCCGAGAAGGCGACGCGGGGCACCGAGCCCGGCTCCCCGACGGCGCCTGGGCACGGCGGCAGCGTGAGGCACCCCCGTGCCCCCTCCCTCACCCCCTCTGCGCCCCAGCAGCCCCTGTCCCCCAAGCCCAGCAGCCACACCCCACCACCCCTCCCCACCCACCCCTTCAGTGTCCGTGCCCCCCTTGACCCCGTCTCCGCCATGTCCCCAGTGCCCCCTGCTCCCCAGCCACCCTGTGCCTCCCCATGCCAGCCCAGACTGCTCCCTGCTCCCCTTGCAAGCCCCCAGCCCGCAGCCCCCCCAGCTCCCCGCATGCCCCCACCCTCCCTGGCGCTCCCTGCACCCCAAGCCCCCCAGCCCTACCTCTCTCTCCGGGCAGCCCTGCAGAAAGATGAGGAGGGGCTGCTGCAGGGCCAGCTTGGGGCAGGACCCCCGGGGACGGGGTCCAGCCACACCTGCGTGGTTGGGGGCACATGGGGGGGCTGAGCCTTACCGGGGGGGCCCATGGGACCCTGCTCTCCATCCTTGCCAGGGGGCCCAGAGGGGCCAGGAGGGCCCGTCTCACCCATGGGGCCAGCAGGTCCAGGGGGGCCAGGGGGGCCTGGAGGGAGGAGGGTGTTAGAGCCACCTTGGTCCCACGCAGGATGTCCCCTTGTCCCCACACGCTGCGGCCCCACAGCCAGGATCCTCCTGTGGTCCTGTGCCCCACACCACAGCATCACCCAGCCAAGCCTCTGCCTCCCCACACCCACTGCAGCACTCCTGGTGACCCCATGTCCCCACATCCCCGAGTCCCCACATCTCCATAGCCCCA
Organism: Haemorhous mexicanus; assembly: GCF_027477595.1. Lineage (NCBI taxonomy): Eukaryota > Metazoa > Chordata > Aves > Passeriformes > Fringillidae > Haemorhous > Haemorhous mexicanus. The sequence goes on along the minus strand of NC_082343.1, from coordinate 118,068,886 downwards.
CATCCCCGTGTCCCCTTGTGTCCCCACATTCCCACATCCCCACAGCCCCGTGTCCCCTTGTGTCCCCACATTCCCACATCCCCATAGCGCCACATCCCCATAGCCCCACATCCCCATAGCCCCACATCCCCGTGTTCCCTTGTGTCCCCACATCCCCACAGCCCCACATCCCCATGTCCCCACATCCCCGAGCCCCCACATCCCCATAGCCCCACATCCCCGTGTTCCCTTGTGTCCCCACATTCCCACATCCCCACAGCCCCGTGTCCCCTTGTGTCCCCACATTCCCACATCCCCATAGCGCCACATCCCCATAGCCCCACATCCCCATAGCCCCACATCCCCGTGTTCCCTTGTGTCCCCACATCCCCACAGCCCCACATCCCCATGTCCCCACATCCCCGAGCCCCCACATCCCCATAGCCCCACATCCCCGTGTTCCCTTGTGTCCCCACATTCCCACATCCCCATAGCGCCACATCCCCATGTCCCCACAGCCCCACATCCCCATGTCCCCACATCCCCGAGCCCCCACATCCCCATAGCCCCACATCCCCTGTCCCCCGCAGCCCCCATGGTGCCCCACATGCCCCCATCCCCCAGTCCCTCACCCCCCAGCTCCCCGTATCCCTGCAGCCCCCTGCAGTGTCCCACGTCCCCCCCACGTCCCCGCAGCCCCCGGTGTCCCCCCCGTGTCCCCGCACCGGGTCGCTCCAGCCGTGCCAGGCGCTGCAGCTCCCCGCGCAGGTGCCCCAGGCTGGCGTTGAGGGCGCCGAGCCGGGGCGGCAGCTCCAGCGCCTTGTCCAGCAGGGCGGCCTGGCCGCGGGCCGTGGCGTTCAGCTCCCGCACGGCGCCCCAGAGCCCCGCAACGTGCCGGCCCAGCCCCTCGCGGACGCCCCGCAGCCCCCCGGCCACCGCCTCCAGCTGCTCGCAGACCCCCTCCAGCTTGGCCACGCGTGGCTCCAGCCCCGCGGGGCAGCCCCCGGCCCGCGCCAGCTCCCGCGCCAGCGCCTCCAGCCGCTCCTCGCTCTCCGCCTGTCGCGCCGCCGACGCCGCCGCCGCCTGGTCCAGCTCGGCCACCACGCGGTCGGTGGCGGCGCTCAGCTGGCGCTGCCGGGCGTCCTGCTCGTCCAGCGCGTCCTGCAGCCCCTCCACCGTGGCGTTGAGCCCGCTCAGGGCCGCCAGCGCCGCCGCCAGCTGCCCGCGCAGCACCCGCAGCTCCGAGGGGGACGGGCCCCCGAAGACGCCGAAGCCCTCCAGCGGTGCCTCCGGCTCCTCGGGCTCCGCGGGGCCGGGCGGGAGCCGCTCCGGCTCCGGGGGTGGCGGCGAGGCGCAGGGCCGGGCGCAGGGGTCACCGCTCAGGTCCTCCAGAGCCGCCTCCAGCCGCCCTGTCCGGTTGCGGAGCAGCTCCAGCTCCTCGGCCAGCGCCTCCCCCCGCGCCCCCAGCAGCCCTCCCAGGGTCCCGGCCAGCCCGTCCTCCCAGAGACCCTCGGTGTCCTCGGGCTGCCGGAGGTGGGGGCCGAGCGCCCCGTCCTGCCACGGGCACGGGTGGCCGCAGCGGGCCAGCAGCCCCTCGAGCTGGTCCAGGCGGGCGCCGCGCTGCGCCCCGCTCGCCGCCAGCCCCTCCACCGCCCGGCTGAGGTTGGCCAGGCGCCCCGGCAGCCCACCCGGCCGCCCCTCGGGCTCGGAGGGCCACGGGCCGGCGCGGGAAGCGTTCAGCCGCCCCTCCAGCTCTGCCAGCCGCCGCGCCAGCACCGGTCCCTGCCCCGGCCCCGCTGCCGGCACCGGCAGCCCCTGCAGCCGCCGCTCTAGCTCGGCCAGGCGACGGAGCACGTCCGGGGACGGAGGAGCCGCAGGGGCGGGGGCCAGGCGGCTGCTCAGGCTGCTGATGTGCCTCTGCACCGACTCCACCGCATCCTTGTTGCGCTGGTCCACCGACTCCACCAGCTTCTCCAGCGCCCGCATCCGCTCCCGGTCCTCGGCCGCCTGCCGCCGCAGCCCCTCGGTGCCGGTGGTGCAGGCAGCGCACAGCTCCTGCAGCCGCTGCTCCAGCTCGTACAGCGCCGCCGTCCCCGGGCCCCCCGGAGCCCCCGGGCCGTCCCGGCCGCCCTCGGTGCGGTGCAGGCGGGTCTCCAGCTCCTCCAGGCGCCGCTGAAGGTGGCTCAGCGCCTCCCGCACTTCGGCGGGGGCGGCCGCGTCAGCCGGCTGCTGGCCCCCGGGCTGCCCCTCCACGGCCGCCCGCGGCGGCTCCTGCCCGGCCCGCAGCTCCTCCAGCTGCTCGCTCAGCCGCCGCACCTGCTCCTCCAGCCGTCGCACCTTCTCGGTGTCTCCGCCGCCTGCCATGCACCGCCGGGGTCAGGGGCAGGGTCACGGCCACACACAGCGTGTCCCCCTCCCCCGCATCCCCCGCCCCAGCTCTACCTTCGCCCCCCAGGCCGCTGAGGGGGTTGCCGAAGCCAGAGAGCGTGGGGCGGCCGGGCCGGGGCGGGGGGCGGCCGGTGGGCTGGGGGGACGCCGGAGCAGGGCCCTCGCTGCAGTCCGGCCCCGAGTAGCCCTGGCAGCAGCGCCAGGCCAGCTCCGACACCGTGCGCTGGGACACCTTGTAGCGGGGCCGGAGGAAGCTGCGGTACCTGCAGGGGGAGGGGACGGGGCTGGGGGCTGCCCCAGAGAGCCAGAGCCAGCACAGGCTGCGGCTTCACCCAGCAGCGCCGGCGTCTCGCTCCGCGGCCGGGGGGCTGCCCCCGCCCAGCCCTGTCACCCTGTCACCAGTCCCAACACCAGTGTCATCCCAGCGCTGGCCCCGCAGAGAGCCGCGGGGTGCCCCAGGGCCTTGGCTACACGTGACGGGGGGGACAGTGGCCGGTCACCCTCCGGTCCTGAGAGCCGCGGGGTGCCCCAAGGCTCCGCCTGCACGTGACGGGGGGGGGACAGTGGCCGGTCACCGCTTGAGGTCACTGACTTGCGCAAAAGTAAACATGACCCCAGGGTGGGTAAACACCAGTGGCGGCGGCGCGGCCGCGGCTCGCCCTGGCTCTGTGCTGGCCCTCCCAGAACGCCCCGAACCCCTCCAGAGCCCTCCCGGCCCCACTCACGCCAGGACTCGGGGGCACTGGAGCTGCCCCCAGGGGCAGGGCTGATAGTCCGGCTTGATGAAGCTCTCGACGCCATCCTCCACCACACAGCTCACGCTGCGTGTCACCACGTAGGCACACCAGTTCCTGCCGGAGGGAGCGGGTCAGGGCACACAGCCGGGGCGCGCTGGCACACGGCACCACCCCGGCACACACCTGGCGCCGTCCTGGTACGGACCGAGCACGGCACACGCCGGCTACCACCTGGGCACACACCACACGCTGTCCTGGCATCCAGGAGGCATCATCCCGGCACAGAGCAGCCGCTGGCACTGCCCTAGCACGGACCTAGCATCATCCCGGCACACAGCGGGCGTTGCTCAGGCACGCACGGTACACAGCATCCCGGCACACACCAGGCACTGTCCTGGCGTAGAGCAGGCACCAAGGCACCACCCCGGCCGAGACACAGCAACACCCCCTGCCCCAGCCCTTCCCTGGCACACTGCAGCTCCCCAGGCCCACCCCGCATCCCCCAGCACACCGCGCTCCCTCTGGCCACACCCCGGATCCCCCGGCGCGCTCCCGTGCTCGTCCAACCAGCCCCACCGGTAGCACCGTCACGGCCCAGTGCGGGTTAATGGGCCGGATCCTGCCCCAGCACAGCCCCTCAGCCGTGCCTGGTGACCCCGCAGCCCCCAGCCGTGGCTGCCCGCAGGGATGGGCTCTGCCAGGAGCGGGGTGCCCACACCCCATCACACGGTGCCGTGCATCCTGCCTGGCCCAGGGAGGGCACCCTGCGTGCTGCCCCATCAGTGACCCCGCGTTCCCTGCCCCTCAGTGCCGCAGCTGCGGCAGCCACGCACTGGTCCCAGCGCAGCGCCACAGGCTGCGGGGACCCCAGCCCCCCCGCGTGGGACTCCAGCCTGGCCCCGCTGCCGGGACCCCGTCCTTGCAGCCTTATATGGTCGGGACCCGAAGCCCGGGCCCCGCTCGGGCCCCCCAGCCCCACTGGGCAGCCCCCCGGGGAGCGGCCCCCGGCCCTGGGTCCCCGCCGCGGGGCCCCGGTGCGGCGGCCGGTTCCCGTCAGCCCGGCTGGTTCCCCTCAGGCCCCGGCTGGATTCCAGCTCCTCCCCGGGGGCCGCCGGGAATTCCTGCGCCGACCGTCGGCCCCCCTGTTCTCCCCCCCATCCCAGCCCCGCACCCGCAAGGCCCTGGGACCCCCGGCCTGCCCTGGGGTCCCACCGCCCCGCACCGGGGCTGTCCCCACCGCAGGCGAGGGATGGGACCCGAGCTCCCCCGAAAGGGCAGATCTGGGGACGCCCCCCGCGCTCCCCGAGCCGAGGGGATGGAGCGCTGCGCACCCGACCCGTGCAGAGCCCCCCTGAGCCCCCAAAGCCGCACGTAAAGGCTCCACCGTGCCCGTGCCCACGGCCGCGCCGGAGGTGCGCCTCCCCGGGGACCCCTCGCTGCGGCCAGGTCCCGCCATCCCGCCGGGGCCACCGTGGGGCCGGGGCAGTCCCAGCCCTGCGGCCGCGCCGCTGCGGCGCTGATGTGTCCGCGGTGAATACGCTGTGACCCCAACCCAGCGTGGGGCCGCCCCCAGCCCTGCGCCCCCGCAACGCCCCGACCCCCGGCCCCACGCTGCCCGCGGGACGAGACGGGACGGGCACGGGCAGAGGGTGGCTCCGGGCCCCTCTCCGGCAGCGCTGACCTACGCATGATGCCGAGCAAGGACCGGCCCGCAATCCTCGGCCCCGCTGCACCGGCGGCCCCGACCCTCCACGTGCGCCCACTGCCCGCCCGTCCCGGGCCCGGGGGTGACGCCCCCGCTTCGGGGACCCCCCGCCCGTCCCGCCGCCCCCCGGGCTGGACGTGGCACGTGCCGGTGCCTGCCCGGCGGCGGGCTTCCCGTGGCAGCGGGGTGGGGGCTGCAGCCCGTGTCCCCGCTGCCGCCCGGGTCGCCCCGGTGCGTCCCGGTGCTCGTGGCTCCTACCTGTGCCGGCTGGCGGCCCGGGCACCGCTGTGGGCCGCGGCCGGGCCGGGGGCGAGCGGGGCGGCCCCGCCGGTGTAGAGGCTGTACCGGGGGGGGAAGTTGGCGGCCAGGGCCTGCGCGGCCAGAAGGCACGGCCAGAGCCAGGGTGCCATGCTGGGCTGGGGCGGCTCCGCTCGGCTCGGTCAGCCCGGTCCGGCGCGGCTCAGGACCGCATGTGGCGTCCCGTCGCGGCTCCGCTGCTCTGGGCGGCTCGGCACGGCTCGGCTCGGCTCTGCCCTCCCCCCGGCCGCCCCTCGGCCAGCCCCTCGCCACCAGAGCCGCCCCGCCGCCGCTGCCCGCCGGCGGGGTCCCCGGGGCCCCCCGCTTCCTGCCCGCCGCGGCCCCCGCCCCAGCCGCGCCGGGCACCGCGGCCCCCGCCGGCCCCGCCGCCGCCACATCTGCTCCTCGTTAGGCCGGGCCGGGGCCGGGGCAGCCAGGGAGGCCGGGCAGGGGGCCAGGGCGCGGGCGGCCAGCGAGGCGGCCGCGGCTACCGCTGCGGCACCGGCCCGCCGCGGCCATCGGTGCCCCACGGCCGCCGCTCCGCCGCTAGCACCGGCTCCGACACCGGCTTCGCACGGTGCCCCGCGTCTCGCCGACCGCCGGTGGCCTCGCTGCTCGCCCCGCACTGGGCACAGCGGCGACAGGTCCCTGCACCGGCGCCGCATCCTGCGGTGCCACGTCCCCGCGTGCCCGTGAGCCCGCGCCAGGTGACACGTCCCGGTGCCCGCACCGAGCCCGGTGCTGCCCCGCGCTCCCGGCCCCACCCCGACACCGTGCTGGGGACACTGGCGACACTGGGGACACTGGGACGCCAGCGGTCACACCGCGGCCACCCCGGGCCGCCGTGGCCCTGAGCCCACGGTGATGCCATGGCTTCCCCGGCCTTCGCGGTGACGTCACGGCCTCACGGTGACATCACGCCTTGGCCGCGGCCCCGCGGTGACGTCAGGGCGCGGGAACCCCCCGCCCGCGGGGAGTGAGGGTTAAGCACAAACAGCTGCCGGCAGCTGGAGAGGGAGGGACCTGCGGGAAGGGATGCGGGGGAGGGACACACCGGGGAAGGGGACGCGGCTGAGGGGCCCGGGCTGGGCTTGGCCGGGGGCCAGCCGTGCCTGTTCCCGGGGGGGATGGTGGCACCGCCTCCGTGCTCTCGGGGCCCGTGGGGGCTGCGGGGGGCCATGGGGATCTGTGGGGGGCCATGGGGATGTGTCTTGGCCGCGTCCCAGGGGACCCCAGGCCGCGCTGGGGCTCCACGGCCGAGCGTGGGGGGCACAGGGATGGGGCCCGGGGTGCGGGCAGGACCCCGGGGGTCTCGCTGCTGGGACCCCTCGACTGGGGACCATCACCACGTGCCAGGACCCCGCAGCCCACCGCAGAGCGTGCCACAAGTCGCAGCACACCCCAGCTCCGAGCGGCTCGGCGTGCCACCAGTATGGCCCAGTACAGCCCGGTACAGCCCAGTAGCTCCCAGTACAGCCCAGTACAGCCCAGTAGCTCCCAGTACAGCCCAGCAGCTCCCAGTACAGCCCAGTAGCTCCCAGTACAGCCCAGTAGCTCCCAGTACAGCCCAGTACAGCCCAGTAGCTCCCAGTACAGCCCGATACAGCCCAGTAGCTCCCAGTACAGCCCGATACAGCCCAGTAGCTCCCAGTACAGCCCAGTACAGCCCAGTAGCTCCCAGTACAGCCCAGTAGCTCCCAGTACAGCCCGATACAGCCCAGTAGCTCCCACTACAGCCCAGTACGGCCCAGCAGCTCCCAGTACAGCCCGATACGGCCCAGAAGAGCCCAGCACAGCCCAGTACAGCCCGGTACGGCCCAATACTGCCCAGCACAGCCCAGCACAGCCCGGTATAGCCCAGCAGCTTCCAGCACAGCCCAGCACAGCCCGGTACGTCTGTGCAAAGCCCAGTGCAGCCCGTCCCGCTAAGGCCCCGCGGCCTCGCCCGCTGTCAGCAGCTGCAGCGAGCTGTCACTAGGCTCATTAGCGCTAATTAGCCGCGGCCGCCCCGGGGCCGCTCGGCCCCGCCCCGCCCTCGCGCCGCGCCTTGTATGGAGACAGAGCCGGCGGCGGCCGCCAGGGGGCGGAGCGCGGCAGTGACGTCACCGCGGGGGGGAGCTAGGCGCCGTGACGTCACCGCAGCCACCAACCCGCCGCTTGGCGGGGGCCCGGCTGCCGTGACGTCACCGCCAGGGCCGGGCGGCTCCCGCCGTGCCTCGCGGCCGGAAGTGGCGCGCGCAGGGAGACGTGTCGGAGCGGCGGGGCCGCAGCGTGAGCGCGGGGCACCGGGGAACCGGGCAGGAGGGGGAACCGGGGAGAGAGCGGGGCACCGGGGGACCGGGCAGGAGGGGGAACCGGGGAGAGAGCGGGGCACCGAGGGGCCCAGACAGGAACGGGAACCGGGGGGAGATCGGGGCACCGGGAGGTCCGGGCAGGAACGGGAGCTGGGGGGAGATCGGGGCACCGGGAGGCCCGGGCAGGAATGGGAGCTGGGGGGAGATCGGGGCACCGGGAGGCCCGGGCAGGAACGGGAAACCGTCCGTGCCGCTTCAGCGGGTCCCGCCGGCGGCGGGTCCCTCGGTGGGATGCCAGCGTGTCCGTTCCCCCCGGCCCGCAGGATGATCACGGACGTGCAGCTCGCCATCTTCGCCAACATGCTGGGCGTCTCGCTCTTCCTGCTGGTCGTGCTCTACCACTACGTGGCCGTCAACAACCCCAAGAAGCAGGAGTGAGGAGCCCGGGGAGCCCGCACCGCCATGGCCCCGCGGCGCCGCCGCTCCCGCCGCTCCCGCCGCCCGTCCCGCCCTCCCTCCCTCCCGAGCCGCCCCGAGAGGCGCGAGCCCGAGCTTCTTCCAAACCGGCTTTAACGGAAACACGATGATACACGACAAAACCGTGTGACGTTTTAACCCCCCGTGGGCCGGGCCCGCGGGAGGAGCGGGGTCGGGCGGGGCTCAGCGCAGGAGGAGCGGCGCCGTGGGCAGCAGCCGGACCAGCGGGGATCGGTGCTGCGGTGCCCCGGCGGGGGACAGCGGCGCGGGCAGCGACAGCGGGGCCGCCGTGCCCCTGCCCAGGCGCTGCAGGCACGGGGCGGAGCAGGGCCGGAGCAGCCCTGCCGGCGCCGTCGCTGCCCGGTATGGCGGAGCCGGAGCTCGGGGCACGGGCGTCTGCCCCAGCACGGGAAGGGTCCCTCGGTGCTCAGCACCCTCGCGGGGGGCACGGGGGCCTCCGGGCAGAGCCCTGTGGGACAGAGAGCGGTGTCAGTGGGGCACAGTGCTCCCGGCAGGCTGCGAGTGTCTGCTCAGCCAGCTCTCCCTGCCTGGCAGAGGCTTTGCTCTGTTGGCACCCCTGCTGGCAGGGATTCTGAGATGAGCCCACAGCTGGCAGCAGCACCTACCCAGGCCTTTCTGGGGCTCTCCGGGCATTCAGCTTCATTGGGAGCACCTGTGGAGAGAGGGGAAGAGGATCAGTGCCAGGTCTTTGTCCCCCTTTGTCTTGGGGAAAGATGTGTGGGACAGGTGGGGAGGCTCCCAGCTCCTGAGGGGCTCCCAGTCTGTGGGGCAGCCCCCCAAAAGGCCCACCCAGCAGAGCCATGGGGCACAGGCCCTGCTGGTGCCCCTGGTACCTGCAGAGGTGCCATGTCCCGGAGCTCCTGCACGCCTCGCTGGGCCTCCCGTGGTTCGTCGCTGGTGCTCAGCGCTGCCCGGGTGCCCTTGGGCACAGTCCCTGTGTGACAGAGGAGACAGAGCTCAGCCCTGCTGGCGAGGGCTCAGGGCCACGCTGGAGTCACCAGCTGGGCTGGAGCCACTGTGGGACACAGCCTGGTGACACGGTGCCCTGCAGTGTCCCTCCCTGGCAGTGGCTGATGCCAGGGGAGGATGAGATGGGCACAGAGCTCAATCCCAGCTCGTTCTGCCCGTGCAGAGGGCTCTGCCCCAGCTCCAGCCAAGCTCCTGCCTTGGTGTCCCACAGCACTGGTGTCACCGTGCTGGGGGCACAGCTGTGCCCGCTGAACCGGGGTATGTCCTGGGGCATGGGACATCTGCTCAGCCTGGGAAGCTGGGAGGAAAAAGGAAGGTGTTTGGGGGCCTGGCTGCAGTGGACAGCACTGAAGGAACGCACCTGAGTTGCCTCAGTTTCTGCTCACCTGGTTAAAGTCTTTATTTCAACCCACTGTTTTCCCCATCCCACAGAAGTGAGGTGGGGGGCACACTGCCCACTGGGGTGAAGCCAGGGCCAGACCCCGTGGGAAATGCAACCCTGCAAGCAGGAGCCTCTGCTGGGCAGGAGGGCCACAGCCCCTGCTGCCAGGGGAGGTACTGGCAAGTGGCAGCTGGCTTCACCTGGACTAAAACAGCACAACTGGTGCCAGCCTCGGCCAGCAAAGCCAGCAGCAGCTGAGGGTGTCCCTGGGGGTCTGGCAGACCCCTCACCCTAACATGGACACAGGTCTGGGCTCCCCAGGGTGTGGCCAGGCTGCAGTGGGACACGGGGAAGAAGGGGGAGGATGGGACAAGACCAGGGCAACAGGTTCTCCACCCTGTCCCACCTCCAAGCACACTCAGCTCCTTCCCCGCTGCCTGGGGAGGGCAGAGGCTGGGGTGGCACAGCCACCATGAGGGCACCAGCAGCACGGGCCTTGGAAGGCAAAGCCAGGGCTCAGAGCATCCCTGGGCCCGGAGCACCGTGCAGACACAGTGGTGCTGACAGTGCTGGGCCCCTTGTCGGTGGAGAGAAGGTGGTGGAGAGCTGGGGGAGGTCTGGGGTGGCCAGGTAGGAAGCAGGCCAAGCTGATGCCAGGGCAGGGGGAGGTCTGGAGTGGCCAGGCAGGAAGCAGGCCAAGCTGATGCCAGGGCAGGGGAGGAAGAGCCGGGTCCTGGTCCCAGTGCCAGGCAGCATGAGGATGCAGTGTGCCATGGGGCACTCACTCTGCTGGTCCCTGTGCTGGAGGAGGCAGCAGACCCCAGCCAGTCCATCCTGGGGACACCAGGGACCAGGCTCTGCCCCTCAGCTCCCACGGGCTGTTCCTGCTCATGCCCCCAGCTGTCCCCAGTCCCTTCAGGCAGGGATGGGGCCAGGGCTCGCTCCGGGCGGGCCTGGCCAAAGGAACAGACAGAACAACGTGCCCATGAGAACATCAGCCTTTTATTTCCTCCCCACCATGTTCTCATGGCAGACAAGACACAGTCATGACAGAGGGCTGGGCAGCAAACCCCGAGCACAACACGACCGACGGACACCAGAGGCACACAGCTCAACACAAGCACAGCTTCAGGCACACAGAGAGGCACCTGCTCCCAGCTCCCACCCCCAGCCCTGGGCACTGGGAGCCTTTGGAGCACGGTACCCCCAGGGCTGAGCCCCACAGTGGATGTGGGCCTAGGGCTGCAGGGCTTCCCCTGCCCCATGGTGGCAGTGCTAGCACAGGGGCCATAGCCAGTGTCTTGCCTGATTCTGGCACCCCACTGCAGCACATCAGCCCCCACCAGAGGGGACTCTGCATGTTGGAAACCCCCCAGTGCCCTCTGCCAGCTCACAGGTCACAACCCACTGTTGCCCAGCCAGTGCCTAAAGAGGGGAAAGGCACTTTGGTGTGTCCCTGCTGGCCTCAGGAATGCTTGGGAGCAGTGAGAAGTTGAACAAAGATTTTCTGTGCTGGCTTCTCCAGAAGCCCCTTGGTCCTGGCACTGGAGGGGGGGCATCTCCCTGCAGCCCCAGTGCCCAGGGTCCCCCAGATGCCAGCGGAGCAGGGGCTCAGCTGGGCTGTGCAGTGCCAGCCCTGGCCCTGCTCAGGAGCCTCCTGTGGGGCCAGGCCCCCCACGCTCGCAGGCGCACACAAAGCCACTGTCACTGTGTCGGCGCTGACCTCCCTCAGGGCCGTGCTCCCGCCCAGCAGCTGGACAGGCGCCGCAGCAGGCGTGCAAGGGCTCCCCAGCCTGGCTTACCTCTGCCCAGGGCCGGGCTGCTGCCGCCACCCCCGGGGCTCTGGGAGGCCTCGGCCGCGGCCGGGGGCCTGGGGCTGCCGAAGGTGAAGCTGGGGGAGGCTCGGATCCGGGGGGACTCCTGCTGGCTGCCCCCGCTCCCACCGGTGCCGTTGCTGAAGCTCCTGGCACGGGGCAGTGCGTTGTCAGAGGCCGAGGTGGGCAGCCCACTGGAGGGGTGAGAGATGGGGGTCAGCCCAGCACGGTGAGGGGGCTCCCCTCTGCACCCTCCACCCACCACCACAGCCCAGCACCGAGTGCTGGGGCTGCGGCCCCACCTCTGGCAGAGCCCTGGACTCCTCCTCAGGAGCTGGTGAACAGCTGGGGACAAGGATGTCACCAGGACTGTCCCTGAGAGCTGCAGCCCCAGCGCCCTGTGCTGGACATCCTGTCCCAGCAGTGTTGTCTCAGGGTTCCCACTTCCTCACCCCCAGTCCCAAATCAAGGAATTGCTGAGTTTGGAAAAGGCCTTAGACACCATGGTGTCCAACCCTCCCCCAGCACTGCCCAGGCCACCACTGACCCATGGCCCCAAGGGCCACATCCACAGGGCTTTAAATCCCTCCAGAAATGCTGACTCCACCCCTGCCCAGGGCAGCCTGTGCTGGACAGCCCTTTCCAGGAGGGAATTGTTCCCAATACCCAGCCTGACCTTCCCCTGGCACAACTCGAGGCCATTTCCCCTTGTCCTGTCCCTGTTCCCTGGGAGCAGAGCCCGCCCCCCACCTGGCTCCACCCTGCTGTCAGGGAGCTGTGGAGAGGAAGAAGATCCCCCGAGCTTCCTCTTCGTCAGGCTGAGCCCCTTCCCCAGCTGCCTCAGCCTCTCCCAGCCCAGTGCTGGACGTGATGCAGGAGAGACCTCCCAGATTACTGGGGCAGGCAAATCCCAACCAGTTCACTCCGTGCCCTTCTCTGCTGACAGCTCGGAGCAGAGGGACTGACAACCACAGTTCCCAGAGCTGGGAAGAGCTAGGGCCAGGGCAGGTGACCCTGGCAGGTGACTCACTTGGGGACATTTATCATCTCTAAGTGCCGTTATCCTGCAGCTCCCACGCTCGCCCCAGCCAGCCCTTACGTGGAGCTCCTGGGGGGGGTCCTGGCACCTCCTCTCCTCCGCGGGCCCCCGCCGGTGCCGCGCAGCCCCCGCACGTGCTTCAGCATCCAGGCACGCAGGTTGCCCAGGCAGGTGTGCTCCGAGAGCACGATCCGCGGCCAGGGGTTGCACTCGGCCATGTCCAGGGCCGCCACCGCCACCGCCCGGCCCACCTGGCCAGGAGAGGGCACAGGTCAGGGGGCACCAGGGGACAGGAGGATCACCACAGTGTGGGCACAACCAGAGGGCACAGGTGAGGGGGCACCAGGAGAGGAGGAACAGGACACTGTGGGGCACAACCAGAGGGCACAGTGAGAAGGAGAGCCCACGAAGAGGGGAAGTATGGGGGAAGAAAGGGGGACACAGGGAAGGAAGGATACAATGGGGGGCACTGGGGAGAGGAAGCCACCAGGAGAAGGGGGGCACGAGGGGAGATGAGGGCACCAGGAAGGGGGGATTCCAGGAAGAGAGAATGCCAGGGAGTGCCCCACTGGAGAGAGGGGCAGCTCCCTAGAGCTTGGGAGAGCAAAGCAAGGGGAGGAAAGAAGCCGCAGCCCCAAACCCAGCCCACCCTCCGGATGCCACTCCCCCTGCCGGCTGGCCTGGGCCCCCGTACCTGCTCGAAGAGCTCCACGGTGTACCGGGAGGGGAAGGCGGGCGGCGGCGGGGGGCTGGCCCGGCCGTTGTCATGGCAGGCCCCCGGGATGCTGTTCACCGAGCGCCCCGTGTTGTAGTTGCACTCCAGGGTGTAGCTGTGGGGCACGAGGGAGGCCCTGTTACCCCACAAACCTGCAGCAGGGCTGGGGTTATCCCACATTACTCCCCTGGGAGAGCCACTTCAGTAGATTCAGGGCACTGGAAAGGGGATCCCATTGCACCAGGAAGGGGGTCCTGCTCCAAAGGACACAGAAGTGCAGGGAAAGTGTTTTGAGGAGAGCTCCCTCCCACAGAAGGAATGGCCCATGCCCTGTGTGGGGATGCACAGATGTACCAGAGATCAGCAGGATGGGAATTCGGGATGGATGTCTGAGGGTGGCCCCCAAAGTGCCAAGGTCCCTGTGAGGAGACCTCCTGGTCACCTCTGGAAGGTGATGGGGAATGGGGGGGTCCCTGATGGGTAGAGAAAGGGAATTATCTACTGTCAACACCAACAATCCAGGGAGTGGGCATCTACAGCCTTCCCCTGACCCTCAAGGTGCCTTGGAGCACTTCCTCCTGGAGGAGGAGGGATGGAGAAGTGTGGGCTAGGAGCTGCCAGCTGGCATGGCTGCCATGTGTCCCACTGCCCAGAGACAACTGCAGGGCCAGCACAGCAGAAAACCTGAGCAGCTCTGGCCCAGTCTGCCTGGGGGCCCACACGTGCACTGTGAGCACTCCCAGCACTTTTTGGGATGTTGCTGTTGGATCAGCATCCTGGGCTGCTCCAGGTCAGTCACGGAGCAAAGCTCCCCAGCGACCCAAGCCCAAAGCCCACCTGTGTGTGTGTGCTACTGTGGGGCTGGACTGGTGCTGGGCACAAGGCAGCAGCTGAGTACGCAGCAAGCGCTGAGGAAACTGAGAGAACCTCAGGTCTGGGGGTCTGGCTGCCCACCCCATGGGGTGTTCCCAGGAATATCCCATCCCATGTGGAAGAGGGATGGATCACAGGCATCCCCAACCCATGGGATCACTGATGGGCTGAGGCTGCAATCTCACACAGCCATGGAGATGCTCTGCCCACCACAGCTCTACTTGATTACAGCTCAATGTAGCTAGGAACACCCAGGAGAGAGGAGAATTCCCCTCAGAAAGCTGTGCAAGAGCAGGGAGAAGCAGCCAGAGCAGCTGCAGGAGGGGTGGGCAGGAAGAGGAAGGAAAGGAGCCTGGCTGAGCCAGCATCTCAGGAGCACAGCAGCACGCGGCACAACCAGGCCCAGCCTCGGCTGACCCGCCCTGGGGCCACGCAGGCGTGTCCCCCACGGAACTGGCTCCCCGTTGTCCACACCCCCCACCCAGCACAGGCACTCTGTGCCCCGGGGTGGCCCTGGAGCTGCCCTACCTGTGGATGATGCCCAGGGCCTTGTAGACGGCCACGCGCCCGCTGCCCTCCTTGGACTGCCCGTCCCGCTTGTCCCGCGCGTACATGTTCTTCTCCGAGAAGTTGCAGCCCATGAAGTCAAAGTGAGGGGAGTTCAGGGAGATGAGCTTGGGGAACAGCATGTTCTCCACCTGCAGAGGGCAGGGAGCAGCAGGGGTGACTGGGGGCCTGTGGCTGCTCATCCTGCTCTAGTGGGAGCAGTGCTGAGCACTGGGCTGCACCAGGGCCCGCTCTGCCCAGTTCCAGGGTCTCACAAGCTCCAGCTGTGCCCCGGGGATACAGGAATGTGCCTCCTGTTCACAGAGTGCCCAAACTCTCCTTTGTCCCCTTAAAAAGGAAAGAAGCCCAGAAGTTTCTCTCCTCAGTTAGGTGAAAAGACACCTCACAGGACCTGGGGGACTTCACCTCAAACCTAAGGATGGCCAACTGCAGAGGAGCCAACGAGTCCCCCCTGAGCAATTGACTAGAAAAAGGACAAAGAAATGAAATCCTTTTGTGTCTTACCAGGGGCAGGAGGGCCTCTGGCACCTGGCTCAGTTTTTCTCTGTAAAGAGTTTTGTTATTTTGCCTTTTATTGAAACCTTTTTGTTTCCAGCACTAGCACAGAAGCCACCCTGCTGATTTTACACCTTCTGAGGTAGCTGAGCTCTCCTGGGTGGGAAACAGACCTCCAGGGGCTGGTGAGAGCTGGCTTGAGCAGACCCACATTTCAGGGGCATGCTGCCCACCCCCCGATGGGCTCTCCTGGCAGCCAGCTGGGAGCACACCCTGCTGACCCTCGCCACCTCCCAGGGGGAATCTGAGACCTCCTGCTGCCCTGGTCACCAGACTGGGGGAGGAGAGAGGGGAGGAAGGAGAAGAAAGGAGGAGGAAGGAAGGAAAGGACGAGGAAAAGGAAGGAACTGTGAAGGGATTCCACGCCCCTCTCCCAGTAGCAGGAGCACTGGGGCCCCTGGGCAGCGGGCCGAGCAGCAGGAGGGTCCCGGTGGCAGCCGCAGCCGCGGATTCGGGCGGTGCCCTCACCTGGTCGTTCTCGTCGCTGAAGCTGTTGCCGTACATGAAGCAGCCGCGCTTGGAGGCGTGGCCGTGCAGGTCCACGTAGTAGGCGAGGCCACTGTCCCGGGGCGCGATGGGCTCTGCGGGCTCGGCAGCTTCGGGGACGGGGGCTGGGGTCCACGGCCCCTCCTCACAGTGCTCGCTGTTGTGGCTCGATGGCAGGATCCAGGCGGCTCGCTCTGTGCTGTCTGACAGCTGGGCATCCTGGGCCAGCGTCCTGGGGCCGGTGCCAGCCAGGCAGGAGCGGGAGCTGGCACGCCAGGTGCCGGGGGAGTTGCGGAGGTTGTTGGTTTTGTCCAGCTCTGATAACGCGGCCTCCACGGCTGGCATGGGACAGTTGGGAGATTTTATGCTCAGCGAGCTGGTGCTGAGAGGGGAGACAAACGTCCTCCAGTCCGGAGAGCCGGGCAGGACGCGGCTGTGGACGTGGTGGTAGAGCAGGATGGCCTTGGCCCCGTACACGGCGGGGTGCAGCTCGGCGTCGGGGTGCAGGTACTGCCGGTTCAGGTTCACCCCGCGCGAGTCGGTCCTGCAGGGAGAGCCCGAGACCTGAGCACCTGCCAGGGCACCCCGGCAGAGCTGAGCTCACCTTGCAGTGCTGAGGGCTTTGGGCTCTGCCCAAAAATGCCAACAATGGCCAGGCCAATGGCCAGAAGCTGCCAAAGCAGTGTGGCAGAGTCCTGAGCGATCCTCCCCAGAGACAGCAACGGAGCTGGGAAGGGGCTGGAGCACCAGGAGAGGCTGAGGGAGCTGGAAGGGCTCAGCCTGGAGAAAAGGAGGTTCAGGGGGGATTTCCCTGCAAGTCCCTGACGGGAGAACAGAGCTACGTGGAAGAGTCAGGTTCTGCTCCCAGAGAGCAAGGGATGGGTCCAGAGGGAACAGTCTCAAGTTGAACCAGGGAAAGCTTAGGTTGGATATTGGGAACACTTTTTTCATGGAAAGGGCTGTCCTGCCCTAGCACTGGCTGCCCTGGGCAAGCGTAGATTCCCCATCTCTAGAGGGATTTAAGAGCCCTGTGGATGTGGCACTAGGGGACAGAGGTGGCCTGGGCAGTGCTGGGGAGGGGTGGACTCAATGGTCTCACAGGGCTTTTCCAACGCAAGTGAATCCAGGATTCCATGATTTTATAAATGTTTAAAAAACCCATAGAATCAGCTTTCTGAGGTACCTTCCTCAGCAAACTCACAGCCTTTTCCACATCCACACCCATCAGTGAAAGACACTCCCCTTTTGCTCATATCTACCGAGCAATACTCAAATAAACCATTTCTACTTCTTTTTCCTGAGGGAATGGTGGGACTCAGTGGTCTGGGAGGGTTTTTCTCACATCTACTGAGCAATACTCAAACAAACCATTCCTGCTCCTTTTCCTGGGGGAATGGTTGGACTTTTCCAGCCCCATGGAAGGCAGAGCAGGCTGGCAGGCAGGAGGGCCCTGCACTCACCGGTAGTGGCCCCGCAGCACCCCGTCGGGGTTCAGCATGGGGATCAGCTTGAACACGAACATCCGCCGCAGCATCTGGGCACGGGGGTCCTCCTCCCGCAGGATGAAGTCCAGGAAGCCGTTGAAGACGAAGCTGGAGGGGGTTTCTCCTGGGTGGACTCTGCTGCTGAGGAAAAACACCTGGGGACAAACAGACGGGCTGAGGGAGGTGTCCTGCCTGCCCCAGGATGCCGTGATAGCAAACGGTCTCACAGACTTGGCTCCACAAACTCTGCCCAAACGCTCCAGCCCTTGGGGCCACAATGCCATTCTGGTCACAGCCGTGGGGGCTGCAGTAAGGTGCCACCACGGGGGCTGCTGGCCCCCAGCCCAGCCCAGCGTGGTCTCTCACCCTCTTTCCAGTGAAGCAGCGAGGCCGGGGTGTGCTGGTGTCAGGGAAAAGCTTGTCCAGCCGGGGCTCCCGCTTCTCCTGCATGCCATGGCACGAGGTGATGGTCAGCAGGTCCACACGCAGCTTGTCCAGAGAGTGGCACAGCAGCTCCCGGTGGTAATAGACCGAGTCCAGGGGGCTGGGGGGGAGAAGGGATCTCAGCCAGCCCCAGGGGCAAGGGGGCTCCCAGCTGGGTGGGGAATGCTGCCCACACTCACAACCCCGGGAGGTGAGCAGCCCCAGCCCCACAAGGAGCACCCCACATCTGGGCTGTTTGCTGCTGGACACCCTCAGAGCCTGCTGAGAGCATGAGCAGCTGTTCCTTCAGGGTGAGGAGGGGGCCCAGGGCTGGGCTTTGTCCTGGCCACCCCCCCAGCTGTGGGAGCAGTGGGGCATCAGCTCGGGCACAGGCAGACTGGCACAGAAGGTCAGGTCATCCCATCGGGGAGATAATGCCTCCCAGCAGGAGGGACAGGGCACAGAGGGATTCATCCCACCAGGGAGGTAACCCATTCTGGCAGGAGGGACTGGGCTCCAGAACAAGGGATCCTCTGGAGCCCCAGGGGTAGCTCAGGGCAAGCTGCTTGTGCAGAGCTGGGGCACAGAGAAGCACGAGCCAGGCAGCTATGGGCAGGGCACAGAGACCCTCCTGCTGCAGACAGAGCTTCCACAGGGGAAAAACCCCAAGCAGGCACAGGGCAGGAAAGGTCTGAGGGCCAGGAAGGTGGGACAAAAGCCAGGAATGAGAAAGTGGGGGGCACACCTGCTGGGGGACATGTGCCTGCAGTCCTGGAAGCGGCCGTCCAGCTGTGCCAGCATGTCCTGGCACTCAGTGTAGGAGAAGGGGTAGCAGAAGGCAAAGTAGGTGGTGGCCCCACGGTGCTCCAGGAAGCGGTGCACAAAGGACAGCACAAACTGCGTCTCCACCACCTGCGAGGGACACCAGGGAGAGGGCTGGGCACAGCCTGGGGGCAGAGCCAGCCCAGCACAGCCCCTGCTGCTCCCACTGAGAGAGCTGGGCACAGCCCGGGGGCAGAGCCAGCCCAGCACAGCCCCTGCTGCTCCCACTGAGAGAGCTGGGCACAGCCCGGGGGCAGAGCCAGCCCAGCACAGCCCCTGCTGCTCCCACTGAGAGAGCTGGGCACAGCCCGGGGGCAGAGCCAGCCCAGCACAGCCCCTGCTGCTCCCACTGAGAGAGCTGGGCACAGCCCGGGGGCAGAGCCAGCCCAGCACAGCCCCTGCTGCTCCCACTGAGAGAGCTGGGCACAGCCCGGGGGCAGAGCCAGCCCAGCACAGCCCCTGCTGTTCTCCTCTGGCCCCCAGCAGGCACTGGGGGTGCCCACTGGCCCTTGGCTATCCCCCTGGCACAGCAGCTGTTGCTGCTCCTGTCCCTCCCTTGGCCATGCCAGGAACAAAGCAGCCGCTCCCCCAACCCGTATGAGCCTGGGGCTCACCCCAGCACAGGAAGCCAAGCGTGGCCGTGCCCCCAGAGCTGCCCTGGCCCCGAGCAGAGGGTGCCTGCGGGCCCGGGAGCCGTCCCAGCTCTCACCTGGAAGCTGGGGCGCTGCCGGATGCGCTCCCAGCGCGGGCGCACGGGCAGCGTGCGCACGAAGGGGGTCATGCCCTGCGCGTACAGCCGGCTCTGCTTGTTCATGTTCAGGATGTGCAGCTTGATCAGCTTGCCCGGGGCCCCCCCGCGCACGCTGAAGTAGAACCAGGACCTGCGGAGGGTGCAGCGGCGCCGCCTCAGCCCCTGCCCGGGGGTCCCCGAGCTCTCCGCTGCCTCTGCACCCACCCGGCCCCATCGGGAGCTGTCAGAGCCCCGGCGGGGCGGAACCGGACTGGACGAGCCCCCTCCCAGGGCACCCCCAGCCCCTTTCCTCAGACCCCCGGCCAGCCTCCTCCCACCCCTACTCGGTACCGCCGGGGCCTGTCAGACCCCCCGGCGCGGGCATCGACCCCCCGAGCCCCCTCCCAGGGCACCTCTGACGGCACCGGCTCCCCCAGCCCCGCCGCCGCCCCTTCCACCGACAGCCCCAACCGCACCGGCCGCTCCCGGTCCCCCGCCAGAGCCTTTCCCTGGGGAATCCGCGCGGAGCCCGGCCGGTACCAGCCGGCCCTTCCCGGTTCCCCGCCCAGCAGTACCTGTTGCCGTTCTCATACTCAGTGTGGGCGCAGTCGGGCCGCGTCCACACGTTGAACTCGTAGTCGGCGGCGGGGAGAGCGTTGGCGCGGGCGGCGGGGCCGCCCCCCGGCTCTGTAGGGCGCACCTGTTCTACGTGTGCCAGGTTCCCCGAGTCGAAGCGGGAGCTGAAGAGGAGACCCCCGCAGCGGATCTCCATGGCCCGGCAGGGCCGGGACCGGCATCGCCCCGGGACGGCCGCGGCACGGCCGGTACGGGCCGCCCGGCAACAGCAACGCGCGCGGCCATTGGCTGCCGCCTCCCAGCAACCTGCCCGCCCATTGGCTGGCGCCTCGGCAACGGCCGCAGCGGCACTGGGGCCTCAGCCGCTCTCGGCCACGCCCCTCATTGAGCCGACCACGCCCTTTGTGGACATGGACACGCCCATTTCTTAGCAGGACTACGCCCCTAATCCCACTGGCCACGCCCCTCGCTGGGCTCCGCGCCCGTCGCGTCCCCGGAGGTGAGACCGGACAGACCGGACAGGGGGTGTGACCGGACAGGGGGCGCGAGTGGACACCGGGGTGTGAATGGACAGTGGGTGTGACTAGACAGGGGGTGTGAATGGACAGTGGGTGTGACTGGACAGGGGGTGTGAATGGACAGTGGGTGTGACTGGACAGGGGGTGTGAATGGACAGTGGGTGTGACCGGACAGGGGGTGTGAATGGACACCGGGGTGTGAATGGACACCGGGATGTGAATGGACAGGGGGTGTGACCTGACAGGGGGCGTGAATGGACAGTGGGTGGGACTGGACAGGGTGGACAGTGGGTGTGACCGGACAGTGGCTGTAAATGGACAAGGGGGTGCGACCGGACAGGGCTGTGCACAGACACCCACACAGAGCACAGGTGTGCACAGAGGCACGAACACCTGAACGTGCCCACACGTGGGTGAGCACAGAGCCACACACAGGTTCCCGGGCACACACACCTCTAAGAACACAGGCCCTCCCGACCCCTGTGCACACCCACAGAGGTGACACACCCCCACGGGTGACACACCCACAGAGGTGACACACCCCCACGGGTGACACACCAACACGAATGAGGCGGGGGTTGAACCTGACTCCTCCCCACTCCACACGGACACCCCAAGCCCAGGGCCCACCCGTGGGTGGCACCAGCAGCTCCCTGGACCCCTTTAAACCACCCCAGCCATGGCATTGCCCCCCCCCGGGGTGGGTGGGATTGAGGGTGGCGGGGGGTGCAGGGGGGGGGTCTGGACAGCCCCTCCCCCCACCACACACAGCCACCTTCAATTGGGAAGAAATACAAAGCATATGGAGCAGTTATAAGGAAAAAATAATAAAATAAATCAGTTCATTCATTGGTGGGAAGGGGTGGGAAGGTGAGGGGCTCCAGGTGTCCGCCCCTGATCCTGTAAGCAGGCAAAACACCAGGGGATGGGGACCACCCCCCCAGGGACAGCGGGACAGGGAAAGCCAAAGCGGTCACAGGGTGTGGAAAAACCCAGAGAGTGCCTGCCCGGCCCCCAAAGAAATAAACCTCCCCAAAAGCCCCAGTGTGACCCAAAGTTCCTGCAGGCCCTGCCCTGTGCCCATGTCCTGCTGCACCCTGGTGCTCCTGGGCAGCCAGAACACCGTGTGACCCCCAAGAGCAGCTCAGTGTCCAGAAATCATGGCCAGGGCCCAGTTCTTGAGGGCCAGGGTGGCGTTCTGCAGGTAAATCCAGGAGGAATAGGTGAAGCTCATCAAGTGGTCCCTCACACACTCCCACGTCACGTCCCCACTGGAAAAACAAGGACAAGGGATTGGGGGGGGTCAGAGCCAGCAGGGATGAGTGACACGGGGGACACAGCAGCCCCCTGGGCAGGGCAGGGCTGGGGCTGGCACAGGGACACACACAGCCACAGCCGCAGCTGGGGAGCCCGGGGGAAGGAAGCCCAGGGGCTGCTCACCTGCAGGAGTCGAGGCAGCGCTGCCAGCCCTGCTGCAGCATGGCAGCCAGGCCCTGCAGCAGCGGCAGCAGGCAGCTGTGCAGCAGGAACTGCAGCAGCTCCCGCGCGCACTCGGCCAGGTGCAGCAGCGCCTCGGGGAGCCGGCTCTGGAGCTGTGGGAGCACAGGTGGTGTGGGGTGAGCACCAACCCCTCCTGGGGCCTGGCTACCTGGGACACTCCCATCTCACCCCTCCTGCTGCAGGCTGATTTCAGGGTTTACCCCAGAACCTCGGGTCCTTCCCCTGAAGATTCCCTCCCAGGGGTGTGTCAGTCACCTCTCCTTTCCCTCCCTGCCCCCTCCCAGCGCTGTCTGTCAGTCCTGGAATTCCAGAAGGGCATCCAGTGATTGGCAGATTCTACCCCTGGGGCGCATTGGGCCATCCAGGTGTCCTTTGTCCCTTGAGACCTCCCCTCCTGTACCTGGCTGGTGGCTCCCTACCCCTTCCCTGCCCTCTCCCTGGGGTTAAAAGGAGCAGCACCCACGGGGTCAGGAGTTCTGCTGGAGCTGGGGCTGGGTTCAGAGGCTGTGGGCCAGAACAAAGCTCTGGATCCAAACCCTCCATCAGAACCAACTCCTCTCCTTCCCCATCACCCTAAAGCTTCTCCACAGAGGGAAACCTGAGGAGCAGCCCCTGATATGGGGGGAAGCTCCATCCCAGCACCACCAGAGCTCCTGCAGGCCTGAACTTGTCCCCACGTGCCCAGATGCAGCACCCAGCCAGCCAAAAGTGTCTGTGGGGTGAAACACCACACAGCCATGGCCCAAAGTGTCTCTGGGGTGAAACACCACACAGCCATGGCCCAAAGTGTCTCTGGGGTGAAACACCACACAGCCATGGCCAAAAGTGTCTGTGGGGTGAAACACCACACAGCCATGGCCAAAAGTGTCTGTGGGGTGAAACACCACCCAGCCATGGCCAAAAGTGTCTGTGGGGTGAAACACCACACACCCCTGGCCAAAAGTGTCTGTGGGGTGAAACACCACACAGCCATGGCCAAAAGTGTCTGTGGGGTGAAACACCACACAGCCATGGCCCAAAGTGTCTGTGGGGTGAAACACCACACAGCCATGGCCAAAAGTGTCTGTGGGGTGAAACACCACACACCCCTGGCCAAAAGTGTCTGTGGGGTGAAACACCACACAGCCATGGCCCAAAGTGTCTGTGGGGTGAAACACCACACACCCATGGCCCAAAGTGTCTGTGGGGTGAAACCCAGTGGCCACTATTTCATTCAGCACCAAGGGCCAGACAAGCCAGTGCACATCCTGTCCACAATATTGGTAATATTCCAATACCCTCCCTTCCCCAGCATCCTGGAGGTCTCCCCTGTCACTGTCATATTTTCTGGAAAAATCCCTTTGCCAGGATTTCGCTCCTGGAAAGCCGAGAAGCCTCAGAGAAAAAGGAAAACAACATTTTCTCATTTGCTTCTCCTGTGTTTTGCTGCTTTGCAATGTGGTTGGAGATTGTCCGTCCAACATGTGAATTGTTTTAAGTTAATGACCAATCATGGTCAGGCTGTGTTGGACTCTGAGGAGAGAGTCACGAGTTTTTAACTAGCATCTTGTTAAACCTTCTGTATGTATCCTTCCTCTATTCTTTAGTATAGTTTTAGCATAGTATTCCTTAATATAGATTATTAGAATAATAAATTAGCCTTCTAAAAACATGGAATCAGATTCATCATTTCCTTCCTGCCACAGGGAACCCTGCAAATGCCACGCTCCCCATGTTCCCTCTTCTCCAGCGCTCAGCACACAGGGCACCCATGCTCTGTGACACTGCTGCCACCCCACTGCCACCAGAATGCTGGCTCTGGAGCCCCAGGAGTGTCCTGAGCCCTGTCCCTTCCACAGCCACTGCACACAGCTGGAGTGGGCTGTGCCACAGAGGACAGATGGCACCATGGACCTGCCGTGGGGCTGTGCCCTTCCCAGACAGCAGCACAGGGGCAAACACGTCACCACCCCACGCCAGGCCTCCCCCAGGACAGCTGTCCCAGTGCCACCAGCCCCCAGTGGCACTCCCTGTGTGCTCCCCACTCACCCAGTCGCTGAGCCAGGGCAGGCTGCCCTGCAGCCAGGAGAGCAGGGAGCAGCCCTGCTGGGACACAGCCCGGGCCACCTCCCCGCTGGTCTTCCAGAGCAGCTCCAGCTGTGGCCACAGCACAGACAGGGCCACGGAACCGTGCTGGGCCAGGCTGTGCTCCAGCCACCTGCAAGGGAGTCCTCGGCTGAGGCCAGGGCTGGACACAGCACCAGGGGCACCCCCAGAGCACAGGGGCAGGAGCTGCCACCACGGGGCACAGCTCCAGTGCGAGCTGGAATGGTTCCAGGCAGGGCTGGGGAACAGCTCCCAGCTCCCTGTCCAGCCCTCTGGGCTGCACAGGAGCCCCAGCCCCAGCAGCCACCCCCGGGGGTGTCACAGACCTGTAGCCCTGCAGGCAGGCACGGGACACCTTCTGCCAGGCCAGCTGGGAGGTGGGCAGGACGCCGGAGGAGCGGAGCAGCCGGGCACAGGAGGAGGCTGCAAGAGAGAGTGTGCTGCTGGAGTGGCCCTTGGCTGTGGGGACACCTGTCTGTCTGTCCCCAAGGGCTCTGGGGACACACAGCTGTGCTCCTGCAGTGGCCCTTGGCTGTGGGGACACGTGTCTGTCTGTCCCCAAGGGCTCTGGGGACACACAGCTGTGCTCCTGCAGTGGCCCTTGGCTGTGGGGACACGTGTCCATCTGTCCCCAAGGGCTCTGGGGGGGACACACGGCTGGAGCTGTGCTGTGGAACCCCTCAGGAGATGCTCCAGGAGGGGACAGACGGACAGAACCCCCTGAGCAGACCCTCCCAAAGGGGAGCAGGCAGTCTGCCTGCAGTGGCTGCACCCCCAGGATCCCCCAGCTGGACAGACAGACAGGCCCCACTGCTCACAGCAGCCACAGGACCAAGGCAGGGACACGGAGGGGAACAGCCACAGGAGGGATCCCAGGGAGCAGGATCACTCCTGAGCAAGGGGAAAAAAGCCTCAAGCTTGTGACAGGGAAGGTTCAGGTTGCAAACAAGACCCAGTTTGCTCACAGAAAGGGCTGTGCAGGCAGCCCAGGGCAATGGTGGAGTCTCCACCCCAGGGGGGTTTAAAAGCCCTGTGGACGTGGCACTTGTGGGGACGTGGGACAGCGGTGGCCTTGGCAGTGCTGGGGGACACTCCCAGAGGATTTCTGAACCTGGATTATCCCATGAGAGCCCAGCGTACCCTGGAAGGAGCCGTGTGTCTGCACGTCGTGCAGGAGGAAGGCAGCAGCCAGCAGCAGCAGGACCAGCAGCAGCCGCCACCAGGGCAAGCCCCGGCCCTTCATCTTGCACAGCAGCTCCTGGGGGGAGGACAAGGCCCTGTCACTGTCACCGCAGGCTCCTGGCACCGGGGAGGCCCCAGCACAGCAGCACCACCCACCCCCGGCCTCCCAGCCGGGACAGAGACATCTGCTGAGCAGCTGGGGGTTGGACAGGGACCAGCACATCTGTCCCCAGCGTGTCCTGTGTGCGTGTCACCACGGGGCCCTGGCCCTGCACGTGGCCAGCAGCAGGAGGGGCTGGCCAGAGCCCCAGGACAGAGCTGAGATCTCCCCCCGGGTGCTGCTGGTCAGTGCCTGCCCCTCCTGTCCCCTCCTGTCCCTCACCTTGCAGGCAGTGTCACAGGCGGCCACGTCCGTGTCCCCTCCGGCCCCCCTGGCTGCCAGCTCCTCATTTGTCACCTTGAAGGAGCGAACCGTTTCCTGCAGGGACTGCTGCACCTTGGGGACAGCAGGAGCTGTGTCAGGACCCCCTGGTCCCCACAGACCCCCTGGGCTGCCACGGCACCAGGAGGGCAAGTGTGGGTCCCACGGGGACACTGCCAGCTCAGGGAGCTCTCCCAGCAGCATGGGGACACTCTCCCAGCAGCACAGGGACACTGCCAGCTCAGGGAGCTCTCCCAGCAGCCACAGGGACACTCTCCCAGCAGCACAGGGACACTGCCAGCTCAGAGAGCTCTCCCAGCAGCATGGGGACACTGCCAGCTCAGGGAGCTCTCCCAGCAGCATGGGGACACTCTCCCAGCAGCACGGGGACACTGCCAGCTCAGGGAGCTCTCCCAGCAGCATGGGGACACTCTCCCAGCAGCACAGGGACACTGCCAGCTCAGGGAGCTCTCCCAGCTGCCACAGGGACACTGCCAGCTCAGGGAGCTCTCCCAGCAGCATGGGGACACTCTCCC
Organism: Haemorhous mexicanus; assembly: GCF_027477595.1. Taxonomy (NCBI): domain Eukaryota; kingdom Metazoa; phylum Chordata; class Aves; order Passeriformes; family Fringillidae; genus Haemorhous; species Haemorhous mexicanus. The sequence continues at coordinate 118,043,311 of NC_082343.1, read as the reverse complement.
AGCAGCATAGGGACACTGCCAGCTCAGGGAGCTCTCCCAGCTGCCACAGGGACACTCTCCCAGCCCACAGCTGCCCCCATCCCCCTGCTCACCCCTACCTTCTTGCTGCTGCTCTCCCAGGACTCCAGGAGGTGGTTCAGCAGCAAACTGGAGGGAAGGAGAACATGGGGCTTGGTCAGGAGCTCCCAGGAGGAATTCAGGTGTCGAAAAGGCTCTGCAGGTGAGCACTGGCCCCCCTTGGAGGCACAGTGTGCACTGACCTGGACTGAGCGAGGTGTTTGGTGTAGAGCTGCCTCCAGACGCTGAAGCTCAGGGGGTCCAGGCTCAGGCACTGGCTCAGGGAGGTCAGGAGCTGGGGAGGGGGCACAGCAGGTTGTCAGGTGTGCCCCCTCCCAGCACACCAGGCACCCCACACGTCCACAGCCAGGCAGCTCCAGAGGCACCACACAGAGCTGCAGCACCCCTGCCCACACAGGGCTGGAACTGGATGGTCTTCAGGGGCTCTCCCACCCAAACCATTCCAGGATTTGCTGACTCCCATCCCCTGGGAGCAGCAGCACGACCCCTGACTATAGGAATGTCCCCCTGTTGAAAGAGTGACAAAACTCCCAAAACTCCCCTTTGTCCCCTTAAAAAGGAAAGAAGCCCAGAAGTTTCTCTCCTCAATGAGGTAAAAAGACACCTCCTAAGACCTGAGGGACTGCGCCTCAAACTTCAGGATGGCTAATTGGACAGGAACCAAAAATCCCACTCGAGCAATTTACTAGAAAAAGAAGAGAACAAAAAAACTAAATCCTTTTGTGAGGTGTTTTACCAAGAGCAAAAACCTCTCACACCTGGCTCAGTTTTTCTCTGTAAAGAGTTTGGTTATTTTACCTTTTATTGAAACCTTTTTGTTTCCAACACCACCACAGAAGCCATCCTGCTGATTTTATGCCTTCTGAGGTAGCTGAGTGTGAAAAATGCCTATTTTATGATTGGCTTTTGGCAAATATTAACATGAATATTATATTGTGATGTTAGAAAGTGATGCTGGATCCATTTCCTCAAGTAGTCTGTTAAATGTAGCTTTAGGTTATAATGTTAAAATAGAAACTATGTGTGTGAGATATTTTTTTAAGAAAGGAATGAACTATTGTCACTGAGACAGCAGCCCCAGGACACTGAAATCTTCCAGAGAGAAAGAGAATTGATTGCTCCCTTATCAGCAGAAAGGAACTTCTTCCTGCCTCAGTCAGCCCTGGAGATGCTGCTGGGGCTCAGAGGAAGGAGCTGACCCTGCCCAGACAGAATCCTGTGTGGGAATGGAATTGATGCACCATGGATGAGCTGTGTGAATATGCAACAGGCTGGTGCTTTAAGGGTTAATGCTCTGTTAATGTGGGGCCTTTTTTGGGCTCATTTTGCCCAGAAAAGGTACCCGGACATCTGAAACTCTTTGTTTTTATTGTCTCGTATTGTCCTATTCCAAATTGTCCAAATTTTTATTACTCTAATTCTATTGCTATTTATATAACAATATAAATTATAATATAAATATTATATTTATATAACAATTTTATTACTATTAAACTCTTAAACTTTTAAAACCAAGTGACTGGCGTTTTTCACACTGAGCCACCGTAGCTGTAAAAGAGTTCTCCAAGAGCTTGAGAGAGCTGACTCAAGCAGACCCCAGAGCACCTGCCCGCCATGCCCACCCCCAGGCCGTGCCAGGCTCACCTCCTCCTTCATGGCGGGCGGGCAGGCGGGCGTGGCTCGGGACAGGAAGGAGGGGAAGTAGGTGTGCAGGGCAGCCTCGGGCCGGGCACCCAGGGCCAGCACCTTCAGCCGCGGGTACAGGCGCCGCAGCTGCTCCTGCAGGCTGGGGGACAGAGCGCAGGGCTGCTGAGGGCCAGCGGGCACCGGGGGGCACCGGGGGGCACCGGGGGGGCACCCGGGGGGCACCGGGGCCCGCCCTGTGGCACGGCTGTGCCCGGAGGGAGCGGCATACCTGGGGGACAGCGAGTTGTTGGGCATGAAGGCAAAGTCCAGGAGGGGGAAGAAGTCCTTGGGGCCGATCATGCCGAAGCCTTTGGTGAGGTTGGGGTGCATCCTGCAGAAGAGAGCCCAGAGCTGCGGGGGCCTGGCAAGGGCAGTGCTGGCTGCAGAGCCCCAGGACACGGGGGTCACTCACATCAGGAGCCGGTCCAGGTAGGAGACGGCGTACGGCGAGAGCGACTTGATGCCGAGCACCGGGAGCATGACGCCGAGCCACACTGCAGGGACAGGAGGGAGGGGTGTGCCTGGGCTCTCCCTGCACCCAAAGCACCCAGGGACAGGCAGGCAGATCCCTCGGGAAGGGCTCCAGGGCAGCTGGAGCTGCCCATCCTTCCAGGCAGGATGGTTCTCTCAGGATCCAGCCCTTCTCCTGACCCGGCACCTTGAGGATCCTTCCCAGCCTTTTCCCACCCCTCAGCAGCACCAGCAGCAGGAGTGGAGCTGTGCTGGCAGTCCCAGGAGGGGATCCTGTTGCAGGGTGATTTCAGGGTTTACCCCAGAACCTCGGGTCCCTCCCCTGAAGATTCCCTCCCAGGTGTGTCAGTCACCTCTCCTTTCCCTCCCTGACCCCTCCCAGCCCTGTCTGTCAGTCCTGGCATTCCAGAAGGGCATCCAGTGATTGGCAGATTCTACCCCTGGGGGGGCATTGGGCCATCCAGGTGTCCTTTGTCCCTTGAGACCTCCCCTCCTGTCCCTGGCTGGTGGCTCCCTGTCCCTTCCCTGCCCTCTCCCCGGGGTTAAAAGGAGCAGCACCCACGAGGTCAGGAGTTCTGCTGGAGCTGGGGCTGGGTTCAGAGGCTGTGGGCCAGAACAAAGCTCTGGATCCAAACCCTCCATCAGAACAGACTCCTTTCCTTCCCCATCGCCCTAAAGCTTCTCCACAGAGGGAAACCTGAGGAGCAGACCCTGATACGGGGGGAAGCTCCATCCCAGCACCACCAGAGCTCCTGCAGGCCTGGACTTGTCCCCACGTGCCCAGCTGCAGCCCCCAGCCAGCCAAAAGTGTCCCTGGGGTGAAACACCACACAGCCATGGCCAAAAGTGTCTGTGGGGTGAAACACCACAGTTTCTGCTATTTGGTTCGGCACCAAGGGCCAGAAAAGGCACGTCCTGTCCACAACACTGGTGACACCAGTGGGATCCCACACCATGGCTCTCACCTTTCAGGCCCTCGTGGAGGTCGGTGAAGCCAGCCTGCCCCAGCGCCCAGAGCACGGTCAGGCACTTGGCCGGCCGGTTCTGCTGGGAGCGCAGCACCTCCAGGTACTGTGGGACAGAGGGAACAGTGGGAACAGTGCACCCAGCCCAGCCCAGCACCTCCAGGGACTGTGGGACAGAGGGAACAGTGGGAACAGTGCACCCAGCCCAGCCCAGCACCTCCAGGGACTGTGGGACAGAGGGACAGTGGGAACAGTGCACCCAGCCCAGATCAGCACCTCCAGGTACTGTGGGACAGAGGGAACAGTGGGAACAGTGGGAACAGTGCACCCAGCCCAGCCCAGCACCTCCAGGTACTGTGGGACAGAGGGAACAGTGGGAACAGTGCACCCAGCCCAGCCCAGCACCTTCAGGGACTGTGGGACAGAGGGAACAGTGGGAACAGTGGGAACAGTGCACCCAGCCCAGCCCAGCCCCTCCAGGGACTGTGGGACAGAGGGAACAGTGGGAACAGTGCACCCAGCCAGCCCAGCCCCTCCAGGGACTGTGGGACAGAGGGAACAGTGGGAACAGTGCACCCAGCCCAGCCCAGCACCTCAGTGGGAACAGTGCCACCCATCCCAACCACGCCTGCAGCCATGGCACTGGCAGCCCCCAGCCCCTGGAAGGCACCTACAGCTCCAGGTGAGACCAGGAGCCATTCTGGGGCAATAGAGGGACTCCCAAACGAGCTCTGGGGGTGCAGGGCAACAGAGGAACTCCCAAAACCCCACAAACCCAGCTCTGGGGGTGCAGGGGGACAGGGGAAAACCCAAACCCACCTCTGGGGCTGCAGGGGAAACCCCAAATCCCCCCAAACTGAGCTCTGGGGGAGCAGGGGAAACCCCAAATCCCCCCAAACTGAGCTCTGGGGGAGCAGGGGAACAGGGGAAAGCCAAATCCCCCAAACCCAGCTCTGGGGCTGCAGGGCTGCTGGGTAGGGCAGGCAGAACCCACGGGGGACAGCAGTCTCTCTGCAGGGGAGGGCAGAGAGGTCCAAGGGCTTTGTGCAGAGGGATGGAGGAGCAGCCCCAGCAGGTTTACAGCACCCACCACCAACCCTGGGTCAGGCCAGCTCACCTTGCCCAGGCTGGTGGTGGCAATCCGGGGCCTGTACAGCAGCAGGGCCTGGATGCAGATCCTGTAGCCGTGCAGGGACTCCCCTGGAACGGAGACGGGGGAGGTCCTGCTCAGCCACGGCCTCCGTGAGGAATTCCTGGAGGAATCCCAAAGGGGCAAGGAGGAGCAGACCCTGGGGGGAGCACAGGGTGCTGACCTTGGGCCTTGTCCAGCTCCTGCAGCATGGTGTAGATGCAGTGGTCAAAGAAGAGCTCCAGGAAGTCCGAGGCCTTGGCCAGCAGGGAGCGGATGATGCCCCTCAGCTCCTTGCCCACCAGGCAGTACGGGTAGTCTGGGGGAGCAGAAAGGGCAGTTCAGTGAGATCCTGCTCTACAGAGCTCCAGCAGAGCTGCAGGAACCGGCCCAGTGGGAGAAGGGTGCCTCAGCCTCATCCTCATCCCAGCTGGGCAGCCCTGGCCCCCTCCCCAGGGACCCCGTGCCAGAGGCTGTGCCATTCACACTCTCTGAAAACTCCCTTCACCCAGGGCTTTTCTCCTGGGAAGCTGAGAAGCCTCAGAGAAAAGGAAAACAATTCTTATCTCATTTGCTTCTCCTCTGTTGTGCTCATGTGGAATGTGTTTGGAGATTGTTTACCCACAGGTGATTGTTTCACTGATGCTGGGTTTGGGGTTCCCCCATCCCCCTGCACCCCCAGAGCTGGGTTTGGGGTTCCCCCATCCCCCTGTACCCCCAGAGCTGGGTTTGGGGTTCCCCTGTTCCCCTGTACCCCCAGAGCTGGGTTAGGGTTCCCCTGTTCCCCTGTACCCCCAGAGCTGGGTTTGGGGTTTCCCCTGCACCCCCAGAGCTGGGTTTGGGGTTCCTCTGTTCCCCTGCACCCCCAGAGCTGGGTTTGGGGTTCCCCTGTTCCCCCAGAGCTGGGTTTGGGGTTTCCCCCATCCCCCTGTACCCCCAGAGCTGGATTTGGGGTTCCCCTGTTCCCCTGCACCCCCAGAGCTGGGTTTGGGGTTTCCCCATCCCCCTGCACCCCCAGAGCTGGGTTTGGGGTTCCCCCATCCCCCTGTACCCCCAGAGCTGGGTTTGGGGTTCCCCTGTTCCCCTGTACCCCCAGAGCTGGGTTAGGGTTCCCCTGTTCCCCTGTTCCCCTGTACCCCCAGAGCTGGGTTTGGGGTTTCCCCTGTCCCCCTGCACCCCCAGAGCTGGGTTTGGGGTTCCCCTGTTCCCCCAGAGCTGGGTTTGGGGTTTCCCCCATCCCCCTGTACCCCCAGAGCTGGATTTGGGGTTCCCCTGTTCCCCTGCACCCCCAGAGCTGGGTTTGGGGTTTCCCCATCCCCCTGCACCCCCAGAGCTGGGTTTGGGGTTCCCCCATCCCCCTGCACCCCCAGAGCTGGGTTTGGGGTTCCCCCATCCCCCTGCACCCCCAGAGCTGGGTTTGGGGTTTCCCCTGCACCCCCAGAGCTGGGTTTGGGGTTTCCCTGTAGCCCTGCACCCCCAGAGCTGGGTTTGGGGTTCCTCCATCCCCCTGCACCCCCAGAGCTGGGTTTGGGGTTCCCCCATCCCCCTGCACCCCCAGAGCTGGGTTTGGGGTTCCCCCATCCCCCTGTACCCCCAGAGCTGGGTTTGGGGTTTCCCCTGTCCCCCCAGAGCTGGGTTTGGGGTTCCCCTGTCCCCCTGCACCCCCAGAGCTGGGTTTGGGGTTTCCCCTGTCCCCCTGCACCCCCAGAGCTGGGTTTGGGGTTCCCCCATAGCCCTGCACCCCCAGAGCTGGGTTTGGGGTTTCCCCTGCACCCCCAGAACTGGGTTTGGGGTTCCCCCATCCCCCTGCACCCCCAGAGCTGGGTTTGGGGTTCCCCCATCCCCCTGCACCCCCAGAGCTGGGTTTGGGGTTCCCCCATCCCCCTGCACCCCCAGAGCTGGGTTTGGGGTTTCCCCTGCACCCCCAGAGCTGGGTTTGTGGGGTTTTGGGGTTTCCCCTGGGCAGAAGGGGCACTGGTGGTTGTATTGCACTAAAGGGTGGGGAGATTTGCTCCGGCTGTCCCTTCAAATCCCTCCTGAGCACTTCTTTCAGAATCACAAGACACTGTCCCGTCTCCCTGCTCAGTTTTGCTGCTAACAACACTCCAATTTTGTCCCAGGCAGAGACAGAGTTAAAATTCTGCTGGGGAATGAAAAGATACCCAGTGAACAAACCATTTCAAAACTGCTGTGGAAACCCTAACGTTTCCACTGCTTAGGGTATCTAAATCTAGGATATAAATGCTTCTCTGTGCTGCAGAAAACGTTGCACCCATTGTGATGTTACCTGTTCTCTGCAACACTCAGATCTACCTTCCTCACAACCAGCACAAACAGCAAACTGAAAGCACTGAGGGTCTCACAGCTGGGGAAGCCCCAGTGTGGGAGCTGCATGGGCAGTGTCAGTGTGTCTGTGACAGGAGACGGCTGTCTGTCCCTCGTGGGGACAGCCAGAGCCCAGCAGGTGCTCCCAGCTTGGCTGCCCAGCCCCACCAGGCCCAGGGCAGCGGCACACGCACCGTGGGGGTGCTGGCTCAGCACGGGGTCACTCCTGGGTGCTTGCAGCTTGTAGTTGAGGTACCCTGCCAGGTCCTTCACCCACACCGAGGGGTTCTCAGGGAACACACTCCGGCTCTTCTGCAGCTCCTTCTGCAGATCTGCCAGGTCCAGCTGCGAGGGACAGACAGACAGACTCAGGGTGAACAGGACTGGGCACAAAGCACAGCGAGGAGAAAGGCAGCCCTGACTCCGAAGGGGCCACGGAGGGCAATGCCTCCAGCTCCATCCCAGACCACGTGGAACACCCCAGCTGCCAGAGCTCCAGAGCAAGGCCTGACCATCAGCCCAAAGCAAGGGCGTGCTCATGGCCAGCAGAAACCTGGGGTGATGCCAGCCATGGCTGCTCCACACTGCACACCCAGAGCCCCCCAGGAGCAACCAAACCTGCCTGACGAACAACCCACAGCACCAAACTGGGCCCTGCCCCTGTCCTGCACTGCTACCCAGGCATGGCCATCCCTGCTTTTACCCCTGCATGCTCTGTGGGGCTGCTCCAGCAGGGCTTGCTGCAAGGCTCAGGCTCTGTGGGGCTCCCTGCCAGTGGATTCCCACTGCCACACTGAGCCTGGTGCCCCGGGCACCTCACCTCAGCCCCACCTCGTGAGAGGAACTCCACACAATCCAGCTGGTGCCACACAGGGAAGGAAACCTGTGCCAAACCCCCATCAGTGAGGTGACAGTGGCTGTCCCCTCTGAGCACAGGGACAGCTCTGGCTGCCCTGCCTCCCAAGGGAACATGGGAATGCCACAGTCCTGTCACTGTGGGCAAATGCTGGACATGCAGAGCTGCTGGAACCATGCAGAGGAGCCCCACCCAGAGCAGGGGGATGCAGAGGGAACCCCCTCGTTTGGGGGGAGTGGAGGTCCCAGGGCATGAGGGGGGTAGGGAGGAGCTGAGCCAGCAATGTCTGCCAATCCCAGGGACACATCAGCCCAGCACAGCCTGCCTCGGCCAGTTCTGGAACCCTCCGTGCTCAGGCATGCTCAGGACAGGCAGGACAGACACAGACAGGTTCTGCAGAGCCAGCCAGAGCACAGCCACTGCACCAGCGACTCCCAGGGCCCCACCAGTGCCACGGGGAGGAGGTTCAGCCACCAGAGGCTTCCTTGGGCTTCCTCCCAGACACAGCAGTGACAAGGGGAACCAGAGATCCCCTTCCAGCCACGGCCACCGCTCAGGGCAGCTCCTGCCGCGGGGCCCGCGGGGAGATCAGCCCGCAGGTGAGGCTGGAGCGGGGCAGGGCACGGCTCCGGTCACGGGAGCAGCAGCCCGGAGCCCGGCCCGGGCACACTCACGGCTTTCAGGGCTTCCTCCAGCGAGCGGCACCGGCCCGGCGCGGCTCCAGCGTCGCTCCCCGGCGCCTTCCTCCCGCTCTTGCCGCTGTGCTGCTTCCGCTGCGGCGGCTCGGGGGCCGCGGCCGGGGGCACCTGCTCCTTGTTCTGCTTGCGCAGCGCCCGCTCGAAGCCCAGCTGGAAGATGGTGCTGGAGGTGGCGATGGGAGCTGGGGACAGGGACACGGTGACCGGGAGCGCCGCGGGCAGCGGCGACACGAGGGCACGGGGACGGAGCCGGGGCACCGGAGCAAACTGCGGCCCGTTCAGGGGCCCGGGGTTGCGCACAGCACCCCCACGGCCCCGCACGGACCCCTCTGCGTCCCCGGGGCTCCGCCGCCGAGCCCGAGGAGCCCGCCCGGCCTCGGCGGCCGCTCCCGGACCGGCGGGGCCCCCAGGAGAACTCCACAGCTACACCCGCCTCTCCCCGAGACCCACCGGGGACCCCCGGCCGCCCCAGGCGAGGCCCCCGGTCCCCCACACACAGCGCCCCCGGACCCACGGGACCTCCGCCCGCCACACCGGGGCCCGCGGGCGCTGACACTCACCGGGCACGGGCAGAGCGCGACCGGCGTTGGCCTCTCCCAGGGCACGGCGGCTGCCGGTGCCGCCCGCAGGCCCCCGCCGGCCCTTGCGCACCACCTCCCAGCGGCCGGGAGCGGCACCGGCCGTGGCCGGGCCCGGGGCCGCCTTCGCCGCCGCCATCGAGACCCGGAGCGCCACGGGCGGCGCCGGGCTGGGGCCAGGGCGCGTGCGCACGGCGCCGCCGCTGATTGGCTGCGCCCTGGGATACGCGCCGCTCGTGCCGGCTGCCACGTCCCCGCCCCGCCTCGCTGGGAAACATGACTGGGCAAGCATGGCCACGCCCCCAGGGAGGCGGGATCAGCGCGCGCTCCCTCACCTGAGACCCCGCCCACAGAGCGGCCTCTGTGACGAGGAAGAGGCGGGGCCATAGGGGGAGCTACGATGGTGACGCAGCAGAAGTGGGCGGACTCTAGAAGGGGGCGTGTCCACTGTCCTCGCGCCGCCACTTGCAGAACCGCCCCGACCTGGCGGGGGCGGAGCCTTGCGAGCGGGCGGGGCGTGTCCATGCAGATTAGGCAGCACCGCGCGGCATGCCGGGCCTCGTCCCGCACCAAACCCGCTCTGCCCTGGCGCGTCCTTGGGCTTGGCGCGGACCGGGCCGTGCCGGGCCGTGCGGGCCGGGCCGTATGGCGGGGCCGAGCGGGAGCGGGGCCGGGCCGGGTGTGGGCGTGTGCTGTGCGGGCGTTTGTCGGGCAGGGCAGGCGGGCGGGGCGGAGTGTCGGGCATACTTACCTGGCAGGGGAGACACCATGATCAGGCAGGTGGTTTTCCCAGGGCGAGGCTCATCCCTTGCACTCCGGGTGTGCTGACCCCTGCGATTTCCCCAAATGCGGGAAACTCGACTGCATAATTTGTGGTAGTGGGGGACTGCGTTCGCGCTCTCCCCTGGTCTTGCTGGTCAAAAACAGAGTTAGAGCATTCTATACCGGTAGTTCAGGTATTCTCACCCGCCGGTCCTGTGCTCAACGGGCGCCCACATCCCAGAGCTCGGACTCGCGCGGATCCCTGCAGGATCAGAGACCTCAGCCCTGCCCTCGGCGCCTTCGGGCTCAGCCCTCCCCGGCACGTCGCGGTCCTGTCCCTGTCGCTGCATGAGCCGGCAGAGCCCCGGCAGTGCCCACCGGGCGGGACCGGCACCTCGCCCTTTCCCGGCGGTGTTTCCCCGTTCCCGCAGACACGGCGGGGACAGCCCGGGATCATCCCGTTAGGGATCCGCTGGCCGGTTCCTGCCGGCGGCGTCTCCCGGCCGCCCGTCCCCGGCTGTCCCAGAGCCTCTCTGCCCTCCGAGCCTGTCAGGGGGTCTCGGGCCACTCAGCGGCTTCATCCACGGTCCCACAGTAAATCGTTAAAACCGAAAATCGCGGACCGAGACTCTCTAAGTAGTCAGTTAGAAAGCGGTGTGTTTATTACCCCGACGGGCGCACGGGGGGGTCGTTCCCGAAATGCGTGACCGCACCCCACAAGGATTTTTCTTGTATCTATTTCCCAAAATGATACGCACAACCCCAGCACCTCCCGTCCCCGCTCTGTACTGAAATGAGGTCCTTAGTCCTTTACACGTGTGCAGTTCTTCTCTTAAATTGGGTCAGTGGTCCCGGGGATGAAGTCAGGAAGGTCTTCGTCAGGTCTCCGTGACCCTCTGGCACGATCCGAGCCCCCTGCTTCATGATGGATGACACAGAGTCCAGGTGCGGGGCACTGCTCTGCCGGTTTCAGTCTGTCCCTATAACGGTTCGCCTGCTCCACTTCCTTCTACAAATGAGCTCATAATACAGCAATTAGCTTTAGCTTAAGCACCTAATAACCATTAACTATCGTTGGCGTATCTAACTCCAACATGAATTGGCTCTAACCCTCAGCTAGAATCTTAAATTTCTAAAATCATAATTCAGCAGGCTGCTGCAGCCACATCGGCTGCTGGCCCGACTGGGTGCCAGGCGCTCCACTCGCCATCAGCAGCGGGCACGGCTGGGTCGGGCCTGGAAGGGCTCGGGTCTGTAGGGCACCGACACGGGAAGGGGGCCACAGCCGCAGGGGTGGACGGCTGGAGACCGGACACCGACCCACAATGATAAGTTGTAGTAACCAAATTCTATTTTTGACCATCGAGACCAGGGGAGAGCGCGAACGCAGTCCCCCACTACCACAAATTATGCAGTCGAGTTTCCCGCATTTGGGGAAATCGCAGGGGTCAGCACACCCGGAGTGCAAGGGATGAGCCTCGCCCTGGGAAAACCACCTGCCTGATCATGGTGTCTCCCCTGCCAGGTAAGTATGCCCGACACACCGCCCCGCCCGCCTGCCCTGCCCGACACACGCCCGCACAGCACACGGCCAGACCCGGCCTGGCCCCGCTCCCGCCCGGCCCCGCCAGAAGGCCCGGCCCGCACGGCCCGGCACGGCCCGGCCCGCGCCAAGCCCAAGGACGCGCCAGGGCAGAGCGGGCTTGGTGCGGGACGAGGCCCGGCATGCCGCGCGGTGCTGCCTAATCTGCATGGACACGCCCACACTCCCCGCTCGCCCCGCCCCGCCCGGGCCGGGCCCGCCGGGAGCCCCGAGAGCCGCGGAGCCGCCGCCCGGGCCGGGCTCTGTTCCCGCCGCTGCCCAAGGGCTCGGTGCCCGCCCCCTCCCGCTGCCGGAGTTTCCATTTCCCCGGGCGCTGCTCGCTGCTGCCCTGCCCCTCCCGGGGCCTCCGGTCCGCACCGCCCGCTCCTCCCGGGTCTCTCTTTTCCCTCGGGCACGCTCGGCCGGGCCTGCGGGATGCGAAAAATGCCTATTTTATGGTTGGCTTTTCGCAAATATTAAAATGAATATTATATGTGTTACATTAGGAAGTTATGGTGTATTAATTTCCTTAAGTAGCGTGTTAAATATAGTTTTAGGTTATAACATAATGTTAAAATAGAAACTAAATATGTGAGATTTTTTTTTTAAAGAAAAGACTCGCAGCGAGACAGCAGCCCCAGGACACTGAAATCTTTCAGAGAGAAAGAGAATTGATTGCTCCCTTATCAGCAGAAAGGAACTTCTTCCTGCCTGCTCAGCCCTGGAGATGCTGCTGGGGCTCAGAGGAAGGAGCTGACCCTGCCCAGACAGAATCCTGTGTGGGGATGGAATTGCTGCACCATGGATGAGCTGTGTGAATATGCAACAGGCTGGTGTTTTAAGGGTTAATCCTCTGTTAACGTGGGGCCTTTTTAGGGCTTGTGCTGCCTAGAAAAACGTACCCAGACTGTCCCTAAATCTTTGTTTCTATTGTCTCATATTGTCCTGACTCAAATTGTCCAAATTTTTATTACTCTAATTATATGACTATTTTTATAACCATTTTATTATTATTGAAGTTTTAAATTTTTAAAAATAAGTGAGTGGCGTTTTTCACATCAGCAACCCCAGAGTTTATTTGTAAAGGCAAATCTCTTTTTCAGTTTACCAATCAGAATTTTTTCTGTTGTTTCTTTCATCTCCCAGTGTGGTTTTCCCCACCAGCAGACCCAGAGTTGGTTTGTAAACACAAATCCTCCGTTCCACTCGGGGCGCTGAGCTCCCGTGGCTCTGCCCCGTCCCTCCCGACGGTTCCGCTGCTCCCGGGGGGATCGGAGCGGGAAATTGGAGCTGGCAACCCCCCCAAACTGTCCAAAAGAGCCTGTGGACGCTGCCAGGCCTCGCCGGGGCTCTCGTTCCATCGGGGCTGGGCTTTCCTCCCCGCTCGGACTCCCGGCTTCAGCTCAGCTTCTGGGGAACTCTCGTTTCTCTCGCGCCCCAGGGTCCCCAAAGCCCAACCCCGAGGTGTGAGGGCACCTGGATGCAGGAGCGTGCTCTCTGTTGAGGGAGGGATTAAATTATTCCTTCTCTGCTTAAAAAGGCAAAAAGCCCAGAAGTTTCTCTCCCCAGTTTGGTAAAAAGACACCTCACAGGACTTTAAAGACTTCACCTCACACCCAAGGTTACCTAATGAGACAAAGGCTAAAAAGTCTCACTTAGGTAATTCACTAGAAAAAGAAGAGAATGAAGGAAATAATCGCTTTTGTGGGGTGTTTTAGTAGGAGTAAGGACATCTTGCCCTGCCTCAGATTTTCTCTGTAAGAGCTTTGTTATTTTGCCTTTTATTAAAACTTTTCCTGTTTCCAGCACTACCTCAGAAGCCATCCTGTTAATTTTGTGCCGTTTGTGGTAGCTGAGCTTCCTCAAGTGTAATAAATTCTCTGAGAGCTCCAAAGACCCAGCTCAGAGAGAAACCCAAAAACTTTCCCTGGGTGAACGGGCAGAGCTGCACTTTCCATGCCTTTTCCAGGGGAATTTGCAAACTGCCCAGAGTCCTTTGGGAAAGTTAATTGTGCGTTTATCTTGGAAAGTTAATTGTGCATTTACCTTGGAAAGTTAATTGTGCGTTTACCTTGGAAAGTTAATTGTGCATTTATCTTGCACAGCAAACCCCACCTGAGCAGAGGCAAAGGGCACTGGGGCACGTGTAGAGAGCGATGGGCTCATTCTGCATTCCCAGTCCTGAATTCCATGGGATGTGGAGGGATTTCCTGCCCCGAGGGATTTCCTTCTCTGAGGATTTCCTGCCCCGAGGGATTTCCTCCTGCTGCAGGAACAACACCAGCCTTTTACTCCAAGCTCCCTCACAGCCAGTGACTACAGAACAGGATATTCCAGTGTCCACTAGAAAATCCACGGCTCCATTCCCAGCTCAAGCGCACCCCAAGGATTCAGGGAGACAGGAGATGCCTGCGGTCCCCTTCAGCCCTGCCCAGCTTCTTCCTCTCCTGCTTCTCCCTCGTGTCCGTGCTCAGCCCGTCCTGCCTGCAGCCCCCACCGCGATATTTTGGGGGTGTCAATCCCAGCTCAGGAGCTGTCCCTGCTCAGGCCTCGCCTTCTGCCCCTGCGCTGCCTCGGACACAGATTTGGTCATTTCTGCCCCTGACACAGATTTGGCCATTTCTGCCCTGGCACAGATTTGGCCATTTCTGCCTCGGACACAGATTTGGCCATTTCTGCCCTGGCACAGATTTGGTCATTTCTGCCCTGGCACAGATTTGGCCATTTCTGCCCCATGACACAGATTTGGCCATTTCTGCCCTGGCACAGATTTGGCCATTTCTGCCTCTGACACAGATTTGCTCATTTCTGCCCTGGCACAGATTTGGCCATTTCTGCCCTGGCACAGATTTGGCCATTTCTGCCCCTGACACAGATTTGGCCATTTCTGCCCTGACACAGATTTGGCCATTTCTGCCCCTGACACAGATTTGCTCATTTCTGCCCTGGCACAGATTTGGCCATTTCTGCCCCTGGCACAGATTTGGCCATTTCTGCCCCTGGCACAGATTTGGTCATTTCTGCCCTGGCACAGATTTGGCCATTTCTGCCCTGGCACAGATTTGGCCATTTCTGCCCTGGCACAGATTTGGCCATTTCTTGTGGCCCTTCTCCTTCCCTTGCGCTTCCTCCCGCGGCCGCGGGCACCACCGGGGCAATGCCCATCCCCTCTGCCCCCGTCCTTCCCGGAGCTTCCATCGCAGAGCCGGCACGGAGTGCGAGCAGCACCGTGAGGGACAGCGCCGTGCCTGCTTCCCGTGCCGGGTCTGGGTCCGTTCGGGGACTGGTTCTGTTCGGCATCGGGATCCGTCTGGGATCCGATTGTGAACCGGTTCCGTTCCGGGTCCGGTTCCGTTCCGGATCCGGTTCCGTTCCGGATCTGGTTCCGTTCCGGGTCCGGTTCCGTTCCGGTTTTGGTTCCGTTCCGGGTCCGGTTCCGTTCCGGGTCCGGTTCCGTTCGGGAGGGTCCGGGAGCGCCCGGGCCGGGCGGGGTGCGCTCCGCCGCGCCGCCAGGGGGCGCTAACACGAGAGCGAGGCCTGAGGCGGGGTTTGGCTAAGGGGCGTGGCCATGCAAATCACTGCCGGGTAGGGGGCGGTGCCGTGTAGTTGGGATTGTGGGCGTGTCCATGCAGATTAGGCAGCACCGCGCGGCATGCCGGGTCTCGTCCCGCGCCAAGCCCGCTCTGCCCTGGCGCGTCCTTGGGCTTGGCGCGGGCCGGGCCGTGCCGGGCCGTGCGGGCCGGGCCTTATGGCGGGGCCGGGCGGGAGCGGGGCCGGGCCGGAGCTGGCCGTGTGCTGTGCGGGCGTTTGTCGGGCAGGGGAGGCGGGCGGGGCGGTGTGTCGGGCATACTTACCTGGCAGGGGAGACACCATGATCAGGCAGGTGGTTTTCCCAGGGCGAGGCTCATCCCTTGCACTCCGGGTGTGCTGACCCCTGCGATTTCCCCAAATGCGGGAAACTCGACTGCATAATTTGTGGTAGTGGGGGACTGCGTTCGCGCTCTCCCCTGGTCTCGCTGGTCAATGACAGAATTAAAAACTCCCAGACGTGTTCCTGTTCCTGGTTCTATAGTTGCTGTACTCCTTCCATAATCCGTTCCTGCCCCAATAAAGCCCGCTCCTCGCCGTCCCGCACCCCGCAGAATCCCGCCCGGGCCGAGGCAGGAGGAGGTGCCACGGTTGCTGCGGGCATTTACAGCCCAAATGACCCTCTAAATGACCTGGTCATCCAGTTTCTCAGCCCGGCCCTCCTCACACGCAGTGGTCCCAGAGCCTCCACCCGTGTCCACTCCCGCTTCCCACCGTCCTGCCGCGGCTCTGTGGGCACAGAGGAGCCCCCAGGGCAGGAAGCGAGTCCAGGACCCTGCAGTGACCCCCGGCACGCAGTGTTACCACACGAGTTTATTTAAATAAAACCGAACACAGATGCAGCGTTGCGACCGGAGTGATGGACCAGACAAGCGATGCGACAGGGACATGGCAGCCGGGGCGGGCGGGCGCTGCGAGCCCTGGCGGTGACCCAGCCCAGCCCCGGCCCCGTGGGGGCCACCGGCGAGAGGAGAGGGCCCGCTGCCGTTCCATGGCGTGCTGAGCACAGCCCCCTCTCCGGCACCCCCGTGGCTGCAGGTGCTCCCCGCTGCCATGGCCGCGCTGGGCTGGGCTTTCCTCTTCACCTTCCCAGGCAGCTGAACCAACGTGTTCCTCCTCTGCTCCGTGGCCTCCCGCTCCAGCAGGCTGCCAGGCTGGCACTCGCTCTGCCACGGGGGTCCTGGGGCCCTGAGGGTCCCAGCAAGGTGAGCAGCTCACGGCACCCTGGCCAGTCCCCGAGGACTGGGCCTCCCCTCTCACTCTCACCGCGGGCACGCAGGACGCCGGGGCGGACGTGGCACTCGCTCACACCGGGGGGGACAACAGAAATAAATATGGGGAGGGGGTGGCGCGGGCAGGCCCCGGCGCGGGGCCAGAGCCCGTCCCCAGCCCCAGCCCCGGCGCAGCCGCGCTCCTCGCCCGGGGGTGTCGGCTGGTTATGGAGATGGTGCTTCCCCCGGAGCTGCCGGAGCCGCCGTGGCGTGTGACGGGGCGGGCGAGGCGCGGGCTCGGACCTCCGATGTCTGTGGTGGGGGGCGGCGCGGGGGGCGCGGGCGCGGGCCGGGGCTAGTACTCGTCCTGCTCCTCTGGCGGCTGCTCCTCCAGCTCGTCGTCCTCCGGTGGGGCAAAGCCCTCCTGGGGGGAGCAGGGGGGGCACGGGTGGGCACACCAGCCTCCACCTGGCGTGGCGTGAGGGCTTTGGCAGAGCCCAGCGCCCCCCTGGTGCCCCACGGAGTGAACAAGGACAACCGAGGGGGAAGGGAGTCCCTCCCCTCCCAGGGAATTCCAGGGAGCAGGACAGGGACGTGGGCTCCAGGGGCAGCCCGAGCTGCCCGGCCCTCACCTCCGTGGCGTAGAGCACGCTGACGATGCCGGTGATGATGGGGCTGTTCTCGTTCTCGTGCTCCTGGCAGATGAGCTCGATGTCCCGCAGTTTGCTGAAGTAGAAATCCCGCTCCTTCTCCAGCCCGTCCACTGTCAGCTTCAGGTCCATCAGCTGTGCAACAGGGGCCAAACCTTCAGCCCCCAGCCCCAGGGAGCCCCCAGCCCCCGGCAGGGACCCTGCCCTCCCCACCTGCTGGTTGAGCTCCAGGATCTGCGCGTCAGCCTCGGTGCCCCCGTTGCGGGCGGCGGGCGAGTTTTTCCGTAGGATGCCGCTGGGCACGTTGCCGAGGCGGGCTGGGTTCGGGGTGTTCTTGGGGCCCGTGGGGGAGGTCCTCTGGGGCACTTGACAGCACACGGGGACCAATGGGTTAATGCTGGCTGGGGGGGCTGCCAGCAGACACCCCCGTGCATTGAGGGGGGGGCAGCAGCAAGGGCAGGCAGATCCCCTGTGCAGAGCCAGGCTCTCCCACCTTCAGCCTCCCCCCTGCCTCAGTTTCCCCTGGCAAATCTTGCTCCCAGCCCTCCAAGGGTGCTCGTGGCTTGTTTGGGGTTCGGCATGGGGGCTGAGGAGGCCCCAGACCTTGACAGCCCCCACTGGGCCAGCACAGGGAGCCCCCAGTGCCCACGGGAGGGGATGGCAGGCAGGGGTGACAAACCAGCCCAGGCCAGGCTGAGCAGGCAGGTGGAGGCAGCCAGGACCCCTGTGCTCCGCAGTCTGGGTGTCCTGCAGACCCCCGTGGCAGGCAGGCAGGGCAGGGCAGGGCAGGGCAGGGCAGGGCAGGGCAGGGCAGGCAGCAGAGCAGGGCGCAGGCAGGGGCAGGGGGACGCCTGGCCGTGACCAGGGGTGCAGAGGGCGGGGGGCAGCGCTCGCTGGGGGGCCCCGGACATTACCTGCAGTGCCAATGGGTTTCTTGGGTTTGTTGTAGATGTGATCACCTGGGTTAGGGGGGGGCGCGACGTCCTGGCCCTGCCGCGCCAGCAGTGGGTTGTACTCCTTCCCGTCGTAGTTGGCGTCAAAGAACTTCTTGAACCACTGGATGAACTCAAAATTGTCCTGGAACTTGCCCTTCACCAGCCGCTCCACGGCGATGATCTAGGGGCACACGAGGGCTCAGCAGGGACACTGGCACAGGGCAGCACGGTCCCCAGCGGGGCCACCTCCCAGGGGGCAGCCCCCGCTGTCCCCATGCACCTACTTTGTCCACTCCCATCTTCTTGAAGGCGGCCTGCAGCACCTTGAAGTTGTGGATGTACTCGTGCTCCAGCTTGGCCTGGAACTTCACCTTGCGCAGGTGCACGCAGCCGGGGAACAGCATGTCCATGAACTGGCAATAGGCAGCCCCTGCGCCGGGCCCAGCCACGGTCACGGGGGGCTGGGGGCACCCTGACAGTGCCCTCCGTGTCCCCCACAAGCCCACCTGAGCAGAGCTGCTCGATCTTGGTGTAGTTGAGCTGCAGGGAGTCGTTGACCCAGGCCAGCATGTCATGGCGGCTCAGGTTCTCGCTGGTCACCGACGTCGAGTACACATTGACGGCCATGCCCCAGCTGCCAAGAGACTGGGGTCACACTGGCACCCTGGGCACCCCAACCCCGCAGCAGGAGCACTGGGACCCGGGGTGCCCATCCCAACTGTGCCCCAACACCAGGGGCACTGGGACCCAGGGCATCCATCCCACCCCAACCCCGCAGCAGGGGCACTGGGATCTTGGGCATCCATCCCACCCAGACCACAGCACCAGGGGCACTGGGATCTGGGGTGCCCACCCCAACTGTGCCCCAACAGCAGGGGCACTGGGATCTGGGATGCCCATCCCACCCAGACCCCAACACCAGGGGCACTGGGACCCGGGGTGCCCATCCCACCCAGACCCCAACACCAGGGGCACTGGGATCTGGGGTGCCCATCCTACCCAGACCACAGCACCAGGGGCACTGGGACCCTGGGTGCCCATCCCACCCAGACCCCAACACCAGGGGCACTGGGACCCGGGGTGCCCATCCCACCCAGACTCCAACACCAGGGGCACTGGGATCTGGGGCATCCATCCCACCCCGACCCCAGCAACAGGGGCACTGGGATCTGGGGTGCCCATCCCACCCAGACCACAGCACCAGGGGCACTGGGATCTGGGGCATCCATCCCAACTGTGCCCCAACACCAAGGGGCAGCAGTTTCAGGCTGTCACCGTGTACCCTGTGGGACCCCCCAGTCCAGCTGCACCCCAAGGTATGGCAGGGGGGCATGAGGGCCCCCAGGAGCCCCGGTGTGCCCCCCCTGGCCAGGTGGAGCCCTGCCCTGAACAGGGTACCCGGGGAGCTGGGTTTGGGGTGTTGGGTGGATACAGAGCAGGATGTGGCTCAGGGGGCAGGGGTCCCAGGACGCAGGCACTGCCGGGGGGATGCCAGCCCTGCCGGGGGCACTGCCCCTGCGCCCGGGGGCTGCTGCCCTGGGTGAGCCCACGGGGCTCCTGGGGGCTGCTGCCCATAAGCAGCTTAGGGCCCCCCTCTCCAGGCCCCGGTGCTGCCTAATCTGCCGGGGCCGGGATCGGGATCGGGGTCCATTAGAGCAGGGCTTAGAGGGGCAACATCTGCCGGCAGGCGGCCTCCGCCCAGATGGCCGGGGGCTGCAGGACCCCCCGGCTGCAGTGCCAGCACGGCAGGGCACGGGAGCCGCAGCAGAGTGGGGGGCAGGAGCCCCAGTCTCACTGTCCTGCACAAAACGCTCCAGTGCAGCCGCCGGGGAGCGGCCCTTTCCCGGGAGCGGGGGTCCCGGTGCTCCCGCGGCCCCCCCGCACGGCAGCGGCGGCAGCGGCGCCGTTAATCCGCTTCCCTCCCCGGCGAGGGGGGCCGCGGGCCGGGCCAGCTGCCAGGCGGGGGCCGGGGGGAGGTGCAGCCCCCCGGCCACCCCTCCAATGCCACATCCCGGGGGAATGAGGGGGGGACAGCAGCAGCGCACATCTGCGCCCTGGGGCCCCAGCGCTGGGGCCTGCGGGGCGCTGCCACCGCGGGGTGCTGGCACCTCCCGGGGCCCGTTCGGGGGGCAGAAGGTCCCGGTGGCCGCAGTGCCCCCGTCTCGGGTACAGCACCGCGGTGACTCAGCACCGGCGATGCCGCAGCCGACTGAACCCCGCGGCAGCTGAGCCGATCCGGGACCCCCGGGACCCCCGACCCGGCCCGCCGTGTTACCGCACGCAGCCGCGGGGGGGGTCGGTATTTTTAGCCACCACGCAGCAGCTGGAACCGAGGCCCCCGCGCCGCCGCCGCCCCCGCACGGCGAGGTGCGCACCGACCCGCTCCCGGCACCGGCGAGAGCCACAGCCCGTCCCGCGCCCGTTTGGCGGCATGGCGGCAGCGGGGCGCGGGCAGGGGTCCCCCCAGGGCTGTCCCCATCGCGCCCCCCTCCCCTGGCTCCGGCGGCGGAGCTGAGTCATGCGCGGCGCTGAGCCAGAGCCACGCGCACTGCGGTGCCGCGGCTGCCGGTACCGCCGCGCCGGGCACGGGGCTGCGGCGGGGGCGGCAGCGGGGCACGGGGAGCGGGGCACGGCTGCCCGCCCGCACGGCGAGGAGCAGCTGACACCCCCCTGCCATCGCCGGCCCTTCCCCAAATCACGGGGCAGCTGCCGAAGCGGGATCCCGCCGTGCTCGGGCCGGGCGGGGGATGCCCGCGGGAGCGGCACGGCCGCCAGGGCTCTGCGGCATCTCCCGTCCTGGGGGACGGGGCAGGGACCCCCAGGCTCCCCGCCGGGATGAACGGGGGTGTCACCGCGCCAGCCGCACCTCGAGTCCCGCACACGCCGGCACACGTGAGAGCGCGGGGGCGAACCCTGACACGGGGGGAGCAGCCTGATCCCCACCGAGAGCCCTGACACGGGGGGAGCAGCCTGATCCCCACCGAGAGCCCTGACACGGTGGGAGCACCCTGAGCCCCACCGAGAGCCCTGACACGCGGAGGGGGACCGTGATCCCGCCGGGAGCACCTTGCCCCACCGGGAGCACCGTGACCCCGCCAGGCACCGGCGAGTCCCGACGGCGGAGCGGGGACGCCGCCCGGTGCCACCCAGCCCGTCCCCACCGTCCCGAACGCCTTCCGAGCCCCCGGCGCAGCGCCGAGCACGCCCCGGTGTAATGACAGGGCAGCCGGGCCCCGCGGCACCCTCCGACCCGCGGCCGCCCCGACGCCGGCTGCCGGACGCGCCCAGGGCCGGGAGCCTCCGGCCCGGCCGGTTTGCCGCCGGCTCTTGCCAAAAACAACGAATGAAAAATAAGAATGGAGCCCGGATTCCCGGCGGGCCCAGAGGAGAGGGGTTGTTGCCGGGCGCCCGGCCAGGCGGGGGACGCTTACCGCTGCATTTTAATTGTCCGGGCGGGAGCTGCTAATCACGGCCCGACGGCCACCGAAGCCCCGGGCGTGCGTCCGTGCCCGTCCCGCGGCGCTGCCGGGGCGCACGCAGAGGTCGTCCGGGCCCGGTCCCACGCCGCAGCCCCCCCGGCCGCTCTGCCCAAACAAACGGGAGCAGAGTGAGGCCGTGAGCTGCCAGCGCGGCGGCCGAGGGCGGCACCGGCGGCGGGCACCGGGAGCTGAGCAGCACCGCGGTGCCGGTGCGAACTGGGCTGCTGCGACTGGCGGCTTCTATTTTGGGAGCCGTCCCGGTGGCTTCTCAAGTGACAAACACGCCAGGGGGGTGGCAGACAGCCCGGCGGGGGCCGAGCGCCGTGCGGAGCCGCCGCGGATCTGGCAGCGGGCACGGTGGCCCGGGCGCTGGCGGCGGGGGCCGCTCGCCCACGTCCCCTCCCCGGGTGCCCCCCGGAGCCGCCTCCCCCCACCCCGAGCGGAGCATCCCCGCGCTCCGGTGGGCACAGGTGGGTTCGCCGGGGCCGGCAGCGCCCAGCTCCGCTCCGGCTCCATCCCCCGCTCCGTACCGGCTCCGGCCCCGGCACCCTTCCCGGTTCCCGGCGGCAGCGCCCGTCCCGGCCCGCGGCGAGGCAAGCCGACCGTTCAGGCACCGGGAGCTGGCGGCGATGCTCGCTCGGGGAGCGGAGCGAGTGCCCGCCCGCCCCAATCCCCGCGCCGCGCTCGGCTCCCGCTAACCTAAATAACTCGGTACGGCGGCGGGAGCATGTGCAGAGCGCGGCCCTCCCCCCGCTCCTGAAATATTAATGCCACGGGATGAGCCGAGCCGAGCCGAGCCGAGCCGGGCCGAGAGCCGGGCTGGGCGGGGGACACGCTCGCATCCCCGGCCGGGACAGCGCGCCCGGGACACGCCGCCAGGCACGGCTGTCCCCAGCGTCCCCACAGGCGCGACGGGAGGCACCGTGCCCGCTCAGGACATCCCCGGGAGCCCCGGGACCCTGCGGGGTGTCAGGGGCCGGGGCTGCGCGCCCGGCCGCGGCGGGAGGAGCCGCTCGGGAAGATCCCGGCGGGAGATGGATCTGGATATCCCGGGAATGGCGGGGGGAGCGCAGAGAAGGGCCCGGCTCCATCCGACACGCGCGCGTCCCTGACAGCGTCACCTCACCGGTGCCGCCGCCGTACCGGTGACACCGCCGTACCGGTGCCGTGCCGCCATGAGTGCGCGGACCGAGAGCGCGTCACGCTCGGTGTGTCACGGTGACAGCCACCTGCCGCTCTGGACCGCGGCATCGCTCGCGGGACGGGACCGGCGGCACCGGCAGAGCCCGAGCGGCAGCGGCCGCGTCCCGCAGGTCTCCGGGTGATGGCCGGTACCGGCAACGATGCCCGGTGCGGCGCGGGGCCGGAGCCGAGACTACAGCTCCTGGCGTGCCGTACCGGCGCCGGGCCGGTGCCGTTCCGTGCCATGCGCGCGAGAGCCGCGGCCGGGACGCAGGAGCGGCCGCCGCTGAGTCAAGCCAGGCCTCGCCGCCACCGGCCCCGCGGGACCGCTGGGCCTCGCCGCTCGGCCCGGACCCGTTCGCGGCCCGCCTCCAACCGCTCCATCCCCGGCGTTACCACACGAACCGGCCCCCCCTCACCCCCGGACGCTCCATGTCCCCTCGTCCCTCTGGCCTCGCTCGTCCAGCCCCGTTCCCGGCCCGGCCCCGCCGCTCCATCTCCAAGGCCCCGCGGCCCCCCCGGCCGGTGCTGCCGTGCGGCGGCGGCCGGTGCGGGGATGCGGCGGATGGCAGCAGCGCTGTCCGCTCCCTTCCTTGCCCCCGGACGGCCCCGCCGCACTCACCGCTCGGCCGCGGCCGCCGCCGCTCCGCTGCTCCCGCTCCGCCGCTCCGGGACCGGGACCGGGACCGGGCCGGAACCGCACGGACCGACCGCGCCTGCGCCGCCCCCCCCCGCGGGAGGTGCCAACCGCCCCGCCCCGCCCCCGCCGCCATGGCAACGGGCAGGGACACGCCCCCTCTGCGCGTTGAAATGGCTTGGCCGCGCCCCCTTCGACATCGCAACGGGCCCGGACACGCCCCTCTTTACTGCCATGGCAACGCGCGTGGCCACGCCCCCTCCGCCATGACAACACACAGGGCCGCTCCTCTGTCGCCATGGCAACGGGCCCGACCAGCGCCCCCTGGTGGCGGGCGGCGGCTTCTGCACCCCCAGAGCCTCGGGGACCCCCAAACACCCCCAGACCCTCCAACCCCCCCCGAGCCCCCCTAAACACCCCCAGACACCCCCCAAACACTCCCAGAGCCCTTGGGGACCCCCCCAAACCCCCCCAGACGCTCCAAACACCCCCTACCCCCCGCCAGAGCCCCCTAAACACCCCCAGACCCCTCCCTGAACACTCCCAGAGCCCTCGGGGACCCTCGGGACCGTTCTGTGACCCTTGAGGACTCTTCCCGTGGCCCCCACCTGGAGCCCCCCAAGACCCCTCTAAGACCCCTCGAGGGAGACCCTGGGGCCTGTGGGACCCCCTGTGACAAACCCAGAGCCCCCAGACCCCGCTCCAGCCCCCCAGGGCCCCCACCCCCCGCGCCTGACTCGGGGCCAGCGCTGTGACCCCCCCTTGTCTCACCGTGTCCCCATGCGTGTCCCCACGTGCCCACACCTGTCCCCAAACCTTCATGCATGTCCCTGTCCCCTCCTTTCCATCTCCTGTCCCCACCCGTGTCCCCAGGACCCCCTCTGTGTCCCCATGTCTCCCCACATGTCCCTGCATGTCCCCCTGGGTCCCCATGATGCCCTTGGTGTCCCTCAGTCTCCCCCATGTCCCTGTGTCCCCCCATGTCAGGGCTCCCCATATCCATC
The DNA here is from genome assembly GCF_027477595.1 of Haemorhous mexicanus. Taxonomy (NCBI): domain Eukaryota; kingdom Metazoa; phylum Chordata; class Aves; order Passeriformes; family Fringillidae; genus Haemorhous; species Haemorhous mexicanus. Next base: position 118,019,495 of record NC_082343.1, on the reverse strand, counting down.
CCGACCCTGTGTCCCCCCTGTGTCCCCCCTGTGTCCCCATGTCCCCCCTGTGTCTCCCCGTGTCCCCATATCCCCCCATGTCCCCATGTCCCCCCTGTGTCTCCCCGTGTCCCTATGTCCCCCCATGTCCCCGTGTCCCCATGTCAGGGCCCTGTGTCCCCATGTTCCCGTGTCCCCCATGTGTCCCCCCCTGTCCCCATATCCCCGCAATGTCACCGTGTCCCCATGCCCCCTGTCCCCTCCGTGTCCCCCTGTCCCCGTGTCCCCATGTCCCCCTGTCTCCCCCATGTCCGGTCTCTTCCTGTCCCCAGCGCAGAGGGGGGTGGGTCGCTCGCCCCCAGGGCTGTCCCCTGCTGTCCCCCCGCTGTCCCCTGTCCCTGTCGGTGTCCCCAGAGGCGCAGGCGGGGCTGTCTCCCGCTGTCCCCTGTCCCTGTCCGTGTCCCCAGAGGCGCAGGCGGGGCTGTGTCCGTGCTGTCCCCCGCTGTCCCCTGTCCCTGTCCGTGTCCCCAGAGGCGCTGGCGGGGCTGTCCCCCCGCTGTCCCCCGCTGTCCCCTGTCCCTGTCCCCAGAGGCGCAGGCGGGGCTGTGAACGGTCTTTAATGAGCACACAACGGTTCCTACATCGGCCGTGCGGCACCGCGGGGACACGGGACCCCCGGGGCCACCGCCCCGAACACCTACAGGGACCTACGGGGGGCACAGGGGACACGGGGGGGGCAGGGGCTGCGACAGCCCCGCAGCACCGCGGGACAGGGACCCGGGGACAGGGCTGGGGACATGGAGGGGGAACGGCAAGGGGACATGGGAGGGGACCGGGGAGCTCACCTGGAGGGGGGAGTGACCTGGGGCGGGACATGGGAGGGGACCTGGGACTGAGCAGTGACCTGGGAGGGGACCTGGGAGCTCACCTGGCGGGGGGGGACCCGGGAGGGGACCTGGGACCTCACCTGATAGAGAGCAGTGACCCGGGACCTCACCTGGCAGGGGAGGGCCTGGCACAGGTGTCACGGAGGTGGGACATGGGACACACATCTGCAGGCGTGCTGATACCTGCCCAGGGGTTCACCAGTGCACACGTGTGTGCAAACACCCCCTGGGCCCGAGCAGGTGTGACCCAGGTGTGGCCCAGGTGTGTGTGTGACTCAGGTGTGACCCAGGTATGTGAGCCAGGTGTGGCCCAGGTGTGTGACACCGCTCCCTGCGGGGCTGAGGGAGCTCCGGGCGGGCAGGAAGGGGCGTGTGGGGATGGGGAGGGGCAGGGACAGAGCTCTGGGGGGACAGAAATGGGGGTCAGGGAGGGGGGGCTGGTGACAGGGGTCGGGATGGGGATGGGGGGTCAGGGATGGGAATGGGGGGCTGGGGTCAGGATGGGGTCAGGGACAGAGGTGGGGGGTCAGGGAGGGAGATGGAGAGATGGGGCTGGGGGCTGGGAGGGAGATGGGGGCAGGGACAGAGCTTTGGGGTCTTGAGGGGGCAGAAATGGGGGTGAAGATGGGGGTCAGGGTGGGGGGGCGGTCATGGGGGTCAGGGATGGGGGATGGGGATGGGGGGAGGGGGCTGGGATGGAGATGGGGGTCAGGTATGGGGAGATGGGGATGGGGGCTGGGATGGGGTCAGGATGGAGATGGGGCTCAGGGAGGGGGCACGGAGAGGTGGGAATGGGGGGGCAGCAATGGGATCAGGATGGGGGTCTGGCTCGGGGCTGGGGCAGAAAGGGGGGGTCCCTGCGTCTCCCCTGCGCTAGTGACACAAACCACTTCAGAGTATTTCCACGTGATGCACAAACAAGTCAAAAATTCACTGATCCAAATCCAACGTGCAAACAGAAAAGGGCCGGGGGGGCACCCAGCGCCCCGGCCCTCCGCGGCCCCCGCGCACGGCCCCGCCCCGGCACGGCCCCGCCGGCAGCGGCAGCGGCAGCGCGGGGCCCCGCGGCCGGCGAGCCCCGCCGGAGCGCAGCCGGGCCCGGGGCGCTGGCGGCGGCGCCCGGTGCTCAGTTGGGGGACACGTCCCCGGCTCTACCAGATGCCGCTCGACCGGCCCCCGGGGGGAGCGAGAATCCGGGCCGAGGCTCGTTTTGGAACGTGGTCATCGATCTGAGAACCTGCCGGACACACGGACGGTCGGCGAGGGCCGCGGGCGGCTGGGCACAGCCCCGGGACCCCTGGGACTGTGGGGGCTCCGTGACCCCCCATCCCACCGTGGCTGTGCTGCACGTGGGACTGACCAACACTGACCAGCCCTGACCAGCACTGACCAACACTGACCAATACTGACCAATACTGACCAGCACTGACCAGCCCTGACCAGCACTGACCAATACTGACCAGCCCTGACCAACACTGACCAGCCCTGACCAGCACTAACCGGCACTAACCAGCACTGACCAGCACTGACCAGCACTGACCAGCACTGACCAGCACTAACCAGCACTGACCAATACTGACCAGCACTGACCAATACTGTCCAGCCCTGACCAGCCCTGACCAGCACTGACCAGCACTGACCAATCCTGACCAGCACTGACCAGCCCTGACCTGCACTGACCAGCACTAACCGGCACTAACCAGCACTGACCAGCGCCTCCCGCAGCCCCGCCTTGTGCCAGCGCTCGCGTTCAGGTCCCCCCGTGCCCACACCGTGCCCGGGGGCCAGAGCTGCCGGTGCCAGCGGAGCCCCGAGCGGTGCTGGCCGGTACCGAGCCCCCGGTGCAGCGCGGGGAGGGGGCTGTCCGGTGCAGCAGCAGCCCCCGGTGCCCCCCGGCGGGCACAGCCCCCGGTGCCCCCGCTGGCACAGCCCCGGTGCCCCCGGCTGGCACAGCCCCGGTGCCCCCGGCTGGCACAGCCCCCGGTGCCCCCGGCTGGCACAGCCCCGGTGCCCCCGGCTGGCACAGCCCCGGTGCCCCCGGCTAGCACAGCCCTGGTTCCCCCGGCTGGCACAGCCCCGGTGCCCCCCGGCGGGCACAGCCCCGGTGCCCCCCGGCGGGCACAGCCCCGGTGCCCCCCGGCTGGCACAGCCCCCGGGCCGCCCCCCAACCCCCCCCGCGCAGCCACACGACGGACGGTGCCCGGAGGGGGGCGCGGGCTGGGGGCTGCAGCTGCGGGGCTGGGGGCACCTCCCTGCTCTGCCACGACCCCTGGGGAGGGCGGGGGTACCTTGGGAGCGCCCTGCAGGGGGACGGGGAGAGCCTGGAGGAGGGGGTGACAGGACAGCCCTAGGGGAGGGATGGCGGGACACCTGCGGTGGCACTGGGAGCACCCCGGCGGGTGGCGGGGGGCAGTGGGGACACCCCGGGGGGGGAGAAGCGCCCGGCTGGTGGCCGAAGGCACCGTCTGGGGGCTGCGGGCGAGCCCCGGGGCCGGGCCCGCTCTTACCGGACAGGCTGAAGCTGGACTCGTGCAGGTCCCTCATGCCCCCGTGTCGCGTGGCCGGCCGGGTGGGCGTATCGGCCAGGGGCGTCCCCGTCTCTTTTTTCCCGGCATGCACAACCACGGCCACGTCCCCCAGGTACGGGGTGCGATCCACACCCCGCAGCTTCAAACTCTGCCGGGAGCGAGAGAGAGAGCGGAGAGAGCATCAGCTGCGGCCGGGCGGCGGCGTGCGGGGTGCCGGGGCCGGGCTGCGGGGTGCGGATCGGCCGGGCGGGGCGGGGGGGCGAGGGGCGAGGGGCGAGGGGCTGGGCCATGCTGGGGCTGGGGAGGGGGCGCTCGGGGAGGGGCTGGGCGGGCTGTGGGGCTCCCGGTGCAAAGCAGAGCGGGGCAGGAGCAGGGGCTGGGGGAGGTGGGTGGCCCTGGCAGAGCAGCCCCTTGCCCCGTCCCCCCGGCGGAGCCAAGCCGAGCCAAGCCGAGCCGAGCCAAGCCAAGCAAAGCGAAGCCAAGCCAAATCAAGCCAAGCCAAGCCAAGCCAAGCCCATGCAATGCCCTGTGCCCCCCCAGCCACCCAGAGCTCCCGAGCAGCGCCCCAGAGCTGGCCAAGATCTTCCTGTGAGCTGCCCCCTTCCCTTGCAGCATCACACCACGCTGTCCCCAGCCTGTCCCCCACAGCCACAGCGTGGGCACAGGCGGTGCCAGAGCTGCTGGGTGTCACCGCGTGTCCCTGTCCCGGTGTGTCAGGGGCCACCGTGAGCTGCGGGGCTGCCCCGGGAGAGCCAGCGAAGGGCACAGCCTGGGTGGGGCACGGCGAGCCCTGCTGGCCAGCACGTGCCTTGGAATGGCCATGAGCCACGCACGGCTTGGGACGAGCGTCCTCTTGCAGTGCCACTGTGCTGGCAAGGAGCCAGGGCAGCGTCCCCGGCCACACGCTGACCCGCAGGGACCCTGCTCTGTGCTCCTGGCACGGCGTGGCATCGGCCTGGCACACAGCCTCCTCTGGCACTGTCCCCTGTCCCCTCCAGCAGCCAGCATGGTGCAGCCCTGTCCCTCACTGTGGCATTGCTCCAGCACAGCGATGGCATCGCTATGGCACAGGCATGGCACGGCCACTGCACAGCCACGGCACCGCTCTGGCACAGCCATGGCACCGCTCTGGCACAGCCACAGCATGGCCACGGCACCGCTCTGGCACAGCCATGGCACCGCTCTGGCACGGCCCTGGCATGGCCACGGCACCACTCTGGCACAGCCATGGCACTGCTCTGGCACAGCACAGCCACAGCACGGCCATGGCACTGCTCTGGCATGGCCTTGGCACAGCCATGGCACAGCTCTGGCACAGCCACAGCACCACTCTGGCATCACTCTGGCACTGCTCTGGCACAGCACAGCCACAGCATGGCCATGGCACTGCTCTGGCACAGCACAGCCACGGCATGGCCATGGCACTGCTCTGGCACAGCCATGGCACCACTCTGGTACAGCCATGGCACTGCTCTGGCACAGCCATGGCACGGCCCTGGCACGGCCCTGGCAGGGCCAGCGCTGCCCCCGTACCTTCTCCCGCTGCACCAGTTTCTTGTAGGCCACGTCGGGGAAGGAGCGCAGCGGGCAGAACTTGCCGGTGCCCTCGGCGCACATGAAGACGCCGTTCTCGTAGACCACGCGCCCGCGGCTGATGGTCACCAGGGGCACGCCGTGGCACCGCATGTTCTCGTACAGGTTGATGTCCCCGCCCTGCACCTGGGTGCTGGCAGAGACCGTCCTGGGCACGGGGACGGGGCTGTCACTGCCTGCCGGGGCACAGGGGGCTGTCCCCAGCCCCCCCCACGGGCTGCACCTACTTGGTGGCCTCGGGGTCCCAGACCACGACGTCGGCGTCGGCCCCGGGGATGATCCGGCCCTTGCGGGGGTACAGGTTGTGGATCTTGGCGGCGTTGGAGCTGGTCACGGCCACGAAGCGGTTCTCGTCCATCTTGCCCCCCACCTGTGGGGTCAGCATGTGCGGGCTGTGGCCCTCCCTGCCAGCCCCCAGTCCCCCAAAAATCCCAGGTGTGCTGCGGGGTCAGGATCCTTGCCAGGCCAGCTCTGGGGAGCTCCTTGCCCGCCGCCCTGGTGCCAGGGATGGCCCAGCCAGCAGGGCCCCCGTGAGCCCCGGCAGCAGCCCCGTGCCCGGCCAGCGGTGCCCTACCACGCCACGCTCCCAGATGATGTTCATGCGGTCCTGCACCCCGCTGACGCCGTGGGGGATCTTGGTGAAGTCCTCCTTGCCCATGGCCTTCTGCTTGGTGCTGAAGGGCCGGTGGTCCGAGGCCACGATGTTCAACGTGTCACTGGGGGGGACAGAGCAGCGTGGGGGGTGGCACTGCCAGGGCTGCTTGGGGTGCCCAGGGAGCCCAGGACTCAGGGAATGGGGTACCCCTGCCATGGGGTGCCCAGGGAGCCCAGGACTCAGGGAATGGGGTACCCCTGCCATGGGGTGCCTGGAGTTCTTGGCACTCAGGGAGAAAGATGTCCAGGGAATGGGGCACCCAGGGGATGGGGCACCCAGGGGATGGGGCACCCAGGGGATGGGGCACCCACACCATGGGGTGCCTGGAGAACAGGGTGCCCAGGGAGCAAGATGTCCAGGGCATGAATGAGGCACCCAGGGAATGAGGTAACCACACCATGGGGTGTCTGGAGTTCTTGGCATGAAGGGAACAAGATGTGCAGGGAATGGGGCACCCACACCATAGGAGGGGTGCATGGGGCAGGGAGAGGTGCCAGGGGCAGGGACAGGAGCCCGGGGCAGGGATGGGACACCCGGGGCAGGGAGGGACACCCGGGGCAGGGATGGGACACCCGGGGCAGGGATGGCACACCCGGGGCAGGGATGGGACACCCGGGGCAGGGAGGGACACCCGGGGCAGGGATGGGACACCCGGGGCAGGGATGGGACACCCGGGGCAGGGATGGGGAGCCCAGGACAGGGAGGGACACCCGGGGCAGGGAGGGACACCCGGGGCAGGGAGGGACACCCGGGGCAGGGATGGGGAGCCCAGGACAGGGAGGGACACCCGGGGCAGGGAGGGACACCCCGGGCAGGGATGGGACACCCGGGGCAGGGATGGGACACCCGGGGCAGGGATGGGACACCCCGGGCAGGGATGGGACACCCGGGGCAGGGAGGGACACCCGGGGCAGGGAGGGACACCCGGGGCAGGGATGGGACACCCGGGGCAGGGAGGGACACCCGGGGCAGGGATGGGACACCCGGGGCAGGGAGGGACACCCGGGGCAGGGAGGGACACCCGGGGCAGGGAGGGACACCCAGGGCAGGGATGGGGAGCCCAGGGCAGGGAGGGACACCCGGGGCAGGGATGGGACACTCAGGGCAGGGATGGGACACCCGGGGCAGGGAGGGACACCCGGGGCAGGGATGGGACACCCCGGGCAGGGATGGCACACCCGGGGCAGGGAGGGACACCCGGGGCAGGGAGGGACACCCGGGGCAGGGATGGGACACCCGGGGCAGGGAGGGACACCCGGGGCAGGTCTCACTTGGCGAGCAGGCTCATGAGGTAGGCAGAGGTGTTGGTGTCGAGGCGCAGCGGCGGCACGGTGACGTAGGCGGCGGCGTGGAACCAGTCCTGGTGGTAGTAGTGCAGCCCCGTGAGCGTGGCGTGCGCCGTGGTGGTCTCCGCGTACACCACCTTCCCTGCGGGGGGGCACGCGTGGGCACGGCTGGCTGTGCCAGGGGCACACCTGGGGCACTGCCCGGGCACGGCGCCGTGGAACCAGTGGGGCAGGAGCCCTGGGTCCCGTGAGTGCTCACCTGTGTGACCTGTGAGTGCTCACCTGTGTGTGACCTGTGTGTCCCCTGTGTCCCATGAGGGCTCACCTGTGTGACCTGTGAGTGCTCACCTGTGTGTGACCTGTGAGTGCTCACCTGTGTCCCATGAGTGCTCACCTGTGTGACCTGTGTGTCCCCTGTGTGACCCGTGTAGGACCTGTGAGTGCTCACCTGTGTGACCTGTGTGTCCCCTGTGTCCCATGAGTGCTCACCTGTGTGACCTGTGAGTGCTCAGGCGTGTGACCTGTGAGTGCTCACCTGTGTGTGACCTGTGTGTCCCCTGTGTCCCATGAGTGCTCACCTGTGTGACCTGTGTGTCCCCTGTGTCCCATGAGTGCTCACCTGTGTGACCTGTGTGTCCCCTGTGTCCCATGAGGGCTCACCTGTGTGACCTGTGTGTCCCCTGTGTCCCATGAGGGCTCACCTGTGTGACCTGTGAGTGCTCACCTGTGTGTGACCTGTGTGTGTCCCCTGTGTGTCCCATGTGTGTGACCTGTGAGTGTTCCCTGTGTATCCGGTGTGTGCTCAGGTGTGTGACCTGTGTGTCCCCTGTGTGTGACCCATGTGTGACCTGTGAGTGCTCAGGTGTGTGACCTGTGTGTGACCTGGTGTGTGTCCCGTGTGTGTCCCCTGTGTGCTCCCTCTGTGTCCCCCGTGTATGAGCAGAGCTGGGGCCCAGGTGTGCTCACCTGTGCTAGGGCACGGCCCCACAGGGCGCACCCGAGTTCCTGCATCCGTGTGTCTGCCCGTGCCCGTGTGTCTGTCCGTGTGTCTGCCCGTGCCCATGTCTGTCCGTGTGTCTGTCCGTGCCCGTGTGTCTGTCCGTGTGTCTGCCCATGCCCGTGTGTCTGTCCGTGTGTCTGTCCGTGCCCGTGTGTCTGTCCGTGCCCGTGTGTCTGTCCGTGTGTCTGCCCGTGCCCGTGTGTCTGTCCGTGTGTCTGCCCGTGCCCGTGTGTCTGTCCGTGTGTCTGTCCGTGCCCGTGTGTCTGTCCGTGTGTCTGTCCGTGTGTCTGCCCGTGCCCGTGTGTCTGTCCGTGTGTCTGTCCGTGCCCGTGTGTCTGTCCGTGTGTCTGCCCGTGCCCGTGTCCATGTGTCTGTCCGTGCCCGTGTGTCTGTCCGTGTGTCTGTCCGTGCCCGTGCCCGTGTGTCTGTCCGTGTGTCTGTCCGTGCCCGTGCCCGTGTGTCTGTCCGTGTGTCTGTCCGTGCCCGTGTGTCTGTCCGTGTGTCTGCCCATGCCCGTGTGTCTGTCCGTGTGTCTGTCCGTGCCCGTGTGTCTGTCCGTGCCCGTGTGTCTGTCCGTGTGTCTGCCCGTGCCCGTGTGTCTGTCCGTGTGTCTGCCCGTGCCCGTGTGTCTGTCCGTGTGTCTGTCCGTGCCCGTGTGTCTGTCCGTGTGTCTGTCCGTGTGTCTGCCCGTGCCCGTGTGTCTGTCCGTGTGTCTGTCCGTGCCCGTGTGTCTGTCCGTGTGTCTGCCCGTGCCCGTGTCCATGTGTCTGTCCGTGCCCGTGTGTCTGTCCGTGTGTCTGTCCGTGCCCGTGCCCGTGTGTCTGTCCGTGTGTCTGCCCGTGCCCGTGTGTCTGTCCGTGTGTCTGTCCATGTGTCTGTCCGTGCCCGTGTGTCTGTCCATGTGTCTGTCCGTGCCCGTGTGTCTCTGCCTGCCCACAGCCCCACAATCCACGCCCATCTCCCCCCAGCCCAGGTGTGAGCTGTGCCAGTGGGTTTTCCTGTGGGTACCCCCACGGGTGCCCCTTGCCCAGGGCTGTGCTGGGGAGGGAGCTCCCCCCGTGTCCCCCCGTGTCCCCCTGTGTCCCCCCATGTCCCCTACCCTGCATCTTGGCAGCAGCGATGACGTCCCCTGCGGACATGCTGGACACGTTCACCAGGTACACGGGGCAGTGGGTCTGCAGAGAGGGGGTCAGGGGGTGTCTCCGTGGTACCCAGCCCCCCGAGGGAGGCACGGGGACCCTCCTGGTACAGGGACAGCCCCCCCAGCCGGGCCACGCTCGGGACACTCACCCGGTTGGCGATGGTGATGACACGGTGCGTGGCCTCGGCCTCCAGCTGCAGAGAGAGCCGGGGGTGACACACGTGACACACAGCGGTGGCACCAACGGGCGGGTGGCAGCTGCAGGGATGTCCTGGACCGTGCCAGCTACACCCCACGGCGCTGCTGCAGTGACACGGTGACATGGTGCCACCTGCCATCACCTACCTCTTCAGGCCGGCTGATCTCGATGCCCTCTGGCCCCGTAATGCCCAGATCCAGAGCTTCCTTGGCTCCCTGGGGGATCGGGGGGTCAGCGTGGAGCAGGGGCTCAGCGTGGAGGCGCTGCTGCCCAGCTGGTGCCCGCTGTCCCCGTGCCCTGCCTCACCTCGGCCACCAGCTCCCCGTTCTCGGCGTGCACGCGGGCGATGGCGCCGATGTCGCGGCAGGCGCGCAGCACCTGGTAGAGCTCGCTGTCCCGCAGCATGTACAGGTCCTTGTAGGTCATGAACATCTGGAAGGAGTTCACCCCCTTCTCCCGCACCAGCGTCTCCATCTCGGCCTTCACCTGCACCGGCACCGGGGGTCAGGCTGGGGCCTCCCCCCTCGAGGGGCCCCGGCCACCCCCTGGGCACGCGGGAGGGGATTTGTGGGTGACACGGGGAGTGACAGATGCTGGGGGGGCAGAAGGGATTTTCCTGCCCCAGGGGGGTACCCCTGCTCTGCTGGAAGGGGAGTCGGGGCCGGGGTCTCCCTGCAGCACAGCCGGGAGCCAGGTCTGATCCCACTGCAGCAGCTTTGAGGGGATTGCAGGGGCTGAGCATGCCGTGGGATGGGGTCTGCCCACCAGCCCTGGTGCCACCCCCACGGGGGTCCTGCTGTGGGCTGGGGTCCCCCCAGGCTGGGACCACCAGCCCTGGGCACCACGAGCAGCAGCAGCGCCTTCCCTGCCCCAGTGAGGGGCTCGGCCCCACAGGGACCCCTTGCCCCTGGGCACCCCTGAGCCCCTGCCCCGCTGAGCCCGGCTCAGGGCAGCTCAAAAGGCATCCTGGGGGCTCAGCCCACCCCCCGGGCGGCTAATGGGATCAGCGGGGCTGGGAATTAGCCCCGGCAGCTGCTCCCGGAGCCATGCCCCACTCACCTTGGGCGCCCACCAGGTGATGCCCATGTGCAAGGCGTAGTCGCAGCACACCTTGGGGTCGGCCAGGCTGCGGCACTTCTCGTAGGCGTCCAGCAGCGACGTCTCCTTGTCGGGCAGGACGTGCCCGATGATCATCGTCGTGCCCCCCACCAGCGCTGCCTGCACAGGGGGGGCACAGGGACCGCGGCGGGGGGGTCAGGGTTCACCCCCCCGGCACCGCCCCTGCCCTGCCCGGAGCCAGGTGAGCTCCCAGGTGCTCCCGGGCTGGGGCGGCCGCGTTCGGGCATTGCCCACAGCCGTGCGGGGGTCTTGGGTGCAGGCAGGGACCCCCGCATCCCCCCGGCCCCACCAACGGCTGCCCCTCTGCAGCAGCACATCTGGGTGCACGGCACATCTGGAGAGCCCCATCCCGCCGCCGCCGGGGCACCCACTGCCCCCCCAGCCCGAGCACTGGATTTGGGGCGCTGAGGGGGCCAGCAGCCCCCCGGCACAGAGCCCCGGGTGGGCTGGGGCCGCGGGGAGCCCCCCCTCCCGCGGCAGCGTGGGCGGCAGGGCAGGCGCGGTGGCACTGCCGCTGTCCCCGGCTCACCCCGCCCCGCTAATCCCCAAAGCTCCTTTGCCCATCGGCCCTCTCGGAGCTGCCGGCCTGCTGCCACGAGGCGGGTGACAGTGACACGGAGCAGGCCTGGCATGTGGCGCCCGTGGGCATGGCGCGGGCCCCTTCCCACCAGCACAGCGCCGAGCCCCCTGCCCAGGGACACCGGGCACCATGGGGACAGCCTGGGGACAGCCGGGGGACAGGCACGGCCAGCGCTGACCTGGCACAATGGCTGCTCTGTGAGGGCCCTGGGGACAGCGCGACAAGCTGCAGGGACAATCCTGGGCTGGCCCCTTGACACTCCCAGGCAGCGACACCGGGAGGTGCCCGAGCTGGCACAGGGTGCCACGGCCCCGGCGCGGGAGGAGGGGACGTGATGGATGGGGACACAATGCCACAATGCCCCTGTGGAGCTGACCCTGCAGGGATGCCCGCGGGGCCGGGAGCTGCCTGCACCAGCCCGTGCCCGCAGGGAGCCCCCAGCGCGGGGAGCAGCCCCCGCAGGGCAGGGCAGGGCAGGGCGCGGGGCTACCTTGGTGCCGTGGTAGAAGTCATCGACACAGGTGGCGTTCATGAAGGTCTGGTGGAAGTGGGTGCTGGTGTCGATGCCGCCCGGGATGACGAGCTTGCCGGTGGCGTCGATGACCTTGGCGCCGCCGGGGATCATCAGCTCCCGCCCCACCTGCTGGATGATGCCGTTCTCGATGTAGACGTCGGCCTCCAGGGTGCAGTCGTCGTTGACCACCTTGCCCCCCTTGATGAGGATCCGCATGGTGGCCGCGTTGGCCATCATGGTGCTGCGGGGCAGAGGCGGCAGCGGGGTGACCACCGGGAGCCCCCCCGGGGCTGGGGGCTCCGCGCCGCCCACCCTGGCCGGAGGTGCCCGGGGTGGGCAGGGCTGAGCCCCGCAGCTGCGCGTCCCGCACGGGCCGTGGCGATGGATTATCCCGGGAAATCCGCGCAGAGGAGGGGCTGGCACGGGGCTGGGGCTGCCTCCCTGCCCGGAGCCCTGCTCCAGTGACTCCGGCTGCACCACGCCAGTGCCACCCCCCTGCAGCACCTGAGCAGGGCTGCCAGAGCCCATCCCTGCCACCCTGCACTGCCAGTGCCACGTGTGCCATGGGGACACAGCTGGGCGTCCCCATGCCCAGGGCAGGCTGCCCACCTTGTCCCTGTGAGTGACCAGGACTGGCACGGACAGCACCAGGGCTGGCATCACTCGCTGGGGGCTCTGCCCACAGCCCCATGAGGTGCCAGCTCTGCCAGAGACCCCCACACTGCCTCAGCACTGCCTGAGCCCCCGGCAGCGAGGGGCATCCCCAGACACGATCAATAAATCCTTCGGTGAAGGTCAAACACCATCGACCCGCCAGAGCAGGGACAGCACGTGCCAGCTGTGCCCACCCGGGGGACATCAGGTGGGTTGGGACCCCACCCGAGCCCCCAGAGCAGAGACCTCACTGCAGAGACCCACAGAGAGACCCCAGCCTCACTGTGCCCACTGCAGGGACCACCAGGGACCCCTGCACCAGACAGAGCCCCAGGCACCCCCACGGGCAGCGTGGGGCACTCTGGCACGGCTGGCACGGGGCTGGCACTGGGCAGCACTGTGGGAATGACCCCTGGTGCCCACCCAGCCCCTGGGACAGCCCTGCTGGGCCCAGAGCTGTGCCAGGGGCACAGGCTGCTGCTGCTGGGGGCAGGGACCTGGTGCCAGGGGGTGTCTGGTGCTGCCACAGCCCCATGGTGGCCTCAGGTGGGTGCTGGGACCGGGCCAGGGCTCTGAAGGGACCGGCCTGAGCTGTGCCAGGGATCTGCAGCACCTGCTGGGCAGCAAATGGCTCCTGAGGCTGGCAGGAGCCCTGGTGGCCGTGGGGCTGGGCCGGCTCTACGGCAGCTGGGCATTCCTGGGCCACCCAGGCTGCAGGGGTGGGGACAAGAGGGGCTCCCAGGGACCACTGCTGCACGGGGGGGCAATAGCCCTTCGTGGGCCGGCTCCTGCCCCTGGGTGATCCCGGTGCCAGCTGGCACCTTGTCCTGGTGCCCTCACCTCGGCACAGAGCTGCAGGAGCAGCTGTCGGGTCTGGCAGGTGGCCCCCCCTCGGGAATGTCACCGGCACGCACAGCTGTGACACTGCTCAGGAGCCCCCCAGGGGACCAGGGCGGGGTGGCACTGACCTGGTGCAGCGTGCCAGGCCACTGTGGCCACAGCTGCCCCTGCTGCCCCCAGCTCTGCCTCAGGCACATGGGGAAGCTGCTGCCCCATGCCAGGCATTGTGCCAGGGGACACCTGGGCCCAGAGCTACACGGTGGGGGACGAGGGGGGTGACAGGAACAAGGGGTCACCCCAGCCAAGGACTCCTCTGAGTCCCCACACCGACATCAGGGACACGACAGTGGGGCAGAGGTCGGCCTGGCTGGGGGGACAGCAGAAGGGACGAGCCGGTGCCCACGGTGCCACCACGGGGCACGCTGGCCCTGCGAGCCCCAGGGAGCCCAGGGCAGGGCTGGGCCGGGCCGGGGATGCAGGAGGGGCGCAGGGAGGGGTGGCACGGTGCGGAGGGGGGTGGGGGAGGCGGCACGTGGCAGCCCGAGATGAAAGCGGGCGGTGCTGACGGATCTGGAGCACGGCTGCCAGCGGCGCCGCAGCACCGGGCACCGTGACACCCCCGGCACGGGGGAGGGCAGCGGGGTGTGAGCATGGCACGGGGGGTGTGGGGCTGGCGAGGGGACAGGGCACGGCTGGGGCACAAGCGTGGGCTGGCCACCGTGCACAGAGAAGAGCTGGCAGCTGCACGCGCTGCCTGTGGCCAGCGTGGAGCCACCCACGCTGCTGCCACCCCGCTGCCCTCGTGCCCTGCTCCAGGCACCTTTCCCACCCTGGCCCAGCCACCCCTGGCACTGCCCTGATGTCCCAGCGCTGGATGCCCACAGTGGCCTGTCTGGCACACCGGGGCTCCCATTTCACCCTCACTGTCCCCAGGTCACACCCAGTGCTCCCACTCAGTCCCCCAGCTCCCACCAGTGTCCCCAGCTCACACCAGCGACCCCCAAGCTCAGACTGAGCATCCCCAGGGGCTCTGTCCCTCTGTCCCGGGCCACAGTGCCAGCATGGCACCAGCCCTGGTGGCACCGGGGCCGTGTCCCGCGTTCCAGCCAGCGCTGCGGCGGTGGCACAGCCAGCAGCGGCCGGCGGTGGCCGCGCTGCCGCGGTGGCCAGAGGCTTCTGCCAGCCAGCGGGCTCCGAGCAGGGCAGACCCGCAGCGTCAGCGCCGGGGGGACACCGCCAGCACCCCGGGGACCCCCACCCAGCCCGCGCCGCAGCCCCCGGCCCGGCCAGCTCGGCGGGCGGCGGCCGCGGCTCCGCTCCCGGCACACAAAGCGGCGCGGCCGCTCGGGGGGCTCGCAGCCCCCCCAGCCCCGCCGGCTGCCGCGAGGACAGCTGTGACCCCGGCAGGACAAAGGGACCCCGGCCCCGGCGGGGCTGCCGGGGGCACCTGTTGGGGTCGGGGCGGCCGCCGGGCCCGGCCTTTGTGCCGGGGCTGCCGCATTGTGCGGCGCGCCGAGCCCGGGGGGCCCTCGCCGCCCCCCGCTTTTGTCTGCGCCGGCGAGACCCCGGCACCCACCGTGCCCGACCCCACCCTGCGCCCACCCCGCCGGCAGGGGCTTCTCTTTGTCAGGCTGGCCCTGGTGACCGCCACTCCGGTGGCACCGACCCGCGACCACTGCTCGCGGCTGGCCAGAGGCGGCGGCTGGGTGGGCATCGCTCTCCGCCCGAGAGCTGCCCCGGCGGGGGGGTCACCCCGCACGGCCCCCAGCCCTGCCCGGCTCCGTTCCGGCCATGGCCAGGCCGCTGTCGCCGTCCCTCTGCCGGGGTCCCGGCGCCCGTCCCCTGGCCAGGAGGAGCTGCGGTGTCACCGAGCCACCGCCCCGGGAAGGACCCGGGGGCCGCGATCCGCGGGAGGAGGATGCTCCGTCAGAGCTGCCGCCGCCAAGCCGGGATGCTGCGGGCGCTCCTTGTCCCCGCGGGCACCTTGGCCCGGCCCGGGCACGGAACGGGCACTGCGCGGCCACGCCCGAGCGGGCGCGGGGCGCTGCGGAGGGTCCCGGCGCAGGC
Organism: Haemorhous mexicanus; assembly: GCF_027477595.1. Classification (NCBI taxonomy): domain Eukaryota; kingdom Metazoa; phylum Chordata; class Aves; order Passeriformes; family Fringillidae; genus Haemorhous; species Haemorhous mexicanus. Next base: position 118,004,453 of record NC_082343.1, on the reverse strand, counting down.
TGCGGGGACACGGCGGGTCCCATTGCCGTTCCCAGGGCCCCGTCAGCCCCCGGCGTCACCCCCAGGGCACTGCGGCAGGAGGCCGGAGCGGCGGTCACCGAAACCGGGCCGCCGCCGGAGGGGGGGCCGGGCCGGGGGTCCCCCCCGAGAGCCGGGCCGGCCCCCGGTGCGGGGCGCTAGGCTGGGCCGGGCCCGTGCGAGGCTCGGGGGCGGTGCCGCTGCCGCGGGTCCCCGGAGCGCGATGCGGGGCGGGCGGGGGGTCCCCGTGCGGGATCCGTAGGCGCGGGGGGTCCCGGTCTCGCCGGCCCGGGGCGGCTCCGCAGACAAAGCCCGGGGCCGCCCAGCACAAAGGATGCTCCGAGCCGGGGCGGGGCCGCCCGGGAGACCCGGCGGAACAATGAGCCGGGCCCGGCGGGACCCCCGCTGCCCCTGGCCCCCCGCGGCCCCGCCGCCCCGGGGTCCCCGCTCCGCCGTGCCCCGCGCACCTGCTGCTCCGCTGCCGATCGCGACAGAGCGCCGAGAGAGAGCCGGGCCCGATCGAGGAGCAGCAGCCGTCTCCGGCATTACATCCCGCCGAGGCGAGCCCCTCGCGCTGTCGCGACACCATCGCCTGTCGCGACAGGTGTGTCGCCATGGGTGGGCGGCGGCCGCACACAGCTTTTCTGCGCGGCGAGACCCCGCGAAGCGCCCCGGGCGTGGATGGCGGGGCGCTCCCCTCCATCCTCGCCTGTCGATTCACTCGCCCCTGTCGATTCACACGCACCTGTCGCGATTGTCCAGCCCGTCGCGATAACGAGCCAGGTCCGCAGGAGCGGGAAAGGAAAACCCAAGCACGGTCCGGCCCGGCCCGGCCCAGCCCGGCTCGGCTCACCCCAACCCAACCCAGCCTAATACGGCCCTAGCCCGGTTCGGTCCGGTTCGGTCCGATCCGGCCCCGCTGTGCCCCGCCCGGGCCCGCCGGTACCTCCCGCTCCGGTGCCGCTCCCGGTGCCGCTCCGGCCGCGATCGCCTCTCACCCGAACCTGCGCCGCGGGGGCGGGGCCTCGCCGCGCCTGCACCAATCGCCGCCCGTCCTGGCGCCGGGGGGCGGGGCAGAGCCCCCAGCAGGGTGGGCTGCGCGCCGCCTGACTGACAGGAGGAGGGGGCGGGGCCGTGGTCGTGGCCCCGCCCCCCGCCACCTGCACGCGCTGTTGCCGTGGTGACGGAGCGCGCGCGGAGACCCCCGGTGACCCCTGGACCCCCCGTGACATCCCCGGAACCCCCCCGTGACATCCCCGGGACACCCCCGTGACACCCCCGGCACATCCCCAGGACCCCCCTCGGGACCCCCGTGACACCCCCGGCACCCCTCTCGGGACACCCCTGGACACCCTCGGGACACCCCCGGGAACCCTTCGGGACATCCCTTGGACCCCCCAGGACACTCCCGGGATATCCCCGGGAACCCCCTCGGGACCCCTCCGGCCCCCTCCACAGCCCCTCGACCCCTGCCCACCGCGCTCCCCTGCCCCGCGGCATCCAGTGGTCCCCCATGGCCACCCCTACACCCCCAGGACATCCCACGGCCCCCCATGGCCACCAGGACACCCCCAGGACATGCCATCACCCCCCATGGCCACCCCGACACCCCCGGGGCACCCCGACACCCCCAGGACATCCCACAGCCCCCCATGGCCACCAGGACACCACTGCCAGCCCCTCCCAGCCCAGCCCGGTGACAAGGAGGGCCCAGCACCGCCCAGTGTACCCCATCAGCTGCCAGCCCTGGGCTGTCCTGGTGGCCCCCAGGAGCTCCTGGCACAGCCCATCCCAGTGGCCTCAGGCTCCTGAGGTGTGGTGACAGGACAGCGGTGCTGTCCCCATGCCCCCCCTGGGAGCAGCCTGGCACACTGCTGGTGGCACTGGACACCCAGAGTGACAGATGTGGCCCTTGGCCTGCGGGGCAGCAGTGGGGACACGGGGCTGGGTCATGGAGCAGGGGGGACCTCCTGCTTCACCCCCATCCTAATATCCACTTCCCATGCCATGCCATGCCATGCCATGCCATGCCATGCCATCCCATCCCATCCCATCCCATCCCATCCCATCCCATCCCATCCCATCCATGCCATCCCATGCCATCCCATGCCATCCCATCCCATGCCATCCCATGCCATCCCATCCCATGCCATCCCATGCCATGCCATCCCATCCCATCCCATCCCATCCCATCCCATCCCATCCCATCCCATCCCATCCCATCCCATCCCATCCCATCCATGCCATCCCATCCCATCCCATCCCATCCCATCCCATCCCATCCCATCCCATCCCATCCCATCCCATCCCATCCCATCCCATCCCATCCATGCCATCCCATCCCATCCCATCCCATCCCATCCCATGCCATCCCATGCCATCCCATCCCATGCCATCCCATGCCATCCCATCCCATCCCATCCCATGCCATCCCATCCCATTCCATCCCATCCCATCCCATCCCATCCCATCCCATCCCATCCCATCCCATCCCATCCATGCCATCCCATCCCATCCCATCCCATCCCATCCCATCCCATCCCATCCCATCCCATCCCATCCCATCCCATCCCATCCCATCCCATCCCATCCCATCCCATCCCATTATCCCATTATGCCATCCCAGTTGTGCCACCCTGTCCTCGGGCACTGCCCGACTCTGCCAGCTCCTGTCCTGGACACCCCCTGAGCCCTTTGGTGTCTCTGGGGCTTTGCTGTCCCCCCTCTATTAGGGGCACAGGGGCCAAACATTCATTCTGTCCCTGCCAGGACCCCCAGGTCCTTCCAGAGCTGCCCCAGCCCCTGTCACTGCCAGGGACTCCTCCCTCCCCAGGGCAGCGGGTGGCATTTGTCCCTGTCACCTCCCTGCTGGTGCCGCTGCCCTTGGGGACAGGGCCAGGTCTGTGCAGGTTTGGTGATCACGGGGACAGACCTGGCTGGGAAGGGAGCTCAGAGCCCCCCCAGTGCCACCCCTGCCATGGCAGGGACACTGCCACTGTCCCAGGGTGTCCCAGTGTCCAGCCTGGCCTTGGGCACTGCCAGGGATCCAGGGTGGGCACCCTGTGCCAGGGCCTGCCCACCCTGCCAGCGAACAATTCCCAATTCCCAATATCCCACCCAGCCCTGCCCTCTGGCACTGGGAGCCATTCCCTGGCTCCTGTCCCTCTGTCCCTTGTCCCCAGTCCCTCTGCAGCTCCCCTGGAGCCCCTTCAGGCCCTGCCAGGGGCTCTGAGCTCTCCCTGGACCCTTCTCCTCTCCAGGTGAGCACCCCCAGCTCTCCCACCTGGCTCCAGAGCTCCTCTGGGCTCTCTCCAGCAGCTCCACGTGCTGCTGCTGTTTGGCTCTGTTAAAATCCAATTAGTGAGAGAAGCCTCTGCTGAATGAAGCTGCAAATGAAACCCTCTGCCAAAGTCAACAACGTGGATTTCACTTAACAGTAAGTGTGAGTGACACAGTCCTCTGATTAATTAGCAATCTACCTTCCACTGGTTAATTTGTCCTTTGCTTCTTCTGCTAATCAGTCCCGTGCTCAGCGTTACCTTCTGGGGGATCTTTTGGGGTCTCTGGGCCAGTGGTGGCCCTCTGCCCCTGCTGCAGCTGATTCAGCACAGTTCTCCAGCTGCTTTTCTCAGTTTCTTCCTCGCCTCGGGGCGTCTGCCCAGCGCCCTCGTGGCTGGTGAGTTCTTCCTTCTTGGAGTCCAGTGCCACATCCTCCTCCCAAGCTTTGTTAGCCCCCCCAGGTAAGGCATTATTGAATTTATCTTCCCCACAGCCCCAGTTCAGGGCACATTTGGGAGCCTGGGGTGGCCGCTGGTGGCCTCAGCTGCCTGCAGCCCTGACCTGGGCAGGTGTTTGTGCCTCGTGCAGGAGCAGCTGCTGCTCCCCACGCACTGCCACACCAGGGAAATGCTGTCCTCGTGTGTTAGACCAGGGTGTGCCCACCAGACCTTGCCTCTTCCTGTCAGAAATTCCCCCTTCTGTGGCCCTGACAGGGCACCAACAATTTCCTAATTAATCTATAAGCATTTCTTGGTCTATCAGCCTTAGCCACACCACACTGTTAATACCTTAAAATTAATAATCTAAAATTGCCCCTCGTGGATCCTACTACATTGCATCTTTCATAGTTCTATTTCTCTAAAGGATCTTATTTACAAGGCCATCCTTTAAAACTTATTTCAGTTTCTCTCTCAGCAGCGTCAGTCTTATTCCATAACATTTCTAAGTCAACATTTCTGATCTCAAAGTTTACATGACATGCACTATGTGAACCTTCTCTCAAATGCTGAGCATTTTCTATGAATCCAGGTCCCACATCTTCTCCCAGGGCTGCTCTTGGATCCCTCCATGCCCCAGCCCAGCACCAGCACTGGGCCTTTTTGTGCTCTGTGAGGTTACCACAGCCCTGGAGAGCCTGGCAGTGCCCCGTGCCACCACCTTGGCACAGCACAGGTCCCCAGGCTGCCACAGCCACTGTTTGCCCACCCCATGTGCACCCACCAGCCCCCTGGACCCTGCTCCAGACCCCAGCACCTCGGGGGCTGGCACTGGGGGAGGCCCCAGGAGCCTCAGCTGGAGGGGAAACTGAGGCAGGAGCTGCACGGGGCAGTTTCCTGCCCCAGCTCACGAGGCAGAAATGGGGGTTCCCATTCTGCTGGGGGCTCTGCACCCCCCACCCCAGGGCAGCCCCAGCCAAGGCCCCCAGGGCCCAAGGGAGCAGAGCCCCCACCTGGGATTGGGACCCCCGAGAGCCCATTACTGATTGGGAACACAATCACCTCGGGGCTGGGACCCCACTGCACTGGGACCCCCACCCACCCACAGGGACCCCAGGGCCCCACCAGGGCTCCAAAATCACAGAAATTTCACCTCCTGCCAGGGCCCCACCAGGACTTCACAACCACCCCAATCCCAGCACCTGCCAGGGCCACACCACCACTGCTGCTGGGACCCCCCAGACCCTGTGACTCCACCACACCTTTGGATTTCAGCACCTGCACTGCCCCCCCCAGACCCCAAAGGCAGCAGGACCTGCCAGGACCCCACTGTCACCAGGATCCCTGTAGCACCAGGACCTGCCAGGACCCCACTGTCACCAGGATCCCTGTAGCACCAGGACCTGCCAGGACCCCACTGTCACCAGGATCCCTGTAGCACCAGGACCTGCCAGGACCCCACTGTCACCAGGATCCCTGTAGCACCAGGACCTGCCAGGACCCCACTGTCACCAGGATCCCTGTAGCACCAGGACCTGCCAGGACCCCACTGTCACCAGGATCCCTGTAGCACCAGGACCTGCCAGGACCCCACTGTCACCAGGATCCCTGTAGCACCAGGACCTGCCAGGACCCCACTGTCACCAGGATCCCTTTAGCACCAGGACCTGCCAGGACCCCACTGTCACCAGGATCCCTGTAGCACCAGGACCTGCCAGGACCCCACTGTCACCAGGATCCCTGTAGCACCAGGACCTGCCAGGACCCCACTGTCACCAGGATCCCTGTAGCACCAGGACCTGCCAGGACCCCACTGTCACCAGGATCCCTGTAGCACCAGGACCTGCCAGGACCCCAAAGGCACCTGGACAGGACCCCTTCAGCACCTGGATCTCCCCACCCACCAGGACCCACCCACGACAGACAGACCACACAACCACACAGAGGTGTTTTTTTTCTCTCTTTTTTTTTTTCCTCTTTTTTTCTCTTTTTTTTTTTTTGCACAAAACAGGACATTTATTCAAGTGTTCTCCAGCACAAGTACATTAGAAAGGAGCTCGTCTGTATTATACTCTTCTGGGCACCAAAGAAAAAGAAAAGGAGGATGGGATGGAAGCGGGACGGACAGACTTTCTACATCTGCTGCACGCATTGACCTTTATTAGTTCAGAACAGCTATGTCACGAGCAATACTCACACAGATACAACAGCGCCGGGCGCCCGCGGCACCTCCGGCCGTGAAATGCACAGTTCAGCGGCAATAAATAGAGAAGCGACCCTAAAAAAACAAACCAACAAAAAAACGGGGGCAACGAACCGAGAGAGAAGTAGAAAATAAACCGGGGGGTGGGTCGGGGCGGGAGAAGGGGAGGGAGAGCAGCCGGGGCGGCCGCGGCGGCGCCGGGAATGTGGCGGCGGAGCCAAATCAAAGGGAGGAGGGAGGAGGGAGGAGGGAGGAAGGAGGGTACCAGCTCTACAGCGTATTCCTCGGGATGATGAGTACATGATTCCCACAAATAGTTAAGCGTCAGCTACTTCAATGTCTAGGCTAAAACACATGAAATCTCTCATTTAGTTTTCAAGTACAAAGTTAAAATGCCTTTTTCTTTTTTGTTTTTTTTTTTTAATAATAATATATAAGAGTAAAATAATAGTGCTCTTTGAAACTCCACTACGAGAAACAAAACAGTCATTGTCCAGACAGCAGACTTAATTTAACAATATATATTTTTAATAAAATGTTTTAGCACCGTGTTTGTCCCCACTCCCTCGGCGGATCTTAAGGAATTCAGGCCTTGTTTTGAGTTTTCATCTAGGGCTGTGCAACAGAATTTGTCTGGTTGTTTTTTTAAAAAAAGACGTGAGTCGGGTACGTTAAAAACTGAACTCTTGCCCCAGGCATCCCCACCGCCGCCGGCACCTGCTCCCAGCAGGAACCTGCTTCCCACCGGCACCGGCACCGGAGCCGGCACCGGCCGGGCCGTGCCAACGCCGCAGCACTGCTGGGACCCAGCCCCCAAAGGTGCAGCAGGGCCAGGGGGGTCCCAGGAAGAGCTGCAGGGCTGGGCTGAGCCGGGGGTCCGCCGGGACCCCCGAACCCAGCGCGTGGCCGTGCAGAACCCGCGGGCAGCGCCGCAGGACGGGGCAGCGCCGGCACCGGAGCTGCAGGGCCACGCAGGGTCAGCACCCAGAGCCACAGGGTCGTGCAGGACCAGCACCCAGAGCTGCAGGACCGTGCAGGGTCAGCACCCAGTGCCACAGAGCCGTGCAGGACCTGCCAACAACGTTGCAGGGCCGTGCAGGACCAGCACCCAGCACCTCAAGGCCATGCAGGATCAGCACCCAGTGCCACAGGGCCATGCAGGCCCTGCATTTGCCACGGTGAGGCCACGCAGGGCCGGCACTCAGCACTGCAGGGCCATGCAGCACTCGCACCCAGGTCTGTGGGACTGTGCAGGACCCACAGCCAGGGGCATGGAGCCACGCAGGACCCACAGCCAGGGGCATGGAGCCATGCAGGACCCACAGCCAGGGGCATGGAGCCATGCAGGACCTGCAGCAGTGCTGCAGGGCCATGCAGGACCCGCAGTGCCCACCGTGCCCCACACAGGACGCCCGGGGCCATGCCAGCCCCACAGACGGGCTCGTGGGGCCATGAGGACTCCCACAGCAGCAGGCAGGCAGGACCCGCGCCCGGTGCAGCGGTCCTGTGCCATCCTGTGCCATCCTGTGCCATCCGGCTCCGGGTGCCAGCAGGAGCCCAGAGCCCGGGGCCGGTGCCCCCCTGCCTCGCCACCCTCGCTCCCCGGCAAAGCCAGGCCCCGCGGTGCCCCCACCGCGGCCGCCTGTGCCGGCTCAGCTCCCCGTGCCCCCCGCACCCAGAGGGGCCCCCGAGCCCCCAGTAGCACCAGGAGGGAGGGGAGGTGGGGGCCCCGCGGCCGCCCCCGCCGCCGTCGGTCCCAGCACCTCGGGGCGCGCGGGCCGCGGCTCGCTGCCATTAGCCAGCACCCCGCAGCGAGCGCGGCCCCGGGCCCGCACCTTTCACAGTTAGAGAAGAGACGGCGACGGGCCCGGGCCCCCGGGAGCCTCACCGCGCCCTAGCACCAGTCCCTGCCCCGCCGGGGCCGCCCCGGGCCACGGAGCATAGCACCATCCACCGCACTGCCAGCACCTGCCCGCGCTCTGCTCACACCGCGGCTCCCGGCCCCCGTGGCCGGGCCGCCAGCACCGACACCGCCGCCGCCGCGGTGCCCCGTCCCCCCGCGCTGGGCACCGAGGGGACGCGCTCGCTCCGAACCGCGCGTGGGCAGGGGAGCGATGGCCCGGCGGCCGCGGCGACGCCGCCGGGGTCCCGTCCCGGCTCGCCGGGGCATCGCCCTCCTGCCGCCAGCCCGGCCCCGCGGACGCAGCGCCAGGGTCCGGGAGCCGCGGCCATCCCCGCGCCATGCCCGAAGCGCCCCGGCCGCGCTCCGGCACGGGCACCGCTCCGTCCCCCCTGCCCTGCCGGCGTCCCCGCCGCCGCCCTCGGCCAGAGCCCGTCCGCGGCACCGTGCCCCGCGCCGCCCCGGCGGGCGAGGGGCACGGCCGGGGGGCAGTACCCCCCGCTGCCGCCGGGGCACCGGGGCACGCCCGGCACGGGCCCTGCCGGACACCACGTACGCAGAAGAGCACCAGTACGCTGTGGGGTGGCGCCGGCGGGGCAGGGGGGCACCGCCGAGGCGCTTCCGTTCGGGACAGAAAAAGGTTATTGCATGACTCGGGATGGAGACGCTTCCGCCCGGCCGCCCCGGCCCTGCCGCTCGCTCGGAAAGGCCCGGCACGTAAGGCAACGTGGAAGCTGATGTCTCGACTCACCCCGCTGTGTAAAGCACCATTATGAAGTCAGGTTGTACAGTAGTAACAGTACCTTTTATATATATATATATCTATATCTCATATCTATCATATATATATAAACTGTAAACAAGAGGTAACAGCGGCTTCTAGGATCTGCTCTCTTCAAGGTTTCCTGTGTGGTAGGCACCCAAAATACTGTAGAAAAGGTGTGTGTGTGGTGTGTGTGTTCCCGGCCTCCCTGCCGGGTTGGCTCCATGTCACCGGAGAGCGGTGCTGGTGGAACAGAGCGAGGCTCAGCCGCCGGGGCCGGGGCCGGGCCGGCCGGGCGCTGGCGCGGACGGAGCGGAGCGGTCTCGGAGCGGTCTCGGAGCAGAGCAGGGTCTCCTTTGCCTCCGCCTCCCTCCCCGCTGGGCTTTCCCGCTGCCGTTTCCCCCTCTCCGAGAGCGGCGCTGGCGACGGCGTCTCGTCTCGCCCGCTGCTCCGAGAAGTGGAAACCAAACCGACAGGAAAACCCAGCCAGAAAAGAGCGGAAAATTAAAAGGTTACCCAAAAAAAAAAAAAAAAAAAGGTTTTGGTTTCTTTTCTTTTTCTTCTTTTTTTTTTTTTTTTCTTCCGTTTCATCGTCGTTTGTTTGTTTCTTGTGATTTTTGTTTGTTTTTAAATAGCTAAAGCTGATCCTGGGAAATTCCGGAGAGGACACCGACCCCTTTCGCTCGGGGAGACGTGTGCTGGGTTCCCGTCGGGCTGCGAAATCCCGTCTCTCTTCTGGGTGCTGACTCTTCTCTCATTCCGTGTGTTCACTTCTCTTGGCGTGGATGGGTTTGTTACCGACTCGCTCCGTGTGTGGCCAGTTCCTGCCCATCTCTAAACGCAGGCAAAGTATTCCTTCAGGGGCGCGAAGAGGTGGCGGATCACCGGCACGCTCCAGGACCTGCCGAGCAGTCTCTGCCGGGCCAGGCGGCTCATGTTGGACACGTCTGTGTAGTGCACGGGGAAGCCAAACACCCTGCGGGACACAGGGGACAGGGGAGGGGTCAGTGTAGAAGGCACAAGTCCTGCAGTGCCTCCGTGGTGTTCAGCAGCCCAAGAGAGGAAATGCCAGAAGCCCCTCTTCCACCTTTGGACCTTGCTTATCTCTCTGTAACCCTCTAGGTCACTTCCTCCAACCCTTGCTGTTGGACAGTTTCTGACACCCCTGTACCCTATATGAAGAGCTGTTTTAGCCCAGCTCAGGAGAAGAGCTGTCCCTGGGAACCTGCACAGAAGATTCAATAAAGGCATGGCTGTGGACCCCCACACAGCCTTTTCCTCTCTCTCCCTGGGTCTGTCTGCCTAGGCACAGAGCAAGCCGAAGGGCTGAAATCACAGTGAGCTGATAATCACTAAAGAGCTGGTATCACTTGAGCTTGCTAAGGTTGCCTGGGGCTGAGAACTGCTTGGGAGGCTCAGGGGTCTGTCCCAAACAGGAGTGTGCTACCCGGGACCCCTGCAGCCAGCTGGGGACACCCTGAGCCCAGCAGAAGGTGGCACTAGGTCAGGGTCGGGGCGTGGCGTGGGCGGGACCCAGCGCCGTGCCCGGCCCAGCCGCCCTACCTCTCCATCTCGGTGCACCACAGGATGTCCTCCTTCTCGTTCATGAACACGGGGAAGTGCTGGTCCTTGCCCTGCTTGATGGAGTTGGAGCGAGTGGTGATGGTTCGCACTTTGCTGAACTGCAAGAGGCACGGGCTGGTCAGGCTGGGCTGGGATGGAGCAACTCCCACCCCAGGAGCCACTGCTGATCCCTCCTGGAACCCCCACCCTGCGCCCCAGGGAGCCTGGGACTGCTGCTGACAGCACTGGGACCCCCCTCCTGCCCCTTGAGGCCCCCCTCACCCCCCAGCCCCGGCTGACCTTTGCTATCCTGCCGTGCTCCAGGCACTCCTGCAGCTCCAGCTTATCATTGACGGTGGATGCGAGTGGCCTGGGGGGCAAGAGATGGTGGGCAGGGGGTGCCAGCACTGTGTCCCCATACTGTCCTCCCCCACCGTGGGCACAGGGCAGGTCTCCAGCTGGAGTTTGTGGGGGTCACAAAGTGGCCACGGCTGTTTTGGGGGTGTGTGGCAGGTAATGGGCACGAAGCAATTCCTGTGGGAGCCCATCTGTGGCCACTAGCCGTGGGCCACCACAGCTAACACCCAAGAGGGACACAAAGGACAGCTTAGTGCCACCCCTCTGGGACAGCACCAGCCACCCCCATGGGGGAACCACCACAGGTTGGGACAGGACCAGCCACCCCCATGGGGGAACCACCACAGGTTTCCAGGGTGTGCCACCACCTCTTTGTCAGACTCCTGCTCTTGCCCAGCCCTGACCAGGGTCAGGAGACCCCCAGGGCCACAGCTGGGCTGAGGGAGGACCCAGGAGCGCAGCCCACCCTCCCAGAGCCAGCCAGGGGCTCAGCTTCGGGCTGCTCACCTGTTCATGCCAGGCAGGTTCCCCCAGAAGTAGCGTGCCCGGTGTGCTGCAGACACTTCTTTGGCATCGATCATGACGGGATTGGACTGCGGGAGGGACGGAGGGAGAAGGGTCACTGGGGTGAGGGCTGGGCAGCTGTGGGGTGGGACCCGGGGGTCCCGGGGCTGGAGGGGGTGGCCCCAGGCGGGCACTGACCTCCAGGAAGCGCGAGATGTCCCTCTTGTCGCTGACGCCCATGGCCACCACGTTCTCAAAGAGCCAGAAGAAGGGCCGGTCGTCGCCCTCCTTGGGCCGGGCTTCGTGCAGCAGGCGGTAGAACTCGAAGAAGAGGCGCCCGGTGCCCTCTGCGAGGAGAGAGGAGGGGCTGGGCTAAGGGCTGGGGGTCTCTGTCAGCCCTGGGGGCCAGCCCCACCCCTGTGGAGCCCCAGCCCTCTCCTACCGTAGAGGCCCTTCCTGGCCGGGTTGACGATGGACAGGTCGTTGCAGGGGCTCCCCCCAATGACCAGATCAAAGGGGCCCCACTCCTGTATCTGCAAGAGGGAAAGGAGAGCCCAGGTGAGCAGGCACTGCCACAGCCCGGGGCACAGGGGCACGAGGGTGGCTTGTAGCCCCACATTTCTCTTCACAGAGAAAAGCAAGGCCCAGTTCTTCCCAAGAGTATTTTTGGGATTCACATTCTCTGAACCTCAGAGAAAGAAAACACAATTCTTATCACTTGCTGTGCCCGTGTTTGTGCAGAAGTAGAATGCAAAATGGAGATTGTTTACCCAAAGGCACGGTGTTTTGTTTCCCTGGCCTACCAGGACCTAGTGTGTGTGCGTGTGGGGACTGTCAGGGGACAGTCACGAGATTCAGAGCAGTGTGAGCAGTTGTGTGCAGGGTCGAGTGCTTGGCAGGTTCAGTTTCAGATGTATAGAATAATACAGTATAATAAAGTAATTAATTAGCCTTCTGATGAGATGGAGCTCTCCTGATCATTCCTCCTTCCTCGGGGCCGTCACAGAGCAGCTATAGTGGCTGAGAAGGGACCCACCAGGACCATGGAGTCCAGCTCAGGACAGCCTGACCCTCCCCACCCTGGGCCCGAGGGCTGCCCCAAGGCTCTGGGGGGCTCCTGGTGCTGGCAGGGAGGGGGTCAGGATGGCACCTACGTGTTTCTGGGTGACATTGCGGACGTCCCCGACGTACATGATCTTGCCCTGGTGCCTCACCATGCCCACGGTGATGGAGTCCTCGCACACCTCGGAGGCGATGTACCTGTCCACCTGGATGCCCAGGTCCTTCAGCACCAGCAGGCCTGTGGGGAGCCATGGGGAGTGGGCCACGCACGCACAACGGGCCCCCAGCCCCGTCCCCACCTGTCTCACCCCCCAGGGCTGACCCCTTCCTGCTCCCCCATAGTGTGTGTGACCCCTGGGGTGGAGCAGAGAGTGGGGCTGCCTACAGGAACACGAACAGACCTGCCCAGGGGATCACCCAGGGACCTGTCCAGGGGATCACCCACGGATCCACCCATGGGAACACCCACGGACCTGCCCAGGGGATCACCCACGGACGGACCTGCCCAGGGGAACACCAAGGGACCTGCCCATGGGATCACCCACGGACGGACCCACCCATGGGAACACCAAGGGACCTGCCCAGGGGATCACCCACGGCTGGACCTGTCCAGGGGATCACCCAAGGACCTGCCCACGGGATCACCCACAGCTGGACCTGTCCAGGGGATCACCCACGGACCCACCCACGGGAACACCCAGGGACCTGCCCATGGGATCACCCACGGACGGACCCACCCATGGGAACACCAAGGGACCTGCCCATGGGATCACCCACGGACGGACCCACCCATGGGAACACCAAGGGACCTGCCCACACGGACCTGCCCACGGGAAGACCCAGAGACCTGCCCACACCTCATGGCCTGAGACCACCAGCCCCTCTCACCCCAGCAATCCAAGCCCACACAGGCCCTGGGGGGGCCCTGCAAGGTCCACGGGGCTGGGACCCCCACTCACCTGTGGCGATGCCATCGAAGAGCGAGAGCACCCGGATGGGCTTCCTCTTCTCAGCGGGCACCGGCGGGTACACCTTGGGGGGGTCCTGGAGCCAGGGGAGGGGGTCAGCAGGGGGGGCTGGGGTCAGTGGGGCAGGGAGGGGCTGGGGGTCTGGGCTTGAGGGTCAGCAGGGCAGGGGAGGGCTGGGGGTCAGTGGGGCAAGGCTTGGCGGTCAGCGAGGGGGGGGCTGGGAGGTCAGCAGGCAGAGGAGGGGCCGGGGGTCAGTGGAGGGGGCACTCACAAACTCCTGGTCGTGGTTGTTGGCGAAGAACATCTGGAGGCGCGAGGGCCAGTCCTCGCGCCGCCGCAGCAGCCCGTAGACGCCCTTGTGGCCGCACATGTAGCAGTTCCAGGGGTCCTCCTTGATGGCCGCCTGCGCCGCCCCCGGGCCCACCAGCAGGTCCACGCACTCCACGCAGAAGCACCTGGCCCGGGGGGCAGCCAGGGTCAGCATGGGGCTCGTGCCAGGGCCGTGGCACCGCCAGGATCTCGGCAGCTCCGGGGCACGACTGGGCCGTCCGTCAGACCTGCCCACTCCCAGCCCTGCTCTGACACCACTGGCAGTTCCCAGCTCTGTGCTGGGACTGGGCATTGCCAAGGCTTGGCCCAGCCCTACAGCAGGACTGTGGCAGCACCAGAACCTCCCCAGCCCCAAACCAGACCCGGCACCACCCTGTCCCTGTGCCAGGACTGTGGCATCACCTGGACTTCCCAGCTCCACCCAGGCAGGAGCAGGGCATTGCCAAGACTCCCACAATCCCACACCTGGACCAGAACATTACCAAACCTCCCAACCCTACACACGGAGACTGTGGCATGATTAAAACATCCCAAAGCAGGACTGGCATCATCAACAGCCCATGGCAGGAATGTGGCACCATGGAAATCCTTCCAGTCTTGCACTGGGACATCACAAATCCTCTCAGCCCCAAACCAGGACTGGCATCACTGAAATCCTACCCCAGCACTGAAGCATCACCAGAACTTCCCATGCTGGGGCCGTGGCATCACCAAAACATTGCCAAGCCCCACAGCAGGACTGGCAGCACCTGACTTCCATGCCAGGCCTGTGGCACTACCAAAACCTCTCTAGCTCCACACCAGGACTGGATATTAGGATATTTTGTAATGCCTATCACAAAATATCCCAGATTTGGTGCTGAGGTGAGTAAGTCTGGTCCAGGTATGGGTTTGAAATGCAGACTGAGCTGCAGAGGTTGAGCTCTGGGTGGAGCCCCAGCTCGAACTGCTGGGCTTTGGAATAACAAAGAGGATGAGGAAGGGTGACCCAGCTGGGTGAGTGGACACAGAGACCCAGCAGGAGTCCAGATAACACAACAAAGGAGATAAAGAGAGCTGCCTGCCAGCCAGGTGGATGCACAGGAGCTGAGGACTCTGGAGGAACAGTGGGACTTGCAGAGGGGGACACTGAGGGGACAAAACCCAGGGGTTCTTTAGTGGGGATTCCTCCTCGGAGGCACCAGCTCAGCTGTGCTCGTATTTCTGTGCCACAAATAAATGGCTTTACTGAACAAGACTTCTGAGACTGTGCCATGGGCAAGCTGGGCTGGAGCCAGGGGGGAAGCAGGGTCTGGGTGTGGGGCTGTGAGGAGCCCAGCTGGGCCATCTGCAGCCACAGGGCTCTGGCCACAGCAGTGTGACAGCCCAGGAGGCTCAGGAATGCTCAGACTGGGACATTTCCCTAATGACATCACCAAATTTCCAGGCCAGGACGTGGCATCACCAGAGCCTCCCACAGGACATCACTGCCCGTGGTGGGATGGTGGCATCACCATATCCACCCCAGACTGAGACATCAAAGCCTGATGTCCACGGGGACAGTGGCACCACCAGAACCTCCCTGGCACCACCATACCTGCCTGCTCCTGTGCCACACACCACAGCACTGCCAAAACATCCCAGCCCCAAACTAGGACTGTCTGAACTCCTATGCCAAAACTGTGGCACCACCAAACCTTCCCCGTCCCTTACTGAGACTGGGACATCACCAAAACTGCCCAGTGCCACACCAGGACTGGCACCACTGAAAGAACGTGGCAGGAATGTGGCAACACCAAACCTGCCCAGTCCCCAGTCCCAGGAGTGGGGCCCCAGTGGAAGCTGCCTGGTTCCAGCCCAGCCCCGTGGCACCCCCAGCCCTGTGGCACCCCCAGCCAGCCCCTGGCACCTGCAGCAGTTGTTGTTGCCACACATGAGGACCTCACGGCCACCACAGCAGATGGTGCAGTAGGACTGGTAGCCGTCGTCGTCGTACTGGTACGCGCACTCCAGGAAGCAGTTCTGGGGACAGCCGGGGTGTCACCGCGGGCCTGGGGACACTGGGGACCCCACCTCAGGGGAGGGCACACCCTGTGAGCCCCCCAGGCCGTGCCCCACACCGTACCTTGCAGTTTTGGCACATCCCCCCGATGAACAGAGGGTGCTCCAGGGTCACGTTGAGGCTCCCGCAGGAGATGCAGATGTCTGGGGGGGAAGGGGAGACATTGCCCTGGCACCCCACAACAGCGTGGGGACACCTTGACCCATTGCCCTGGCACCTCACAACAGCGTGGGGACACCCCAAACCACCACCCTGGCACCCCACACCAGCGTGGGGACACCCCAAACCACCACCCTGGCACCTCACCCAGCGTGGGGAGACCCTGACCCATCGCCCTGGCACCTCACAACAGCGTGGGGACACCCCAAACCACCACCCTGGCACCTCACAACAGCGTGGGGAGACCCTGACCCATCGCCCTGGCACCTCACCCAGCATGGGGAGACCCTGACCCATCGCCCTGGCACCTCACCCAGCATGGGGAGACCCTGACCCATCGCCCTGGCATCCCACACCAGCATGGGGACACCCCAAACCACCACCCTGGCATCCCACACCAGCATGGGGACACCCCAAACCACCACCCTGGCACTCCACCCAGCATGGGGACACCCTGACCCACCACCCTGGCACCTCACCCAGCATAGGGACACCCTGACCCATCACCCTGGCACCCATGCCAGCGTGGTGGGGACACCCCGAGCCCTGTCCTGCAGTCCCCAGGACATGCTCGCCCCATGCTGGGGACACAGCAGAGCTGGGGACCAGCAGGCAAAGCTCCTACTGCCCTCCAGCCCCACCCCAGACCCCAACAGCCCCAGGCAGCATCCTGGGGGTCCCTGCCACCATCCAGGGTGGGCCCTGCCCCTATCCAGGGTGGGCCACTGCCACCTGACAGCTGCTGTCCCTCTGCCAGCCAGGCTGAGGGGTCGGACAAGCCTGGCCTTCTTCCCCTGAGCTGCCCCACAGCCCCGTGTGCCCCCCGTGCCCTGAGGTGCCCAGGCAGGCAGGGACAGACCCCCCCCCAGCCCAGACAGGCAGGGACAGAACCCCCAGGTGCAGGGCGTGCCCAGGCAGGGACAGCCCCCAAACCCATCCCCAGGTGCAGGACGTGCCCAGGCAGGCAGGGACAGAGCCCCCAGCCCAGGTAGGCACGGACAGACCCCCCTAGCCCAGACAGGCAGGGACAGCCCCCCTAACCCATCCCCAGGTGCAGGACGTGCCCAGGCAGGCAGGGACAGCCCCCCAGCCCACCCCCGGGTGCAGGACGTGCTTAGGCAGACAGGGACAGAGCCCCCAGCCCAGGCAGGCACGGACAGACCCCCCTAGCCCAGACAGGCAGGGACAGCCCCCCTAACCCATCCCCAGGTGCAGGACATGCCCAGGCAGGCAGGGACAGCCTCCCCAGCCCATCCCCAGGTGCAGGGCGTGCCCAGGCAGGCAGGGACAGCCCCCCCAGCCCAGGCAGGCAGGGACAGCCCCCCAGCCCACCCCCGGGTGCAGGGCGTGCCCAGCCCCACACTCACCCTCGATGTTCCTGCACTTCTGCCGCACCTCGTACACCAGCCGCTCTGGGGGAGCAGGGGAACAGTCAGGGGGCTGCCCCAGCCGGGGGGTGAAGGGAGAGACCCCCGGGAGGGAGGGATGGAGCCCCGGGGGAGAAGGGGGAGCAGCTCTCGTGCCCCACCCTCAGTGAGCAGCCCCCCAGGGAGGGGGGCGGGCACGGGGCAGCGCGGTACCTCGGGTGCGCTCGTCGATGATCTCCTTGACCTTGGGCTTCTCCTGGGTTGTGCTTTTGCGGGGTTTTTTGGCGGGCGGGGGCGGTGCGTAGGCGGCTGCTTCGGGCTCCACCCACATCTCCGTGTAAACTTCTTTGTAGGGGTTCCTCTCCTCTGTGGGTCATCGGTGCTGCCATCAGTGGTGTCCCCCCACCGGGTCACATCACCGGGGTCCCCCCAGCAGGGTCCCAGCCCCCCGGGACCTCCCTGCCCAGGCCCGGGCCACCCCGGGTGAGTGTCCCCAGCCCCCGCTCACCTTCGGGGGGCTCCAGCCCCTTGGGGCCCGAGGGCTGGAAGCCGCCCAGGGCCCACTCGATCATCTGCTTGTTCTGGATCTCCACCACCTTGGACGTGTCGGTCTCGTCGTTCTCGGGGCACGCGGGGAAGATCTTCCCGGCCCGGCTGCTGGCCACCTGGGGGGGTGCAGGTGTCACCAACCCATCCTTGGGGCTCCCCGAGGCTGCTCTCACACTGCCCAGCCAGGCAGCCCCAGCCTCGGGGGGACCAGCACGGGCAGGAACCTCCACACAGGACCCCCAAAGCCAGGGTCCCTGCCGTTCTGGGACAGCTGATTCCCAGACACCCCCTAAGGGAGCACACACGTCCTTAGGGGGTCCCCCACACCCTGTGCCTTCTGAGAGACCTCCAGGTGGGGCAGGAGAGGAGGCAGGGCCAGGTCCTGGCAGGGTGAAGAGGGAGCTGCTGCTTCCACAGGTGGAGCCAGTGTCCCGGGATGTCCCCATGCCTCGGCTGTGTCGCCCCCTCAGCTTAGCAGTGTCCCAACTGCCTCGGCAGAGTCCCCAAGGCTCGGCAGGCAGTGTCCCTGCTGCCTTGGCAGTGCCCCCCCCCCGGCTCAGCAGTGTCCCCCCAAGGCTCGGCAGTGTCCCCACGGCTCAGCAGTGTCCCTGCTGCCTCAGCAGTGTCCCCCCATGGCTCGGCAGTGTCCCCACAGCTCAGCACTGCCCCTCACCTGCAGCACCTCGTAGATGGCCTTGCGATACATGGGCTGCTTGTTGTAGGTGGCCTGGTGGAAGGCGCTGGCAAAGGAGCTCAGGGGCAGCAGCTTCTCCACGCACACCTGGGGACACACAGGAGGTGGCCGTGGGGACACCGCCGTCACCGGCTGTCACCCTGGGGTGCCACTGACCCCCGCGGGGTGCCACTTACCACCGAGAACTTGCCGTCGCCGAACCACATGACCCAGCGGGTGCCCTCGGCGGCGCGGGAGCGGCCGGTCATCCACCAGGACACGATGCGGCCGGGCCACCAGGAGAAGCCGCGCAGCTTGCCCCACACCAGCTCGCCGATGCCGAAGCCGCGCCCGTCCTGCGGGCAGGGCACGGGCGGGGTCAGCGCGGCGCCACCAGGCCCGGCCCGTGCCTCCCGCCCCTCCAGCCGGGGCAGCGGGGGAGGCAGGGCCGGGTCCTGGCACGGAGGAGAGGCAGCTGCTGCTTCCCCAGATGGAGCCGGTGTCCTGGGATGTCCCCCTGCCTCGGCAGCGTCCCCCCACAGCTCAGTGGTGTCACCACACGGCTCGGCAGTGTCACCCCACAGCTTGGCAGTGTCCCCCCCATGGCTCGGCAGTGTCCCTGCTGCTTTGGCAGTGTCCCTCCATAGCCTGGCAATGTCCCCCCATGGCTTGGCACTGTCCCCCTCTGAGCTCAGTGGTGTCCCTGCTGCCTCGGTGGTGTCACCCCATGGCTCGGCACTGTCCCCTCACAGCTCTGCACTGTACCCCCATGGCTCGGCAGCGTCACCCCACAGCTTGGCAGTGTCCCTACTGCCTCGGTGGTGTCCCTACGGCTCTGCAGTGTCCCCCACCACGGCTTGGCAGTGTCCCGGTGCCTCGGCAGTGTCCCTACGGCCCGGCCCGGCCCTCACCTCGTACTCGGGCTCGTCGTCGGCCGACTTGGAGGCGTTCTTGTCGCCGGCCTCGGCCACGGCGGGCTCGGGCGTGGTGGCCACGCTGGGCGAGGCGGGGTCGGTGGGCTGCTGCGGCCCGGGCGGCGGGCTGGCCTCCTCCTCCTTCTGCGCCTCGGCCCGCGCCGGCTCCTCCACCACGTTCATCACGGCGATCACCTTGGCCTTCTTCTCGGCCTGGGGAACGGCATGGCACGGCATGGCACGGCCCCGGGGCATGGCACGGCACCGGGGCCCGGGACAGCCCGCCATGGGGCTGGTGACCAGCGCCCGTGCCTCAGTTTCCCCGTGCTGACCCCGGGACCCCCAGAACTTACCCTGAGTCCATGCCAGGACCCCCACAGTCATCCCGGGACCCCCCGAGCCCATCCCAGCACCCTCTGTGCTTATCCCGGCACCCCGGGGCCCATCCCGGTACCCTCTGAGCCGATACCGGTTCCCTCTGTGCTTATCCCGGTACCCCCGGGGCCCATTCCGGCACCCTCTGAGCCGATCCTGGTACCCTCGGTGCTCATCCCGTGACCCCCGCACTTATCCCGGTTCCCTCTGTGCCTATCCCGGCACCCTCACACCTCACCCCGGTCCATGTCACCCTCTCCGGCTCCCCCCCCTCGAGCCCCCCGGCCCCGGCGGGATCTCCCCGTGCGGCCCGGCCCGCGGTGGTGCCGGTATCGGAGCCGGTGCCGCTCACGTACCCGCGGGACCGGCCGGGCCCGGGCCGGGGCGGAACGCGCGGAGCCGGAACGCGCGGAGCCGGCCGGGCCGGTGCGGGTCAGCCCGGCGGCCCTTTGTCTGGGCTCCGGGTCACGTGGTGCCTCCCGGCCCGGCTGGTTGGCTGCGCTGGGGGGCGGGGGGGGGGGCGCGCGGGGGGCACGGGCCGGACCGGAACCGAAGGGGAACCGAAAGGGCCCGAGTAGAACCGAGCGGAACCGAAAAGAGCCGAGGAAAATCAGAGTGACCGAGAGGAGCCGAAGAGACCCGAACGGCGCCCGGGCCGGACCCGAACGGAACGGGGCGAAACCGAAGGGACCGGGTAGAACCGAAAGGTTCGAGACGAACCGAGAGGAACCAAGCGGAGCCGAGAAGAACGGAGGCAGCCGAGCGGCCTCCGGGACGGATCCGAGCGGTCCCGAGTAGACCCGAACGGTTCCGACAGAACCGAACGAAGTCGAGCGGATTCCCGGCACGGGACCGAACGGAGCCGAACGGCCCCGAGCGCTCCGGCCCGGTCCCGGTCGCCCGGTGTCCTCCCGGTGTGGCCCCACTCCCCGTGCCGGTGCTCCTCGCCCCGGCCCGGCTGTCCCGCCGGTGCCCCGGTGCCGGCCCGGCCCTCCCGGTACTCACGGGCCGTGCTCCGCTCCGGGCTGGGCTGCGCCGCACGCCGCGGGGCCGCTCCCGCCGCCTTTTGTCCCGGGGCCGCGGCCCCCCGGCCTTTGTGCGGAGCGCCGGGACGGGGCGGGGGCGGCGGCGCCCCGGGGGCCTCGCCCCGCACGGCTGGAGCCGCCCCCGCCCCCCGCACCAGTGTCCCCAGTGCCACCAGTTGGGGACTGGGCGGGGGGGGGGGGGCACCGGTCCGTCTGCACCGGCCGGGCACGGCAGGATGGACACCGGTGTGCGGTCACAGTGCCCAGTTCAGCCCAGTACGGACACCGGTGTGCGGTCACTCTGCCCGGTTCAGCCCAGTACGGACACCGGTGTGCGGTCACAGTGCCCGGTTCAGCCCAGTACGGACACCGGTCTGCGGTCACTCTGCCCGGTTCAGCCCAGTACGGACACCGGTGTGCGGTCACAGTGCCCGGTTCAGCCCAGTGCACTCACTGGTCTGTGGTCACTCTGCCCGGTTCAGCCCAGTTCCGTCACCGGTGTGCGGTCACTCTTCCCAGTTCAGCCCAGTGCAGTCACTGGTGCGGGGCTGGTACCAGCCCATTGTCCCGGTTCGACCCGGTACGGACGGGACACGCTCGGGATCCCTGCAGCCCAGGACAGGCCGTGCCCCCACGTGCCCTGCCAGCCCCGGTGTCCCCGGTGTCCCGGGGGTCCCACCACGCGGTGCCTCAGGGACCCCTCTGTGTGCAAAGGGGGGGGTGGTGTCACCCTGGGGGGCAGTGGGACCCCTGCCCTGCCACCCCCTGCTCGGGGGTCCCCGGGCCACCGCCTCATCTCGGAGGGACACCAAGGGACCCCGAGCACGGCAGCGCCCGAGTGCCACCCTCGGGGTGCTCCCCGGGTGACAGTGGGGTGACATCACCCGCTCCGTGCCCCCCCGGGTGACAGCAGGGACACCCCGCTTCCTCCAGCCCAGCTCGGGCTTTGGGGACCTGGCATGTTTGGGGACACGAGTGGCCCTGGGCCAAAGGACGCGGGGTGGGTGACACCCGGGGTGTCCTGGGGCAGGGTCACAGCAGGGCCTCGTGTCCCCCTGCTCAGTGCTGATCCCGCCGGCCCCGCTCTGCCCGGGGGACAGGAAATGTCCCATCGCCGGTCGTTAAGGGACATCGTCTGGATGTCCCCGCTGGACAATTGTCCCAAGCGATCTGCCCTGGGGCCACCGGCAGCTCTGGCAGCCCTGTCCTCCCCCACCCCCGCCCCGATCCTCAGTTCCATCCCCCATCCCTGTCCTTGCCTCACTCCCACCCTCATCCTCATCTTTATTCCGCCTGCATTGCCACCCCCATCCCCACCCTCATCCCCATCCCCACCCTCATCCCCATCCCCATTCCACTCCCATCCCCCATCCCCAGTCCCTGCCCCATCCCCCATCCCTGTCCTTGCCTCACCCCCACCTTCATCCTCATCTTCATTCTGCCTGCATTGTCACCCCCATGCCATGCCATGCCATGCCATGCCATGCCATCCCCATCCCCATCCCCATCCCCATCCCCATCTCATCCCATCCCATTTCCATCCCCATCCCCATCCCCAATCCCTATCCTTGTCTCCCACCCTCATCTTCATCTTCATTCCGCCTGCATTGCCACCCCCATCCCCCGCTCCATCCCAATCCCAATTCCATCCTCACCCCCATCCCCATTCCACCCCATTCCCTGTCCTTGCCCTCCCCCCTCATCTCCCTCTTTCTCCCACCCTCATCCCCTCTCCATTCCATCCCATCCCATCCCATCCCATCCCATCCCATCCCATCCCATCCCATCCCATCCCATCCCATCCCATCCCATCCCATCCCATCCCATCCCATCCCATCCCATCCCATCCCATCCCATCCCCTCTCCATCCCATCCCATCCCATCCCATCCCCTCCTTCATCCCTTGCCCCATCCCCTTCATCTTCATCCCAACCCCATGGTCCCATCTCTGTCCCCATCTCCACAGCTGGCACAGCTGGGTGGGGGGTCCCAGCCCAAGGGGTCCCAGCGTGGACATGAGAGGGACAGCGCCTGCCCTGAGTGTCCCTGTCCCTGTGTCTGTGTCACTGCACTGACCCTGGGTGTCCCTGTCCCTGTGTCTGTGTCACTGCACTGACCCTGGGTGTCCCTGACCCTGTGTCTGTGTCACTGCACTGACCTTGGGTGTCCCTGTCCCTGTGTCTGTGTCACTGCACTGACCCTGGGTGTCCCTGTGTCTGTGTCTGTGTCACTGCACTAACCCTGGGTGTCCCTGACCCTGGGTGTCACTGCACTGACCCTAGGTGTCCCTGTCCCTGTGCTGGCCCCAGGTGTCCGTGTCACTGCACTGACCCTGGGTGTCCCTGACCCTGGGTGTCACTGCACTGACCCTGGGTGTCCCTGTCTCTGTGTCTGTGGCACTGCACTGACCCTGGGTGTCACTGCACTGACCCTGGGTGTCCCTGTGTCCCTGTCCCTGTGCTGGCCCCAGGTGTCCATGTCACTGCACTGACCCTGGGTGTCCCTGTCCCTGTGTCTGTGTCACTGCACTGACCCTGGGTGTCCCTGTCCCCATGCCAGCTGCACCCCTCAGAGGCTGAGGGGTGAGGAAGAGGAGGGCAGGCTGGAGGGGGCTGGCTTGTCCCTGTGCCCACGGCAGTGGGGTCGGTGACCCCAGCTGAGACAGACGGTGGGGACTGTCCCCAAAGTGGGACATGGGCGGTGGGTGGCACAGAGGGGTGACCCCAGCAGCTGTGAATGGCCACTGGGCCACCAGCCAGCTCAGCTCCCCAAAATCACGGCCCAGGAGGGACCAGTGACAGCTCTGGAGGCCCTTGTGGCTTGGGGAGCCCCATGGGGACACCATGGCCGTGCCAGCCATGCCCTGTGCCCTGTGGGACGCTGTGAATGTACCAGCTGTGCCCCATGGGGACACCGTGGCCGTGCCAGCCATGCCCTGTGCCCTGTGGGACGCTGTGAAGGTACCAGCTGTGCCCTGTGTCCCATGGGGACACCGTGGCCGTGCCCTGTGCCCCACAGCATGGCCTGGCCATGCCAGCCGTGCCCAGTGTGACGCCCTGGCTGTGCCAGCCGTGCCCTGTGGGTGCCAGCAGGAGGGTGCTTGGCAGCAGGGCTACAAATGGTGCCAAGGAGGTGGCACAAGGGGACACACTCCCAGGGAGACCCGCTGGCAGTGGGGACAATGCTGTCAGGGGGAGAGGGGTGTGCTGGGACCCCGGGGCCCCCGCAGAGCCCCTGTCCCTGCTGCCCACGAGTGGCTGCGGCACCGCGGCTGCCCCGTGCCTGTCCCAGGCTCCCGCCACGAGCCCGGCTGCGTCACTCCCGGTTCCCCGGGAAACCGGCAGGGACGGGCGGCACATCCCGGGGAGAAGGACGGGGCTGCTGCCCGCGGCTGCCGAGAGAGGGCGGCCGCGGGGGCACGGGGGTGAGGAACGGAGCCGGGGCCAGCCTCGGGTGCCAGTGGCACCGGCAGCACGGAGCACCCTCTCTGCCAGCCCCAGGGCGCGGCCAGGCCAGCGTGCCCTGTGTGCCCACCCGAGCCCCGTGGGCACTGACCGTCCCTGTGTGCCCAGCCAGCCCCAGCCTGGACCCTGTGCCACCATCCCCCATGTGCCCAGCCAGCCCTAGCCCAGGCTCAGTGCCACCATGCTGTGTGCCCAGCCAGTCCTGGTACAGTCTCTGTGCCACCATGCCCCGTGTGCCCACCCCACTGGTGCCATGGGACCCTCAGGGCTTGGTGACCCCGTGTGCCCACCCCACTGGTGCCATGGGAGCCCCAGAGCTCGGTGGCCCCGTGTGCCCACCCCACTGGTGCCATGGGACCCTCAGAGCTCGGTGACCCCGTGTGCCCACCCCACTGGTGCCATGGGAGCCCCAGAGCTCGGTGGCCCCGTGTGCCCGCCGCGCCGGTGCCAGCCCTCACCTCCCTCTTCCAGCGTGCCAGCCACTCGTCGCGCTTCCTCTTGCTGATGTAGTAGGGGTCCCCGGCCTGGAAGGTGTGCCGCTGCATCGGCCGCTGCCGCAGGCTCGACTCCCAGCCCAGCCCGCCGCGGAGCCGCCCGCGCGAGCCCTGCGGGGCAGAGGGGTGAGGGCACTGCCAGGGCCTGCCACGGGCTGAGCCCGGGGACAGCGCAGGGGACATGGCACAGGGGACAGCACAGGGCACAGCGCAGGGGACATGGCACAGGGCACAGAGCACAGGGCACAGCGCAGGGCACAGCACAGGGGACAGCACAGGGACACAGATCAGGGACACAGCACAGGGGACAGCACAGGGGACACAGCACAGGGCACAGCGCAGGGGACAGCACAGGGCACAGCACAGGGCACAGCACAGGGGACAGCACAGGGGACATGGCACAGGGCACATGGCGCAGGGCACACAGCACAGGGACACAGCACAGGGCACAGCACAGGGGACAGCACAGGGCACAGCACAGGGCACAGCACAGGGGACACAGCACAGGGGACAGCACAGGGACAGCACAGGGGACATAGCACAGGGACACAGATCAGGGACACAGCACAGGGGACATGGCACAGGGCACAGAGCACAGGGCACAGCGCAGGGCACAGCGCAGGGGACAGCACAGGGGACAGCACAGGGCACAGCGCAGGGGACATGGCACAGGGGACACAGCACAGGGCACAGCACAGGGCACACAGCACAGGGGACATGGCACAGGGGACAGCACAGGGGACAGCACAGGGACACAGATCAGGGACACAGCACAGGGGACATGGCACAGGGCACAGAGCACAGGGCACAGCGCAGGGACAGCACAGGGACACAGCACAGGGACACAGATCAGGGACACAGCACAGGGCACATGGCACAGGGCACAGAACAGGGCACAGCACAGGGACAGCACAGGGGACATAGCACAGGGGACAGCACAGGGCACAGAACAGGGCACAGCACAGGGGACACAGCACAGGGCACAGCACAGGGGACACAGCACAGGGGACAGCACAGGGCACAGCACAGGGGACACAGCAGAGGGCACAGCACAGGGCACAGAACAGGGCACAGCACAGGGGACACAGCACAGGGCACAGCACAGGGGACACAGCACAGGGGACAGCACAGGGCACAGAACAGGGCACAGCACAGGGGACACAGCGCAGGGCACAGCGCAGGGCACAGCACAGGGGACAGCACAGGGACACAGATCAGGGACACAGCACAGGGACACAGCACAGGGGACAGCACAGGGCACAGCACAGGGGACAGCACAGGGGACATAGCAGAGCTGCCCGGGGGGCTGTGGGGGGCACACCTCATGCGTGGGGAGATGGGCAAAGGGGGCAGGGCCTGCCTGGGCACATGTGGGCACATGAATGTGGCCTGGCACTAGAATGTGGTGTCCAGAGGTGTGATAGTGGGCAGAAGTTCTTCCCTGTGGGGTGGTGATGCCCTGGCACAGGGTGCCCAGAGATGCTGTGGCTGTCCCTGGACCCCTGGGAGTGCTCCAGGACAGACAGGACAAGGCTCAGAGCACCTTGGTCTATGGAAGGTCCCTCCATGGATGAGCTTTGAGGTCCCTCCAGCCCAAACCAGTCTGGGATTCAATGACCTGGATGCCATGGCATCACAGCTGCACCTTGGTGGGCACCACCAGCACCACCCAGGCACGGATCTGCCCCAAAGCAGATCCAACACACCGTGCCCAGGGAACTGAGGGAGCTGGGGAGAGGGCACAGCCTGGGCAGGCACCATCCCCTGCAGGGCTGGAGGGGGGCACTGACCGGGCACACCCAGTGCCACCTGGTCCCTGCAGGGCTGGAGGGGGGCACTGACCGGGCACATCCAGTGCCACCTTGTCCCTGCAGGGCTGGAGGGGGGCACTGACCGGGCACATCCCGGTGCCACCTGGTCCCTGCAGGGCTGGAGGGGGGCACTGACCGGGCACATCCCAGTGCCACCTTGTCCCTGCAGGGCTGGGGGGGGACACTGACCGGGCACACCCAGTGCCACCTGGTCCCTGCAGGGCTGGAGGGGGGCACTGACCTGGCACATCCCAGTGCCACCTGGTCCCTGCAGGGCTGGAGGGGGGCACTGACCTGGCACATCCCAGTGCCACCTTGTCCCTGCAGGGCTGGAGGGGGGCACTGACCGGGCACACCCAGTGCCACCTGGTCCCTGCAGGGCTGGAGGGGGGCACTGACCTGGCACACCCAGTGCCACCTGGTCCCTGCAAGGCTAGGGGGGGACACTGACCTGGCACATCCAGTGCCACCTTGTCCCTGCAGGGCTGGAGGGGGGCACTGACCGGGCACATCCAGTGCCACCTGGTCCCTGCAGGGCTGGAGGGGGGCACTGACCGGGCACACCCAGTGCCACCTGGTCCCTGCAGGGCTGGAGGGGGGCACTGACCGGGCACACCCAGTGCCACCTGGTCCCTGCAGGGCTGGAGGGGGGCACTGACCGGGCACATCCAGTGCCACCTGGTCCCTGCAGGGCTGGAGGGGGGCACTGACTGGGCACATCCAGTGCCACCTGGTCCCCAGCACAGCAGCCAGTGCTGCCCGCTGTCTGGCTGTGTGGCATGGCAGCCCAGGCCCCCCCAGGACCCCATCCTGTGGGGATGTGGGCCCTGCTGCTCCCCCATGGTCCCTGCAGGGCTGAGGGAGCAGGAGGAGATGGTGCCCGTGGGCAGAGGAGCACCACACTGCCTGCTGGGCTGTGGGGCTGTGCCCATCTCCTGGGGTGGGAGTGGGGCTGTGCCCATCTCCTGGGGTGGGCTGTGGGGCTGTGCCCATCTCCTGGGTGGGCTGTGCCCATCTCCTGGGTGGGCTGTGGGGCTGTGCCCCTCTCCTGGGGTGGGCTGTGCCCCTCTCCTGGGTGGGCTGTGGGGCTGTGCCCCTCTCCTGGGTGGGCTGTGGGGCTGTGCCCATCTCTTGGGTGGGCTGTGGGGCTGTGCCCATCTCCTGGGGTGGGCTGTGCCCCTCTCCTGGGTGGGCTGTGGGGCTGTGCCCCTCTCCTGGGGTGGGAGTGGGGCTGTGCCCATCTCCTGGGTGGGCTGTGGGGCTGTGCCCATCTCCTGGGGTGGGCTGTGGGGCTGTGCCCCTCTCCTGGGTGGGCTGTGGGGCTGTGCCCCTCTCCTGGGGCGTGCTGTTCCCACCTCCTGGGCCCAGCCTTGCAGAGTCCAGCCCAGGCCGTACTTGCCTCCATTTTCAGGGTGTCGAAGTTGTTTTCCTCCTTCTCGTCCTTGCCTGCACACGGAACAGAGAGCGGCCGTCAGCGGCGTCAGCGCGGGGCCCGGACCCCGCAGGGCGATGGGTGGGGCCCCCCGGGACCCCGCAGGGCAATGGGACCCCCACCCAGGACTCCTAGGGGGGAGAGGGGGCCCAGCCAGCCCGCCCAGAGCCCCCCAGGCCGGGCGGGGGTCGCTGCCGGGCGGGCGCTGCTGCTGCCCCGGCGGGGTTGGGGGCCCGGGGCAGGGACCCCCCCGGCGGGCGGGGGAAGCGGCGCAGCCCCGCTGCTGCTTCCTGTGCTCTCGGCACATCCGCGCCGCAGGTCTGCGAGCGCTGCCAGGAAAGCGGCTAAAAATAACCCCGAGGGTTTCGGGGGCTGAGAGCCGCCGCGGAGCGGGGGCGGCCGGGGAGCGGGGCGCTGCTGGGGGAGCGGGGGGCTCCCGCCCACTGCGGGCACCCCGCACGCTGGCACGGACCAGGCTGGCCCTGTGCGACACGGGGACGGTGCCCTGCGGCTGGCACACGGCGATCAGCCCCCCAGAGCAGCAAGGGCCGAGGAGGAGAGCAGCCCAGAGCTCTGCTCCGGGTGCTGGGGGACACCAGGGGACGTGGGGGGACATTGCGGGGCGGTGCGGCACACTGCAGGACACCGGGACACTAGGGGACGCCTTGGGACACGGGGGAGCAGGGTGCGTGTGCACTCCAGGTATGCCCAGGCATCCCATCCTCATCCACAGGGATCTCGGGGGGAAACTGAGGCACGGCAGAAGGGGCCGGGCCTGTTCGGAGATGCTGGTCCCCTCTGTCACCGGGACTGGAGGGCACTGACTGAGGCGGGGATTTCCCGTGGCTCATCCCAGCCTCGGGATCCCCGCGGGGCCGGCAGGGTCCGGCAGGGAGGTGCGGGTGACCCCGGCCCGGGCACGGCCGGAGCGCTGGAAATGGCTCCGTGCGGGAGGGAGGGAGGGATGGAGGGACGGAGGGAGGGATGGGGCTCTCTCCCGGCAGCCTCACAGCCGCCCCGGGGCCCTGGGAGCGCTCGGACAGCGCACGGGCCGTGCCCGCAGCCGCAGCCGGGTCCGGCTGCCCTCGGGCTGCCCGGGCCCCCCGCTCCCCCCGAGCGCGGCTGCGGCGCTCCCGCGGCTGCGCCTCGTGACTGCGGCAGCATCTGCAGCGTGCGGCTCATCCATGCATCCATCCCGCCATGCCTGCCTCTGCCAGCTCCGGCCCTGCCTCTGCCAGCTGCATCCCAGCCTGGCTCAGCCATCCCTGCCTGCCCCAGCCGTCCCTGCCTCTTCCAGCTCCATCCCTGCCTCATCCATCTCCATCCCAGCCTTTTCCAGCTCCATCCCAGCCTCTTCCAGCTGCATCCCTGCCTGCCTCAGCCATGCCTGCCTCTTCCAGCTCTGTCCCTGCCTGTCCTAGCCATCCCAGCCCCCTCCAGCTCCATCTCAGCCTGCCTTTTCCAGCTCCATCCCTGCCTCTTCCAGCTCTGTCCCAGCCTGGCTCAGCCATCCCTGCCTGCCCCAGCCATCCCTGCCTCATCCATCTCCATCCCTGCCTCATCCATCTCCATCCCAGCCTTTTCCAGCTCCATCCCTGTCTCTTCCAGCTGCATCCCTGCCTGCCCTGGCCATCCCTGCCTCAACCATCTCCATCCCAGCCTTTTCCAGCTCCATCCCTGTCTCTTCCAGCTGCATCCCTGCCTGCCCCGGCCATCCCTGTCTCTTGAGCTCCATCCCTTCCTCTGCCAGCTCCACCCCTGCCTCTTTCAGCTCCATCCCAGCCTCTTCTGCTCCATCCCAGACTCTTCCTGCTCCATCTGAGCCATCCCTGCCTTTTCCAGCTCCATCCCTGCCTCTTTCTGCTCCATCCCAGACTCTTTCTGCTCCATCCCTGTCTCTTCCAGCTCCATCCCAGCTCCCTGTCCATCCGGACCCACCCTGGCTCGGCATGGCCGGCCGGTCAGTCTGTGATGATTCCAGTCAGGAAGGCCCAAGTGCCCGAGCTGGGAAGGCTGAGAAGGCTGTCCCGAGGTCCAGAGGGACCACCTGGGCTCCAGCCCGTGCCATGGCCTCTGCTCCTGTCCCCGGGAGCGTGGGGCTCACCTGCAGAGCCCTCCCTGCCCGTGCCACACCGGGGCTCACCTGCAGAGCCCTCCCTGCAGGTGCCACACCGGGCTCACCCGCAGAGCCCTCCCTGCCCGTGCCACACCGGGGCTCACCCCCGGAGCCCTCCCTGCAGGTGCCACACCGGGCTCACCTGCAGAGCCCTCCCTGCAGGTGTCACACGCAGAGCCCTCCCTGCAGGTGTCACACCGGGGCTCACCCCCGGAGCCCTCCCTGCAGGTGTCACACCGGGGCTCACCTGCAGAGCCCTCCCTGCAGGTGTCACACTGGGGCTCACCTGCAGAGCCCTCCCTGCAGGTGTCACACCGGGGCTCACCTGCAGAGCCCTCCCTGCAGGTGTCACACTGGGGCTCACCCACAGAGCCCTCCCTGCAGGTGTCACACCGGGGCTCACCTGCAGAGCCCTCCCTGCAGGTGCCACACCGGGGCTCACCCCCGGAGCCCTCCCTGCAGGTGCCACACCGGGGCTCACCCCCGGAGCCCTCCCTGCAGGTGTCACACCGGGGCTCACCTGCTGAGCCCTCCCTGCAGGTGTCACACCGGGGCTCACCCGCAGAGCCCTCCCTGCAGGTGCCACACCGGGGCTCACCTGCGGAGCCCTCCCTGCAGGTGTCACACCGGGGCTCACCCCCAGAGCCCTCCCTGCAGGTGCCACACCGGGGCTCACCCCCGGAGCCCTCCCTGCAGGTGTCACACCGGGGCTCACCTGCTGAGCCCTCCCTGCAGGTGTCACACCGGGGCTCACCCGCAGAGCCCTCCCTGCAGGTGCCACACCGGGGCTCACCTGCGGAGCCCTCCCTGCAGGTGTCACACCGGGGCTCACCCGCAGAGCCCTCCCTGCAGGTGCCACACCGGGGCTCACCTGCGGAGCCCTCCCTGCAGGTGTCACACCGGGGCTCACCTGCAGAGCCCTCCCTGCAGGTGTCACACCGGGGCTCACCTGCTGAGCCCTCCCTGCCGGTGTCACACCAGGGCTCACCTGCAGAGCCCTCCCTGCAGGTGTCACACCGGGGCTCACCTGCAGAGCCCTCCCTGCAGGTGTCACACCGGGCTCACCTGCAGAGCCCTCCCTGCAGGTGTCACCTGCAGAGCCCTCCCTGCAGGTGTCACACCGGGGCTGCCCCAGGCTCAGCTCCCTCAGCCTCACCCCGGCAGAGCCGCTCCGGCCCTGCAGCATCACAGGCTGCTCGGGGCTGTCCCCAGCCTGTCCCTGTCCCTCGTGTCCTGGGCACCCAGCCCTGGGCCCGGATCTACGGGGGGGCTGCACTACCTGGGCACCCCCTGACATGGCCCAGAAATGCCCTGGCACCCCGGGACCCCCTGTGCTGAGCTGTGCCCGCTGGGGCAGGGGCTGGCCCCCTGCCCTGCCTGCTTCCCTGAGCCCAGCACCTCCTGGGCACCGTGGCCCCCATGCCCCCAGCACGGGCAGGGCTGCTGTGGGGGGCACAGGTGCCAGGGAGGTCTCACAGGTGGACAGGGACATGCTGGCACTGTTGGGCACTGAGCACAAGGAGGAAATCCTCTGCAAGAAGCCCAATCCCTGTTCCTGCTGACAGGAAACGGGGACAGGATGAGCAGGTGGGAACAGCCCCCTCACCCCAAATCCTGCATGGCATGGAGGGGCTAAGCCCTTCCTCCTCCTCCTCCTCCTCCTCCTCCTCCTCCTCCTCCTCCTGCAGCAGCACTGCCCAGCCCAGAGCCCGCATGGAGCGGGACCATGGGGCTGGGGGTTCCTGGGGGTTGGGGGTCCCTGGGGGCTGGGGGTCCCTGTGGGGCTGGGGGTCCCTGGGGGCTGGGGGTCCCTGTGGGGCTGGGGGTCCCTGGGGGGCTGGGGGCTCTGGGGGGTCCCTGGGGGGCTGGGGATCCCTGAGGGGCTGGGGGTCCCTGGGGGTTTGTGAGTCCCTGGGGGGCCGAGGGGTCCCTGAGGGCTGGAGGTTCCTGAGGGCTGGGGGTTCTGGGGGGTCCCTGCGGGGCTGGGGATCCCTGTGGGGCTGGGGGTCCCTGGGGGGTCCCTGGGGGTCCCTGGGGGCCGGGCCCTGGAGCAGAGAGCCCCCAGGGCTGAGCTCTGACCTTTCTCTGTGGCCTCCAGGAGTTTCCTCCTGCCGCGTTTCTTCTGGGGGTCGGAAGGGGCCAGCTCCCCCTCCTCGGCCGGGGCGTCCAGCCCCTCCTTGGGCGTGCAGCGGCCGTTCTCCAGCGCCCGGCCCGTCTCCCCGTCCGCCAGGCTCTCCGTCTCGTCCTCCTCGGGCCGGCCGCCCTTGGGGCTGGCCCCGGCCTCCTCGGCGTCGCCCTCCACGTCCCCGTTGGGCAGCGGCTCGGCGGGGCTGGCCTCGGGGCAGGGCGGGGGGCACTTGGGGACGGCCGCCGTGTCCTTGGGGGTGTCACTGCTTTCCGCCTGCTGGGAGGAGGGGAAGAGCTGCGGTGGGTGCTGGCACGGGGGGGACAGCAGAACGTCACCGCGCTGAAAAGTGCCAGTGCCACCTCGTGCATGCCAGGTGTGACAGGTGCTGCTGCCTGCCGAGGGGACCCTGGGAGCAGGACACAGTGTCACAGCAGCCCCAGAGCCAGGAGACAGGGGTGTGACACCCTGATGAGCAGGACATGCTGCTGTGTCACCCTGAGGACCAGGACACCCCACCATGGCACTCTCGAGAGTGACAAACACACAGGTGTGTGTGGCATCCTCACGGACCAGGACACATTTCCACCCTGCTCAGGGCCAGGACACTGCAGCAACACCCTCAGACCATGACACAATGTCACAGCACCCTCAGGACGTGCACAGAGTGACAAGACACCTTTGGGACAATGACATCCTCAGGACCATAACAAAAGGTGACACACCATGGGGATCAGGACAGGGAGCCACAGAATGCTCGGGAGCAGGACACAGGGACATGGCACCACAGGGACATGTGACACCCTCAGGAGCAGGACACAGGGACATGGCACCACAGGGACATGGACATGCTGCCATGGCAGCCTCAGGAGCAGGACACAGGACATGGCACCACAGGGACATGTGACACCCTCAGGAGCAGGACACAGGGACATGGCACCACAGGGACAAGGACATGCTGCCATGGCACCCTCAGGAGCAGGACACAGGACATGGCACCACAGGGAAAAGGACATGATGCATGGCACCCTCAGGAGCAGGACACAGGGACATGGCACCAGAGGGACATATGACACCCTCAGGAGCAGGACACGGGGACATGGCACCACAGGGACCTGGACATGCTGCCATGGCACCCTCAGGAGCAGGACACAGGACATGGCACCACAGGGACAAGGACATGCTGCCATGGCAGCCTCAGGAGCAGGACACAGGACATGGCACCACAGGAGAATGACACTTTCAGAGCCAGGTGCCATGACACTCTGGGCACTGGGCCATGAGGCCATGGTGCCATCCAGACCACACCATGCTGGGATGTGCCCCAGGTGTCCAGTCCCCTGTGGGCAGAGGGGACACTGGCACTGCCCATCCTGCCTGGCACACCTGTGCCACCACACTGGGGTGAGGGACAGCAAGGGACAGCAATGGGGCCCCTTGGTGTGGCCCATCGCCACTGGCACGGGCACAGGGGACAGGGGAGGGTGTTAGGGACACACAGAGCTGGGCCCTGGGGTGACCTCATGACACACACATGTGCAGGTGTGTGTGTGTGACAGGTGTGTGTGTCTGTGTGTGTGACAGTGAGTGTGTGACAGGTGTGTGTGTGTGTGTGTGTGTGTGTGTGACAGGTGTGTCTGTGACAGGTGTGTGTGTGTATGTGACAGTGAGTGTGTGACAGGTGTGTGTGTGTGACAGGTGTGTGTGTGTGACAGCTGTGTCTGTGACAGGTGTGTGTGTGTGTGTGTGTGTGTGTGTGTGTGTGTGTGACAGGTGTGTGTGAGAGGTGTGTGTGCGTGTGACAAGTGTGTGACAGGTGTGTGTGTGTGTGTGAATGTGTGACAGGTGTGTGTGTGTGTGACAGGTGTGTGTGTGTGTGTGTGAGAGTGTGTGACAGGTGTGTGTGTGTGTGACAGGTGCGTGTGACAGTGAGTGTGTGACAGGTGTGTGTGTGTGTGTGTGTGTGTGACAGGTGTGTGTGTGTGTGTGTGTGTGACAGGGGTGTGTGTGCGTGTGACAGGTGTGTGACAGGTGTGTGTGTGTGTGTGTGTGACAGGTGTGTGTGTGTGTGTGTGTGTGACAGGTGTGTGTGTGTGTGTGTGTGACAGGTGTGTGTGTGTGTGTGTGTGTGACAGGTGTGTGTGTGTGTGTGTGTGACAGGTGTGTGTGTGTGTGTGTGTGTGACAGGTGTGTGTGTGTGTGTGTGTGTGACAGGTGTGTGTGTGTGTGAATGTGTGACAGGGGTGTGTGTGTGTGTGTGTGTGTGTGTGTGTGTGTGTGTGTGTGTGTGACAGGTGTGTGTGCGTGTGACAGGTGTGTGACAGGTGTGTGTGTGTGTGTGTGTGACAGGTGTGTGTGTGTGTGTGTGTGTGACAGGTGTGTGTGTGTGTGAATGTGTGACAGGGGTGTGTGTGTGTGTGTGTGTGTGTGTGTGTGTGTGTGACAGGTGTGTGTGCGTGTGACAGGTGTGTGACAGGTGTGTGTGTGTGAATGTGTGACAGGTGTGTGTGTGTGTGTGTGTGTGTGTGAGTGTGTGACAGGTGTGTGTGCGTGTGACAGGCACAGCCCAGCCCAGCCCGGCCCAGCCCAGCTTGGCCCAGCTTGGCCCAGCCCAGCCCAGCCCAGCCCGGCCCAGCCCAGCCCGGCCCTGGCCCTGAGCACCCCCAGACAGACCCTGAAGCTGCTGCCACTCCCTCCTGGTGGCCCTGGTGTCCTCCTGCAGCACAGGAGGGTGCTGGGGTGGCACAGTGTGATGCCAGGGTGGCACAGCGCGATGCCAGGGTGGCACTGTGTGATGCCAGGGTGGCTCAGTGTGATGCCAGGCTGGCACAGCACGATGTCAGGGTGGCACAGTGTGATGCCAGGGTGGCACAGCGCAATGCCAGGGTGGCACAGCGCGATGCCAGGGTAGCTCAATGTGATACCAGGGTGGCACAGCGCGATGCCTGGGTGGCACAGCGCGATGCCTGGGTGGCACAGCGCGATGCCAGGGTGGCACAGTGTGATGCCAGGGTGGCACAGCGCAATGCCAGGCTGGCATGGTGGGCAGTGGACCCTTCCTGCCTGTCCCCAGAGAACTACAGGTGCCACAATGGCCCTTTTGGTGACAGGGCCAGGGAGGGGACACGGTCCCGCTGGTGGCCTTGGCGTGAGCTCACGGTGCTGCCCACTGCCAGGGGCCGCTGGCACCGGGGCACAAGCTCCAGGGGATGGCAGGTGACAGGCACTGCTTCCCCCCCAAGGTCCTGACTGGTGACACAGGGCACAGGACCCCCTGGCCTGTCCCCCCTATGGCACCGCCACCCCTCACCTGCTCCCTGCAGCCCCAGCGCTGCCACTGCCTCTGCAGCCGGCAGGGAAGGGATCGGGGGGCTGGGTTTGGGGGGGCTGGGTTTGGGGGGTGGGTTTGGGGGGTGGGTTTGGGGGGGCTGGAGATCAGGGGGGCTGGGGATCAGGGGGGGCTGGGTTTGGGGGGGCTGGGTTTGGGGGGTGGGTTTGGGGGGTGGGTTTGGGGGGTGGGTTTGGGGGGTGGGTTTGGGGGGGCTGGGTTTGGGGGGCTGGGTTTGGGGGGTGGGTTTGGGGGGCTGGGTTTGGGGGGGCTGGGCTTTGGGGGGTGGGTTTGGGGGGGCTGGGTTTGGGGGGTGGGTTTGGGGGGGCTGGGGATCAGGGGAGGCTGGGTTTGGGGGTGATGGGTTTGGGGGTGATGGGGTTTGGGGGGGCTGGGTTTGGGGGGGTGGGTTTGGGGGGGCTGGGGTTTGGGGGGCTGGGTTTGGGGGGCTGGGTTTGGGGGTGATGGGTTTGGGGGGGCTGGGTTTGGGGGTGATGGGTTTGGGGGGGCTGGGTTTGGGGGTGATGGGTTTGGGGGTGATGGGTTTGGGGGGGCTGGGTTTGGGGGGTGGGTTTGGGGGGGCTGGGTTTGGGGGGCTGGGTTTGGGGGAGCTGGCTTTGGGGGGCTGGGTTTGGGGGGCTGGGGTTTGGGGGTGATGGGTTTGGGGGTGATGGGGTTTGTAGGAGCTGAGTTTGGGGGGGCTGAGGATCAGGGAGTGCTGGGCTTCGGGGGTGCTGGGGATCAGGGGGTGCTGGGTTTGGGGGTGAGGGGGGTCAGGGGGTGCTGTGGATCAGGGGGTGCTGTGCCAGGCCATGAACAAGGGCACAGCTGGGCTATCAGAGGCCAAAGGCCAGGCTTTGGTGTGCCTGGCCCGGGAATGCACAGCCCGGGAGGGCCAGCCAGCCACCAGGGATGGGGGGACAGCAGGGACAGCAGGGACAGCACAGCGTGGCCCAGGAGCAGAGCAGGGAGCTGGAACCAGGCAAGATGGATGCCAGGGAGCAAAGTCCCCACCAGTCCCACAGCAAGGACAGGTCCTAAACCAGGACAGGACCCTAACCAGGAGAGGTCCCAGACCAGGACAGGTCCCAGACCAGGACAGGACCCTAACCAGGACAGGTGCCAGACCAGGACAGGTCCCAGACCAGGACAGGTCCCAGACCAGGACAGGTCCTAAACCAGGACAGGACCCTAACCAGGACAGGTCCCAGACCAGGACAGGACCCTAACCAGGACAGGTCCCAGACCAGGACAGGTCCTAAACCAGGACAGGACCCTAACCAGGACAGGTCCCAGACCAGGATGGGTCCCAGATCAGGATGGGTCCCAAACCATGGGGGGTTCTAAAACAGGATGGGTCCCAAACCAGGACAGGTTCTAAATCAGGACAAGACCCTAACCAGGACAGGTCCCAGACCAGGATGGGTCCCAGACCAGGATGGGTCCCAGACCAGGATGGGTCCTAAACCATGAGGGGTTCTAAACCAGGACAGGTCCTAAACCAGGACAGGTCCCAAACCATGGGGGGTCCTAAACCAGGATGGGTCCCAAACCAGGACAGGTCCCAGACCAGGACAGGTCCCAAACCATGAGGGGTCCCAGACCAGGACAGGTCCCAGACCAGGACACCACCGCACCCCCTGTCCCTGAGGGGGTCCCGGGTGTCACCCCCCGATGCACTGAGGGGGTCCCGGTGCCCCTGGCCCCGCTCCCGCCTCTGCCGGGGCCGCATCCGTGTGAGAACAATCGCAGGGGCCGTGGGGAGGAAACGGGAGGAAACGGGAAGGCCAGAGCTGTGCTCCAGGGCAGGAGTGGGGGTTTGGGACACTCGGGGAGGCTGTGGGCTCTGGGGGGGCTGGGGGGTTTGGGGAGGCTGTGGGGTTCAGGGGGGCTGTGGGGTCTGGGGAGGCTGTGGGGTTCAGGGGAGGCTGTGGGGTTCAGGCAGGCTGTGGGGTTCGGGGGTCTGTGGGGCTCAGAGGGGCTGTGGGAGCTCAGGGGGGCTGTGGGGTTTGGGGGGGCTGTGGAGTTTAGGGATGCTGTGGGGTTCAGGCAGGCTGTGGGGTTCAGGAGGTCTCTGGGGTTCAGGGGGCTGTGGGAGCTCAGGCAGGCTGTGGGTTCAGGGGGGCTGTGGGGTTCAGGCAGGCTGTGGGCTCAGGGGGGCTGTGGGGTTCAGGGGGGCTGTGGGGTTCAGGCAGGCTGTGGGCTCAGGGGGGCAGTGGGGTCAGGGGGGCTGTGGGGTTCAGGCAGGCTGTGGGCTCAGGGGGGCTGTGGGAGCTCAGGGGGGCTGTGGGGTTCAGGCAGGCTGTGGGCTCAGGGGGGCTGTGGGGTTCAGGCAGGCTGTGGGGTTCAGGCAGGCTATGGGGCTCAGGGGGGCTGTGGGCTCAGGGGGTCTGTGGGGTTCAGGCAGGCTGTGGGCTCAGGGGGGCTGTGGGCTCAGGGGGGCTGTGAGCTCAGGGGGGCTGTGGGGTCAGGGGGTCTGTGGGGTTCAGGCAGGCTGTGGGCTCAGGGGGGCTGTGGGAGCTCAGGGGGGCTGTGGGGTTCAGGCAGGCTGTGGGTTCAGGGGGGCTGTGGGCTCAGGGGGGCTGTGGGAGCTCAGGGGGGCTGTGGGCTCAGGGGGTCTGTGGGGACTCAGGGGGGCTGTGGGCTCAGGGGGGCTGTGGGCTCAGGGGGGCAGTGGGAGCTCAGGGGGGCTGTGGGAGCTCAGGGGGGCTGTGGGGGCTCAGGGGGGCTGTGGGCTCAGGGGGGCTGTGGGAGCTCAGGGGGGCTGTGGGGGCTCAGGGGGGCTGTGGGCTCAGGGGGGCTGTGGGCTCAGGGGGGCTGTGGGAGCTCAGGGGGGCTGTGGGCTCAGGGGGGCTGTGGGAGCTCAGGGGGGCTGTGGGAGCTCAGCCCAGCCCCTCGCTGGGACAGCCCCAGGGGGCTCAGCGGGTGAGGGGTGCTGGGCACACAGGGCACAGGCTCCCCTGGGTGCTGCCAGGCTTTGGCAGTGGCACCAGGACTCGGTGGACAGCGCCGGGGCTGCCAAGGAGCCGTGCTGGGCAGGAGGGCCCTGGCACGCTGGGGCAGGACAGGCACCGTGTCCCCTGCCGGGACAGGGACACATGGCCCAGCCAGCACCCCCTGCACGGCCCCATCCGTCCCACCCTGCCAACACCCACTGCCAGCCCTGCACAGCTGCTCTGGCCAAGCCTGGCACCCCAGCTCCCCTACCTGGGCCAGGACTGCACCCCTGCTCACCCGGAGCCACCCCGTGGTGGCCTGTCCGTCCCTGTCCCCGTCCCCGGGGCTGGCGGTGGAGCCTTCCTGCCCACCCAGCCGGCGCTTCCTGCGGCCGCCGGGCCCTGGGAACAAGGTCTGCCTTTCTCCTGCTCCCTCCCCTCGGCCGGGCCCCCGCCAGGGAGGCTGCTCTGCACGGCCCCTGCCCGTCCCGCTGCCCCGGGGACACAGGGTGACACTGGGGACACTCCCCGAGGGGATGACGGGGGGTGGCACTTGGGGCTGGGGACTCTCGTGCCCACCCCATGGGAAGGTGCCCCTGTCACCCGCAGAGCCACCCTGCTGAGGGGTGTCCCTCTGCCAGGCACAGCTGGCACTGGGGACGCTGGTCCTGGAGCCTTGGCATGGCTCAGCATGGCACGGCGCACCACAGGACAGCCTGGCACAGCCCAGCACGGCCTGGCACAGCTCACCCGTGCTGTGACACCCGTCCCCACAGGGCTGTGCCCAGCCAGCCCCCCTCTGGCACCCTGTGCCCTCTCACACTGCTGACCAGGGCAAGGCCCCTCTGGCCACTGCCTGCCCACCTGGGCACAGGTGCTGGGGACCCCCGGGGCCAGCCTGGTGCCCACGGCAGTGCCAGCTGCCTCAGCCTGCCCCAGTGCCCCTGGCACTCTCAGGGAGGAGATGTTTAGTGGCTCACGTCAGCAGGGCTCCCCTGGCACTGCCTGGGGCTGGCCACGCCAGCTCTGCTCTCCTGGCACTGGAGCTGCTGGCCAAAGGGCTGGCACTGGCACCAGCACCAGCACCAGCTCTGGCTCTAGCTCTGGCACCAGCCCTGGCACCACCCCTGGCACAGCGCAGCAGTGTCGGAGCACACTGGGACGGGCACCCAGCCCACCCACCCCGGCTCGGGGGCAGGATGTGCCCCTGCCCTGGCATTGCTGCCGTCCCTCCGTCGTGCCGGGGGCTCTGGGGCCGTGCTGGCCGGAGCCCTGCCGGCTCCCAGGCCCCGCTGTTCCTGCGGAGCTCTCCCCTTGCTCCCGTGCCAGCATTGTTCTTCCAGCAGCGGCTCCCCCGCCCGGCACGTTCCTCCCGGCCCGGGGCCAGCGCCGGCGTGACCCGGCCAGCCCGCACAGCCCCGCCCCGCCCCGGGTGACACGGTGACACACGGCTGTGCCGTGCCCCTGGCACCGGCATGGCACGGATCAGGGACCAGGGACAGGCATGGCAGGGATCAGGGACCAGGGACAGGCATGGCAGGGATCAGGGACAGGCATGGCAGGGACCAGGGACAGGCATGGCAAGGATCAAGGACAGGCATGGCACGGATCAGGGACCAGGGACAGGCATGGCACGGATCAGGGACAGGCATGGCAAGGATCAAGGACAGGCATGGCAGGGATCAGGGACCAGGGACAGGCATGGCAGGGATCAGGGACAGGCATGGCAAGGATCAAGGACAGGCATGGCACGGATCAGGGACCAGGGACAGGCATGGCACGGATCAGGGACAGGCATGGCAAGGATCAAGGACAGGCATGGCAGGGATCAGGGACCAGGGACAGGCATGGCAGGGATCAGGGACAGGCATGGCACGGATCAGGGACAGGCATGGCAAGGATCAAGGACAGGCATGGCAGGGATCAGGGACCAGGGACAGGCATGGCAGGGATCAAGGACTGTTGGGACAGGCATGGCAGGGACCAGGGACCAGGGACAGGCATGGCAGGGATCAGGGACAGGCATGGCAGGGATCAGGGACTGTTGGGACAGGCATGGCAGGGATCAGGGACTGTTGGGACAGGCAGCTCGGACCTGAAGCGTCCCAGCTCAGGATGAACCCTTTTGGCTGCCGGAAACTTTTCCAAAAAGGATTTGCAGCCTCCTAAGGGTGGAGGTGCCTCAGCTCTGTTTGTGCCCCAGGCCCTGCTCGTTCCCCTGGCCCACTCATCACCCTGGGCCTGTTTGTCACTCCCCTGTCCCCTCCTGTGGGAATGAGGACTGGGGACACTGCCTGAGCCTGGAGCCCAAGGACACCTTCCCTCTGGGCCTTCAGCAGCAGAGGAACCTGCTCCTCCACTCGCACCGAATTCATCGTGAGAGCAGCCAGGTGCCACCCGGCCACCCCGCAAGGAGGGGGCTCCCCAGTGGCACTGGGACACACCATGGCCTGGAAGGGACGAGCCACGAGGGTCCTCAGCCCTGGGGCCCTGTCCCAGCACACCCCAAAAGCCCTGAGCACGCCGTGGCTCCCAGCTGACCCTGGTGGGCACGGTGGCCCAGCAAGGGCTGAGCGAGCCCGGAGTGCTGGGTGGGCATCACCCGTGGGCAGGAGCTGGGGAGACCCTCAGGGGGCTCTGCTCCCCAGGCCCAGCAGCCCCAGGGTGGGGGAGCAGGGTCAGAGCCACCCAGGCAGGGAGTGAATGCAGGGTGGAGCAGGACGGTGCCCCAGGGCACAGGAGGGCTGGCTGAGGGCTCGGAGGGGAGGGACAGCCCCCCCGGCTGCTCTGGGGGCTCCTCTGCCTCAGCACCCTGCACACGGGGCAGCCAGGCCAGCCCGTGGCATGCCAGGAGCTGAGGTCTGTCACCAAAGCAGGACAGCCCCGTGGAGGGACACCCACTGCCACCCACCTGGCGCCGCGCCCGCTGGCTCACCTGGGCATGCTTGCGCTTCCGCCCGGGCCGCCCGGCTTTCCTCATGGGCGTGCCTGGCTCCTGCTTCTCCTCCTTGCTGGGGTTCTCCTCGGGCTCCTCTTCCCCCTGAGAGCCGGACACAGACAGGATGGTTACACCGCCGGGCAGCCCGGGCTGGGCACGGGGTCACGGGCACCGCGGGCACCGCGGGGGGACGGGTGCCTGCCCGGCCGGGTGGGAGCATTGTGGCATCGCCGGGCTGGCAGCACCAGGGCACTTGGAAGGGTGACAGAGGCTGCACCAGCAGCACCAGGGCACTTGGAAGGGTGACAGTGGCTGCACCAGCAGCACCAGGGCACTTGGAAGGGTGACAGTGGCTCCTGCCACGCTCGGGCTGCGGCACAGCCTCAGCGGGTGACCCTCCTGCCCTGTGCCACCGTGCCATGGCTGGCTCAGGACACGTGCCACTGCCGCCACCCACCAAACCCTGCACCACGGCGTGCAGCCAGGGCCCTGTGGGCACCCTGCAGCGCGGGCCTGCGGGCAGCCACGAGGCTCCCTGGGGACGAGGGCCAGCAGCAGGAGCCGGGCACCCCTGGAGAGGGCAGCTGCCTGCTTTGGGGACCCCGCCGTGCCCCAGAGCAGCTGGCAGCGCCCCGTGCCCGTCCCTGGCGCGGTGGCCCGGCACGCATGTGCCAGCATGGCGGCGCAGCAGGAACGCGGCCCCGGGAAGTGAACCTGCTCCCGTGCCCCAGCAGCCGCCAGCACCGGGGGCCCCGTCCCCGCTCCGGGCACCGCGGCACCGGGGGGCACACGGCGGGCAAGGGGGGCAAGGCCCCGGCACGGCGCGGGGTGGGTTTCACCTGAGCCCCAGAAGATCCCGGCGGCAGCAGCCAAGCAGGAAGAGGCCACGGAGGGGGAGCGGGGGAAGGAGGAGAGGCCGGCGGGGGGCTGGTGAGGGAGAGGCCAGGGAGGGGATGGGGCTGGCAGGCAGACAGCGCCGGCAGGCAGCTGCAGCCGCGCGGCCCCGCACCCCGGCGCTGCCACATTCCTGCCCTGCGCCCCCGAGCTGGGCAGCCGTGCCCTCGGGATGCAGCTGGAACATCCCTGCGGATCCAGCACAAAAATCCCACGGCACTGGGACACGCTGTGCCCCATGGCCCTAGTGGCTCACTGCCACAGTGTCCCACTGCCGTGGTGCCCCAGCCGTGGTGCCCAAACCAGCTCCCTCTGTGCCATCCACCCCAAACTCAGCTGCCCGCCCTGTGCCCGTTGCTGCCCTGCCTGGTCTTGGAGCACGTGGGATGCACGGGAGCCATGTGTAGGTCTGTCCCAGCCCACGGTGTCCCTCCAGAACCGTGCTTGTCCCAGCCCCA
Source organism: Haemorhous mexicanus (assembly GCF_027477595.1). NCBI lineage: Eukaryota > Metazoa > Chordata > Aves > Passeriformes > Fringillidae > Haemorhous > Haemorhous mexicanus. The sequence goes on along the minus strand of NC_082343.1, from coordinate 117,961,970 downwards.
CTCGCCTGCCTGTGGGGCTGAGCAGCCTCCAGCCCCTGCACACACCTCCCCAGCCTTGTGGGGACCCCCCAGCCCTGGCACCTGCTGGCACTGCCAGCACTGAATGAGGACAGGAGACGCCGCAGCAAGCAGGGCCTCCGCCAGGGCCGGGCCCCACTCCACATGGCATCCTGCTGGAAACTTTTGGGACAGGTCCAAGGACGATGTCAGGATCCCAGATCCAGCAGCATCCTGGTGCAGAAGTCCCTGAGGGGATTCTGGGGGTCCCTGCCCACAGGCCCCCTGTGCCTCGCTGTGCTGCAAGGCCAGGGCAGCACCCAGGGGTGCAGGCCAGCCCCAGGGAGACCCTGGCACCTGTCCCTTTGCCCCAGTGCTAGCCTGGCTGCTGGCACTGCCCCAGCCAGTTGTCCCTCCCTGGCCTCATCCAGGCCCTGGCAGCATTTAGTGGATGTACATGAAAGATTTGGGGGAGTCATGTGCACCAGGTGGCAGCCAGACCTCCCATGGCCAGGAGAGGAAGAGCTGGGGGGCACCCAGGGGTCCCAGAGAGGCCGGGGGGGCTCCAGAGTGAAAAGCTGGAGGGGCAGAGCTGGCTCGAGGGCTGCCACCGTGAGGGGACAGCAGGGTCCCTGCTGCAGAACCAGGGAGATGCTCCCAGCACCTGTCAGGACAGGGAACCCCCCCGGGGGCACAGACAGCACCCCAAAAGCAGGGCAGGAGTGGGGGTGCGGCCCTGGCCGCAGCAGGGCTGGCAGAGGGGGCTCTGTCCCCCAGCCCGGCACAGGAGCCGTGCCGCAGCCCCTCGCCTCCCGCATCATCCCGCCGGGAGCTGAGTCATCGCCCATCCATCACCCGTGCCCGTCCCCCGGAGCGCGGGGCTCCGTGGCACGTCCCCGGTGCCGCTCCTGCTCCGCTGCCAAGCAACAGCCCGGAGGGAACCGCGGCCGAGCTGCGGCATGACGCAGTGCTGGCTGTGCCGCCAGCCCCGCTCCCCGGTACCAGCCCCGCTCGGCGGTACCGCCAGCACAGCCCGGCCCTCGGCGCCGCCAGCACAGCCCGCTCCCCGGTACCGGCCCCGTTCCGCGGTACCGCCGGCACAGCCCCGCTCGGCGGTACCGGCCCCGTTCCGAGGTACCGGCCCCACTCCGCGGTACCGCCAGCACAGCCCGCTCGGCGGTACCGGCCCCGTTCCGCGGTACCGCCAGCACAGCCCGCTCGGCGGTACCGGCCCGCACAGCCCCGCTTGGCGGTACCGGCCTCACTCCGAGGTACCGGCCCCGTTCCGCGGTACCGCCGGCACAGCCCCGCCGGCGGCCCCGGCTGCGCAGACCTGCCCCGGCTGGGAGCGGGGCTCGGCCCCGCCGGGCGCCACCGGCACCGGCCCGCCCCGCGGTGCTGGAGGCTCCGGGGGAGGCTTGGCCGCGCCGGCCCCGCGGGCAGCGGCCGCCCTCGGCACGGTGACCTCGGCGCGTGGCCGCGGGGGAGGCGACGCCGCATCCCGCGGGGTCAGCCCGGGACAGCGCCCGGCCGAGCGCTGCTGCCAGCGCCGGGCAGTGCCACGGCCCGCTCCCGGGGGTACCGGGCTGCAGCGGGCACTGCCCCGGCTCTGCCCCGCTCCCGGGGGTACCGGGCTGCAGCGGGCACTGCCCCGGCTCTGCCCTGCTCCCGGGGGTACCGGGCTGCAGCGGGCACTGCCCCGGCTCTGCCCTGTGCCCCCCGTGCCCCCAGAACCACCCCAAAGCACGGGGGCTGTGCATCCACCCTGCTCCCGGCTCCTGCCAGCAGCACCGCAGGGCAAGACCGACCCGACCCCGGGGTACCCGTGCCCAGCTGTGCCAAAAACGTGCTGGGCACATCCCAGAGGACACACGGACACATCCCAGAGGACACACGGGCACATCCCAGGGGACACACAGCCACATCCCAGGGGACACACGGGCACATCCCAGGGGACACACGGACACATCCCAGGGGACACACGGACACATCCCAAGGGACACATGGACACATCCCAGAGGACACACAACACATCCCAGTGGACACACGGGCACATCCCAGGGGACACACGGGCACATCCCAGGGGACACACAACACATCCCAGGGGACAGACGGACACATCCCCGGGGACAGACGGGCACATCCCAGAGGACACACGGGCACATCCCAGGGGACAGACGGACACATCCCCGGGGACACATGGGCACACCCCAGGGGACAGATGGACACACCCCAGGGGACACACGGGCACATCCCAGGGGACACACGGGCACATCCCAGGGGACACACGGACACATCCCAGGGGACACACAGCCACATCCCAGCGGACACACAGACACATCCCAGTGGACACACGGGCACACCCCAGCGGTCACACCGGCCAGCCCCTCGGGCTGCCGGGATCAATGGCTGGAGGATGGGGAGCACGACCGTGTGAGACCAGTGTGACCCAGCCGGCCAGCAGGAACCGGGATGACCCCGACCTGGCCGTGCCCGCAGTGGGACGGGGTCCAGCTGGCCGCAGCCCCAGTGCCCACGCCCTGACCAGCCCTGCCCTGCGCTGCTGGACACTGCCCCACAGGAAGAGCCACAGCCTTGCCAGCCCTGGCACTGGGAGCAGCCACCCCAGCCCAGCATGTACTTGGCCGGGGTGTCCCTCCTGAGCCTGGTGTCGCACATGGAGGAGGTGCAGGGACCCCATGAACAGGCAGGACCCCCTGAGGGGAGAGCAGGGTTGGCACGAGGGTTCCAGGCCACCATGCATCCCGCCTGGCACAGGGCATGACCCCAGCCCACACTCCGGGGCCAGGACATCCCCATCCTGGGGGACACAGCCCTCCTGGGGACACCCCCGCCCTGCCAGCCGCCTTGGCCCAGCTCTACCCGCAGCCGGGAGGTGACAGCAGGTCTCTGTCCCCGTCCACTCCCCGCGCTGCCCAGCGCCAGGAATAGCTCAATCCGCGCTAATCCCGCCCGCGGCTCAGGCCTCTCCCGCTCCCCCCGTCCGCTCCGCCCTGGGGCACCGGGGGCCCCGCGCCCCTTTCTCCCGCCGGCCGGGAAGGAGCCGAGCCCTGGAGCCCCCCGGCCGGGCTCCCCCGGGATGGGCCGGGCTCCCCCGGGCCGGGCCGGGCCCCGCAGCCCCGGACCGTACCTTGTGCGTGTCGAGCGCCTCGCGGCTGGGCGCGGGGCTGCCGGCGTCCAGGCTCCCGCTGGACGGCATCGTGGGGCCGGGGGCCGCCGCCTCTCAGCACCTGAGCGGAGCCCGCTGCGCCGAGGAGGGGTCCGGGAGCCGTCCCCCGCCGCTGCCTGGATCCTGCTGGCCCTGCGGGAAGCGCAGAGGGACGCGGGTCAGGGGGTGCTCCCGCCCCGCCGCCCCCGGCCCGGCCCCAGCCCCGGCAATTATTAACGTGCCACAGCCTTGACTCGGCCGGGCCGGGCCGGGCCGGGCTCCTGCCCCGCCAGCGCCCCGCGGTGCCCCAGCCCCGGCCCGGCCAGGGGGTGCGGGGGGGGCGGGGTGAGGGTCAGGGGTGCGGGGGGAACAGGGGGTGCAGAGAGAGGGTCAGGGGTGCGGGGGGAACAGGGGTGCGGGGTGAGGGTCAGGGGTGCGGGGGGAACAGGGGTGCGGGGTGAGGGTCAGGGGTGCGGGGGGAACAGGGGTGCGGGGTGAGGGTCAGGGGTGCGGGGGGAACAGGGGGTGCGGGGTGAGGGTCAGGGGTGCGGGGGGAACAGGGGTGCGGGGTGAGGGTCAGGGGTGCGGGGGGAACAGGGGTGCGGGGTGAGGGTCAGGGGTGCGGGGTGAGGGTCAGGGGTGTGGGGTCCACAGGGGGTGCACGGTGTGGGGTGCAGTGTCAGTGCAGGGTGGGTGGTGAGGGGTGCACAGCATGGGGTGCAGCGTGTGGAGCGGTTTGGGGCACAGGGGCACGGTGTGAGGCATGGGGAGCCCACAGGGGAGCAGTTGTGGGGCACAGTGTCCATGGTGTGGGGTGCAGGGTGATGGGTGCACAGTGTGGTGCACCTGATGTTCAGTGTGGGGTGCCCTTTGCACAGCACGGGGTGCCCAGTGCGTGTTTTGGGGTGCATCGTGCACCTTGTGAGGAGCATGGACGGGGGGGGTGTGCAGTGTGGGGTACGAGGGGTGCAGGGGGCATTTTGTGGGGTGCAGGGTGCGGGGGCAGCAGGGCTGTGGGGTGCAGGGTGTGTGGGGTGCAGGACACGCTGCAGGGGCACAGGACAGGGTTTGGGGTGCAGGGTGTGTGGGGTGCAGGGCAGGGTTTGGGGTGCAGGGTGTGTGGGGTGCAGGACACGCTGCGGGGGCACAGGGCAGGGTTTGGGGTGCAGGATGCACACTGTGGGGTACCAGGCACAGGGTGTGCACGGTGTAGGATGTGCAGGGTGCTGGCTGCAGGGCACAGGGTGCTGGCAGTGAGGGGGCTGGCAGGGCCATCACCTGTGGGGTTGTGGGGTGCCAAGGGTGCAGGACTGGGGGGGCCGAGTGCTGGCTGGGGGCCCAGGGGGATGCAGGTTGTGGGTGCTGGCTGCAGGGAGCTGGGGGGTGCGGGCTGTGGGGTCTGGGGGTGCTGGCTGTGCGGGACGGGGTGCGGGGTGCGGGGTCCCGGGTGCGGGTGCCGCCTGCGGGGTCCGGGGGCCGGCTGCGGGGGGCCGGGGGGGAGGCGCCAGCCGGCACCTGTTGCTATGGCAAACGCTGCATTCGCCATGGCCGGGGCTGCTGTTGCCTTTGGCACCGGAGCTGCAATTTGTTTCTAGAGCTTTCCAGCCGCAGCCGTTCCCAGCGGCGGGCGGGGGGCTCGGGCGGGGGCTCGGGGGGGTCGGGGCGGGCAGGACGCCGCTCTCGGCACCGCTCCCAGCCCAAGGCATCCCCCCGGCCCGCGGCCGGAGCGGCGGGGGCTGCTGGGGGGCCGGGGGGCTGCAGCCGCCCCCCGACACAGGCACGGGGACCCCTGGGATTTGGGGTGCTGGGCCGGGGGCTGGGGGCAGATGGGGGAGCCCAGCCGCCCTGCCCCAGTGCCTCCTGAACGGCCCCTCTCGCGGGCTGGGCTGGGCTGGGCTGGGCTGGGCGGAGGACGTGGGCAGGGGGAGTAGGGGGTGGGTGCGGGCTGGGGGTGGAGGGTTGGGGTGCGGGACCTGGGGGGGCAGGGTAGCAGACTGGGGCTGTGGGGTGCACGCTGTACCCCGGGCACAGCCCTGTGGTACAGGGACTCCCCGGCCCCTTCCCTCAGCAGCCCGGGGAGCCCCCGGGGAAGCCCCGGCCCTGTCCCTTGGTGGCACAGGGTGCCACCCCACGCCAGCTCCCCGCGGGCACACTCGGCCCGGCACTTGGCCCCTGGGCACCGGGATGCCGCCGCTGAGGGGCCGGGGCTAGCACCCCGCAGCCCCGCACCCCCAGGCCACTGCTACTGGCCCCCCTGCCAGCGGCTGTGCCACCAGCCCCACAGCACGGCACGGCACGGCACGGCACAGCACGGCACAGCACGGCACCTCGGCCCCCGTTCCCCCGCGAGTCGTGTCCCAGGGTGCCACTGACGGAGCCCCCCACCATCCCCGACCCCCCCCCGGGATCCCGCTCCCGCCACGCCTCGGCACAGCCCCGGGGCGGGCACGGCACGGCACGGCACGGCACGGCACGGCACGGCACGGCACGGCACGGCACGGCACGGCCGGACACGTGCAGCGGGAAGCACCGGGGACACCGCGGCTGCACCGGGAGCCTCGGGGGATCCCCCGCGCCCGGAGGCGCCTCGGGGGTCCCGCAGCCGGGGGTCTCCGCCGTGCCGCCGGCACCGCCCGCAGCCCCCGGCCCCCCACGGCAGCGGGGACCCCCCGGCAGCCCCGGGGGACGGCCGAGCCCCCCCCCGGCCGCCCGGTGCGGCGGCGGCCGAGCCCGCTTGGCGCTGTTCGCGGCTTTGATTCGCTTCCAGCCAACATGGTCTCCGAACGCTCTAAAAATAGTTGTTCTGCGCACAAACCCCGCGGCAGCCCCGGCCGCCGAACAAAGCCGGGGAGCCGCCGCGGCCCGGCCGCCTCCCGCTGCCCACCCCATCCCGGAGGGGCCGTGCGGGACCCGGCGGCGCTCCCGGCCCCGCTCCCCGCGCTCTTACCGGCTGCGCTCGCCCGCCGCGCCGCTGCGGGACGGGACGGGACGGGGTGACCCGGGGGGCTCCGCACCGTGCCCTCGCTCAGGCCGCCGGTACCGTCCTCGGCGGCATCCCCCGGCCGCCGCTGGGCTCGGCGGCGGTCACGGAGCCGGCCCCGCGCTCCGGCGCTCCGGTACCGGCCGGCGGCCCCCGCTGCGGCCGGCTGTGTCCCCGGTGGCGGCGCTGCCCGGGGGCCCCGGCGGTGCCGCTCCCGCACGGCAGGAGCGGCGAGTCACGCTCGCCGCGGCGGCAGAGGCGTTCCGAAGTAGGTTACCTGCGCCGGCTGGGCGAGACACGCGGCAGCCACCGGCACGAAAATGGAAAACCCACCCGAAATCCCGCCTTTTTTTTTTTTTTTCCTTTTCTTTTTTTTTTTTTTTCCTTTTTTTAAATATATATTTAGGGACCTCGGCGGTGCCGTGCCGCAGCCGGGAGCCTGCAGGGACCTAACCGGCCATTTTAGGTGACGGCGAGCGGGGTACCCCGCAGCCCCCCGTGCCGGTGGGATACCGTCACCGCAGTCCCCCCCCGTCCCGTCCCGAGGTGACCCCGCGTGCGGCGGTGACACCCCCGCCTTGGCCGGGGTCCCCCGTGCGCCGGCGGCCGTGGGGACGCACGAGGGACCCCGTCCAAGCGCCTCTCCCGTGACAAGTGCCGCAGCGTATTATTATTGTTGTTGTCACTTTGAGTCACTGCCACCGCCGCGCTCCTCCTCCTCCTCCTCCTCCTCCTTCTCCTCCTCCTCCTTCCCAGCAGCACGGAACGACTCCGGGATTGACTCAGAGGGGACAGGAGCGGCGGCCGTGAGTCACCCCCAGCCTCTGCGCCCCCCAACCCCTGACTCACCCCCGAGCCCCCCTCGGCGTGGGAGCTGCTGCCGGGGGGGCAGGAACAGGGTGGGCGTCCCCGGGCTACGCAAATTCGCCTCCGACAGATGGTTGTGCCCAAAGCACCGCGGCCTTGGCCTCGTCTCCGGGGTTGTAATTTAGGGGTGAAATATTTGGCCCCTGCGGGAGGGGCGCCGGGCCACGCGTGCCACAGCTCCGGGAGCCACCGGCATCTGGGGGACTCGGGGGCAAAGTGCCAGCGAGAGCTGGGGTGATCCTAAAAACAGACCTGGCCCGGAGGGGGGACCCTGGGGCGCTCTGCAGCACCGAGACAGACCTGTGGTGCAGCCCAAGGATGGAGTCACTGCACCCCATGGCACCCCTGCATCCCATAGCACCCCTGGCAGTGATTCCTGCACCCCACGGCACCCCCTGCACCCCACAGCACCCCTGGGAGTGATTCCTGCACCCCACAGCACCCCCTGCACCCCACAGCACTCCTGGGAGTGATTCCTGCACCCCACAGCACCCCCGGCACCCCACAGCACCCCTGGCACCCCACAGCACCCCTGGCAGTGATTCCTGCACCCCACGGCACCCCCTGCACCCCACAGCACCCCTGCACCCCTGGGAGTGATTCCTGCACCCCACAGCACCCCCTGCACCCCACAGCACCCCTGGCAGTGATTCCTGCACCCCACAGCACCCCCGGCACCCCACAGCACTCCTGGGAGTGATTCCTGCACCCCACGGCACCCCCTGCACCCCACAGCACCCCTGGGAGTGATTCTTGCACCCCACAGCACCCCACAGCACCCCTGGGAGTGATTCCTGCACCCCACGGCACCCCAAGGATGGAGTCACTGCATCCACAGCACCCCTGGAAGTGATGCACAGCACCCCACAGCACCCTGGAGGGTGATTCCTGCACTCCAGGGCACCACAGCACCTCACAGCACCCCAAAGAGCAAATCCCAGCACCCCATGAACAATCCCCAGCACCCCAAAGCACCCCAGGGTGTGATTTCCTGCACTCCAGGGCAGCACAGCACCTCACAGCACCCTAAAGAGCAAATCCCAGCAGCCCATGGACAATCCCCAGCAGCCCATGGACAATCCCAGCAGCCCATGGACAATCCCCAGCAGCCCATGGACAATCCCAGCAGCCCATGGACAATCCCCAGCAGCCCATGGCATGCCAGGACCAGGCCCTGCCCTGCTCCACACCACAGCCAAAGGCAGGCACAGCCCCACAGCCAGAGCAGCACCAACCTGCCCGGGGCATGGGGTGGGATGGGGTGTTCTGGGATGTTATAGGGTGGGATGGGGTGGGATGGGGTGGGATGGGGTGTTATGGGTTGTTATGGGGTGGGATGGGGTGTTCTGGGTTGTTATGGGGTGGGATGGGGTGTTCTGGGATGTTATAGGGTGTTCTGGGGTGGGATGGGGTGTTCTGGGATGTTATAGGGTGGGATGGGGTGGGATGGGGTGTTATGGGTTGTTATGGGGTGGGATGGGGTGTTCTGGGGTGGGATGGGGTGTTATGGGTTGTTATGGAGTGGGATGGGGTGTTATGGGTTGTTATGGGGTGGGATGGGGTGTTATGGGTTGTTATGGGGTGGGATGGGGTGTTATGGGTTGTTATGGGGTGGGATGGGGTGTTCTGGGGTGTTCTGGGGTGCGATGGGATGTGATGAGGTGTTATGGGGTGTTCTGGGATGTTCTGGGGTGTTCTGGGGTGCGATGGGACAGTGAGGTGTGTGGCACCCCAGTGCCAGGCTGTGGCCAGCCCTGCAGGTGGGACAGTGTGGATGGAGCCAGGGGATCCCGCAGGGCTGGGAAGGCCCCACCGGGAGCACCCGGGAGCTGCACGTGCTCCGTTACCGGGGGTGATCTGAGCCCCGGGGAGCCTGGGGCAGGGCTGGGAGCTGGGAACGGCGCTGAACCACGGGAATGGGCCCGACACTGCGGGAATGGGCCTGGCACCGCGGGAATGGGCCTGACACTGCGGCCATGGGCCTGGCACCGCGGGAACGGGCCTGGCACATCAGGAACTGGCCCGACACCACGGGAATGGGCCTGGCACCGTGGGAATGGGCCCGACATCGTGGGAATGGGCCCAACACCAGGGGAATGGGCCTGACACTGCAGCCATGGGCCTGACACTGCAGGAACAGGCCCAACACTGGGGGAATGGGTCTGGCACCGCGGGAATGGGCCTGGCACCGTGGGAATGGGCCTGGCACCACGGGAACGGGCCTGGCACCACGGGAACGGGCCTGACACCAGGGGAATGGGCCTGACACTGCGGGAATGGGCCTGACACCGTGGGAATGGGCCCAACACCACGGGAATGGGCCTGACACATCAGGAACCGGCCCAACACCGCGGGAATGGGCCCGACACCGCGGGAATGGGCCCGACACCGCGGGAATGGGCCTGACACATCAGGAACCAGGCCAACACGGCAGCCATGGGCCTGACACCACGGGAACAGGCCCGACACCACGGGAATGGGCCCGACATTGTAGGAATGGGCCCAACACCGCGGCCATGGGCCTGACACCACGGGAATCGGCCTCACACTGTGGGAAGCGGCCTGACACCACGGGAATGGGCCTGACACCACTGGCAAGGCAGAGCCCCGCACTGGGGCAGTGCAGGGGGAGCAGAGCCTGCCACAGGTTCCTCCTGTGCTGGGAGGGAAACTGAGTGGGGCCTGGAGCCATCCCAGCAAACCCAAACCCATCCCAGGGCCTGGAGCCATCCTATCAAACCAAATTCCTGCCGTGGCCTGGAGCCATCCCACCAAACCCATCCCAGGGCCTGGAGCCATCCCACCAAACCCAAAGCCAAAGCCAATCCAGGGCCTGGAGCCATCCCACCAAACCCAAACCCTCCCTGGAGCCGCCGTGGCACACGCGTGCCTGGCACGCTCCCGCGGCACCTGCCGGCCCACGCGCTGCCCCGGGGCACCGCGCCCTGCCGGGGCACGGCCCGTGGGAAGGCGTGGGGCAGGCCTGTGCCAAAATAAAACTGGGATGTGCCAAAATAAAACTTCCTGCACGAAAACCACTGCCTGAGGGTCCGCGAGTGGCTGCTGTGGCACGGCACAGCGTGGCACGGCACGGGGTGGCACAGCACGGCGTGGCACAGCGTGGGGTGGCACAGCACGGGGCCTGGGGGCACAGCAGCAGCTGCCACCGGATTGCAGGGACACGGACAGCCAGGGTCATCAGGGGACACCGGGACACAGCGGGAAGCACCAGGACACACTGGGACACACCGTGCCGCACCAGGACGCACCGGGAGACACCGGGACAAACTGGAACGCACTGGGAGACACTGGGATGCACTGGGACACACCAGGACATACCGGGATGCACCAGGACACGCCGGGAGACACTGGGACACACCGGGATGCACTGGGATACACCAGGACACACCGGGATACACCAGGACACACCGGGACACGCCAGGAGACACTGGGACACACCGGGCCTGCCACTGGGCACCAGCATGGCACCATTCCTCGAGCGAGCAGAAGCTGCTCCTTGTCACCAAAGCTGCTCAGTGCCACCAAAGCTGCTCGGTGTCACCAAAGCTGCTCGGTGTCACCAAAGCTACTCGGTGTCACCAAAGCTGCTCGGTGTCACCAAAGCTGCTCCATGTCACAGAACTGCCCCGCTGGGAAGTTTGGAGCTGACTCAGCACAGGGGGCCGGAGCTGCCGGAGCTGCCGGGCCGGGTCCCACCCCCAGCCGAGGCTCCCGGGGGTCACTGCCATCACGGGATGTGGCCGCCCGGTGTGGCAGCCAGCACGGAACTCGGCCGGTCCCGCGGTGACACCGGCGACGTCACACAAAGGGCAGCACGGCAGAAAGAGGAAGCGAGCGAGGAGGAAAATCTCATTTGGGCACAGGTTTGCGCAGGCGAAACACCCCGGAAAGCAAAGCGGGGGGAGGAAACGGCGGTGGGAGGGAGAGGGGGAAGGAGGAGGGAGGGGAGAGGGGAACTGAGGGGGAGGGAGGCAGCGGGGGAAGTGGGAAGGGAAGTGGGGAGGGAGTGGGAAGGGAATGGGAAGGGGGAAGTGAGTGGGAAGGGCAAGAAGGAAGGGGAAAGCAAAAAGGGAAGGGGGCAGCAGGGAGGAAAGGGGAAATGATGGGGAAGGGGAAGGAAGAGTGAGATGGGAAGCCAGAGGGGCAGGGGAGTGAGAGGGGAGTGGGAAGTGAGCAGGAAGGGGGAAGTGAGAGGGCAAGGGAAAATGAACAGGAAGGGGGAAGTGAGAGGGAAGGGGAAAATTACCTGGAAGGGGGAAGTGAGAGGGCAAGGGAAGGGGAAAATGAACAGGAAGGGGGAAGTGAGAGGGAAAGGGAAAATGAGCAAATGAGAGGGAAAAAGGGAGAAGTGATGAGGAAGTGGGCAGTGAGTGGGAAGGGGGAGATGCAGGGGGAACAGAGCTCCAAGTGTTCCCCCAGAGGGAAGGGGAGAGGGAGCGGGAAGGGGGAGAAGGGAGAGGGAAGGGGAGAGGGAGAGGGGGAGAAGGGAGAGGGAAAGGGAAGGGGAGAAGGGAGAGGGAAGGGGAGAGGGAAGGGGGAAGGAGCCGGGCCCAGCGGGGGCACCAGAGCGGGCAGGCCGGGCAGCCCCCGGCCCCAGCAGGCTCCGGCCCGGCCGCCCCCGCCCGCGGGCCCCGCGCCTCCCCCGGGGGGGATTTTTGGTGCAAAATCCCCCAAGTTCGGGCAGGGCCGGCCCGGCCCGGCCGCTCCCCCGGGCGGCCCCGCCGCGGGCAGGGCACGGGCGGCCGCGGCCCCGCGTCTCCCCGGGGGGCACACGGCGGTGACACCGCTGGCCGGGAGGGGACCGGGGGGACAGCCGGCGGTGCCACCGGGCCCCGCTGCCCTTCAGCCGCCCGCGCCGCGCTCAAGGACACGGCGGCGCCGCGGGGGCCGGGCCGGCCGGGCCGCGCGGCCACCCCCGCTCGCACGGCCGGGCCGAGCGGGGCCGGGTCGGGCGGGGGCGGCGCGGGGCCGGTGGGGCCCGGCGGGCCCGGCCCTGCCGTGTTTTCCTGCCGCGGGCCCGGGACGGCGGACACACCGGGGCCGCGCCGGCCCGGGCCGAGCCCCGCCGAACCCCGCCGGAGGCAGCCGAAGTGCGCCGGAGGGAACCGAACCTCGGCCGTGGGGACCCGAACCTCAGCCGCAGGGACCCGAACCGCCGCGGAGGAACCCGAACCCCCTCCGGACGGGCCCGAGCCCTTCCGAAGGCACCACCCGAACCGAACCGAACCGGCCTGGGCCAAACCGAACGGAACCGAACCGCGCCGAACGCATCATCCGAACTGAACCGAACGCAGCCGAGCGGACGCGAGCGCGCCCGAGCGGAGCCGGGCCGGGCCGGCGGTGCCGGTGCCGGTGTCCGGCGGTGCCGCTGTCCCGGCGGTGCCGCTGTCCCGGCGGTGCCGCTGTCCCGCTGTCCCGGTTACCTGGGCCGCTGCGGGCCCGGCGCAGAGCCCCGCCGAGCCCCGCCGAGCCGTGCCGAGCCCCGCCGAGCCGCCGCCGCCGCTGCGCTGCCCGGCCAGGCCTCCTCCCGCAGCGCCGCCGCCTCCACTGCAGCACCGAGCCCGCCGCGCGGTCCTAGAGCCCGCCGGCCGCGCGCACCGGCACGGGCACGGCTCGGCACGGCACGGGAACGGGCACGGGCACGGCTCAGGGCACGGCTCGGCACGGCACGGGAACGGGCACGGCTCAGGGCACGACTCAGGGCACGGCTCGGCACGGGAACGGCTCAGGGCACGGGCACGGCTCGGCTCGGCACGGGAACAGGCATGGCTCAGGGCACGGGCACGGCTCGGCACGGGAACAGGCACGGCTCAGGGCACGGCTCAGGGCACGGGCACGGCACGGCACGGGAACGGGCACGGGAACGGCTCAGGGCACGGGCACGGCTCGGCATGGCTACAGGCACAGCTCAGGGCATGGGCATGGCACGGCTCGGCACGGGAACAGGCACGGCTCGGCATGGGAACGGGCACAGGCACGGCTCAGGGCACGGGCACGGCACGGCTCGGGAACGGGCACAGCACGGCACAGCCAAGCAAGGGCACCGCTGGCACGGCATGGCTCAGCTCAGCATGGCTCGGAAGGAGAACAGCACGCCCACGGCACTGCATGGCCTGGCTTGGCACAGCACGGAATGCCTTAGCACGGCACAGAGCTGAGCTCCTGCACCGGGGCAGGGACAGAGCCCGGTGCTAACTCAAGGCGTGCCATGCCAAACCCTGCCGTGCCAAAGTGATCCTTGCTGTGCCAGGCCATGCCAAGGCATTCTGTGCTGTGCCGGGCCGGGCCGGGCCGAGCCAAGTGTGACCAAGGGCTGTGCCGTGTCAAGCCAAGCTGTGCCGAGCTGAGCTGTGCCAGTCCAGGCCAGGCCAGGCTGGTCCAAGCCAAGCCGGGATAGTAAAGGGCTGTGCAGTGCCGTGCCAAGCCGTGCCGTGCCAAGCCGTGCCAAGCTCTGCCACGCTAAGACCAAGCCAAGCCATTCCGTGCCAAGCCGAGTCGTGCCAGGCCAGGCAGGGCCAAGCCAAGGCCTGTGCAGTGTCAAGCTAAGCCAGGCCGTGCTGTGCCAAGCCGTGCTGTGCCAAGCCAGGGCAGGCTGCTCCGAGCCAAGCCAAGCCAAGCAGAGTGGAGGGCTGTGCGGTGCCATGCCAAGCCAAGCTGTGCCGTGCCAAGCCAGGCCGTGCCAGATCAAGCCAGGGGCTGTCCAGTGTCATGCCAAGACGTGCCAAGCTGTGCTGTGCCAAGCCAGGCTGGGCCATGCCAAGTGTGGCCAGGAGCTGTGCCAGGCCAAGCCAAGCCATGCCAAGCCAAGCCAAGCCAAGCCAAGCCAAGCCAAGCCAAGCCATCCCTTCTCGCCCCGTCCCTTGTCCCCACCCCGGTGCCAGCCGTGTCCCCGTCCCCGGTGCCAGCACCGCCCCTGGCACTGCCAGGACATCTCGGGGGCTCTGCCCCCCCCGGGGCTGCAGGGACCCCCGGATCCTCCCCGGGCAGGGGGGGCTGGGGGGGGCCCAGAGTGACCCCGGGGGCTCTCGGGGGTGGGTGGGGGGCACGGAGCCCTGGGATTGCAGCGGGCACAGATCCACAGAGATCCACAGAGATCCACAGAGATCCACAGAGATCCACAGAGATCCACTGCAGCAGCCAGGGCTGGGGGCACAGACCCCCGGGGTTCCAGATCCACAGAGACCCCCGGGGTTCCAGATCCCAGAGACCCCCGGGGTTCCAGATCCACAGAGACCCCCGGGGTTCCAGATCCCAGAGACCCCCGGGAATTCCAGATCCCAGAGACCCCTGGGAATGATCCACAGAGACCCCCGGGGTTCCAGATCCACAGAGACCCCTGGGAATTCCAGATCCCAGAGACCCCCGGGAATTCCAGATCCCAGAGACCCCTGGGAATGATCCACAGAGATCCCCGGGGTTCCAGATCCCAGAGACCCCCAGGAATTCCAGATCCACTGAGACCCCTGGGAATGATCCACAGAGACCCCCGGGAATTCCACATCCAGAGACCCCCAGATCCACAGAGACCCCCGGGGTTCCAGATCCCAGAGACCCCCGGGAATTCCAGATCCCAGAGACCCCAGGAGAGCTGGGCATTGCCAGGGGAGCTGGGCACTGCCAGGGGAGCTGGACACTGCCAGGGGAACCCAGCTGGGCACTGCCAGGAAAGCCCAGGTGGGCTTGGAGCGGGGGGCTCAGGGCTGGGATTGGGGAGCTCCAGAGACTCCAGGGGGGCTCAGGGGGCTCAGGGAGGTCATGGCTGGGCCTGGGGGGCTCAGGGGGCTCAGAGGGCTCAGGGAGGTCAGGATTGGGCCTGGGGGCTCAGGGGGCTCAGGGCTGGGCCTGGGGGGCTCAGGGGGCTCAGGGGGCTCAGGGCTGGGCCTGGGGAGCTCCCGAGATCCTGGAGGGGCCGGGGGGGCCGTGGGGAGCTGACGCTGCCCCTGGCAGCACCTGTGCCAGGTGTCGCTTTCAGTCCCCAAATCCCTGGGTTTGACCCAGGCCACGGCCAGCCCTGGCAGGTGCTGAGGACGGGGGGACTCTGGGGGGACCCCCGGAGCAGCCAGCCCCCCCTGGGCACCGCGGGGCCGCCAGGCTGTGCCCAGAGCCCGGCGGGGCCGGCTGTGCTCGGGCTGTGCCAGGACCGCAGCCCCGAGAGGGGCCCCTGGCAGCGCTGCCCTCGCCCTCCGCGCTGGAAGGCTCCTGGGGCACCGGGGGGCACTGCGGAATAGCGCGCTAATTAACAATGCTAATTAACGGCCTGTTCCCTGCCGCGACCGGCCCTGCTCGCTGCCCTGGGTGTCCTGCGGGAGCCTCGGGGGATCCCGGCTGGAAAGGGGCAGAGACCGGGATGGATCCCCCGAACCGCACAGGCAGGGTCCTGCTGGGCTGGGGTTAAACCTCAAATCCCATGGGCAGGGTCCTGCTGGGCTGGGATTGGGATTCACCCCCAGATCCCATGGGCAGGGTCCTGCTGGGCTGGGATTGGGATTCACCCCCAGATCCCATGGGCAGGGTCCTGCTGGGCTGGGATTGGGATTCACCCCCAGATCCCATGGGCTGGGTCCTGCTGGGCTGGGATTGGGATTAAACCTCAAATCCCATGGGCAGGGTCCTGCTGGGCTGGGATTGGGATTTAAACCCCCAGATCCCATGGGCAGGGTCCTGCTGGGCTGGGATTGGGATTGAGCCTTCAAATCCCATGGGCAGGGTCCTTCTGGGCTGGGATTGGGATTCACCCCCAGATCCCATGGGCAGGGTCCTGCTGGGCTGGGATTGGGATTAAACCTCAAATCCCATGGGCAGGGTCCTGCTGGGCTGGGATTGGGATTCACCCCCAAATCCCATGGGCAGGGTCCTGCTGGGCTGGGGTTGGGATTTAACCCCCCAGATGCCATGGGCGAGTCCTGGTGGGCAGGGATTGGGATTGAGCCCTCAAATCCCACGGGCAAGGTCCTACTGAGCTGGGATTGAGCCTTCAAAGCCTTCAAATCCCATGGGCAGGGATTGGGATTGGGCAGGGATTGGGATTGGGCAGGGACTGGAATTGGGCAGGGACTGGGATTTACCCCCTCTGATCCCATGGGCAGGGATTGGGATTGGGCCGGGATTGGGATTGGGCCGGGATTGGGATTGGGATTTACCCCCTGATCCCATGGGCAGGGATTGGGATTGGGCAGGGATTGGGATTGGGATTGGGATTTACCCCCTGATCCCATGGGCAGGGATTGGGATTGGGCCGGGATTGGGATTGGGCTGGGATTGGGATTGGGCTGGGATTGGGATTAGGCCGGGATTGGGATTTACCCCCCGATCCCCCGCTGGGGAACGGCCCCACGCTGGGCTGGGCCGGGCGGAGGAAGAGGAGGAGGAGGAGGAGGAGCAGGATTCCCCTGGCTCATCCACCTTCCCCAGCAGGCCCTGGTGTCCCCGTGGTGTCCCCATGTCCCCAGAGCCACCCTCGGGGGTGGCAGTTCCATCCCCTGCGGGCCGAGGAGCCCCACGGTGTCCCCACGGTGTCCCCGTGGTGTCCCCATGTCCCCAGAGCCACCCTCGGGGGTGGCAGTTCCATCCCCTGCAGGCCGAGGAGCCCCACGGTGTCCCCACGGTGTCCCCACAGTGTCCCCACGGTGTCCCCACGGTGTCCCCATGTCCCCAGGAGCTCCGTGCCCTTGGAGCAGCCCCGGCCCTGTCACCCTGCAGGGCAGGACGTGTCCCCTGGCACCGCTGCTGCCACCCCCCGCCCCGGGGTGTCCCTGGGGTCCCCCCTCGCTGTGACCCCCCAGCTCAGCCTTGTCACCGCACCGTGTGACCCGGTGACACGGTGACAGCTGCCGGGGCACGGGCGGGTCCCTGGGGTGGGATGGGATTAATTAACGATTAATTAATCATGCCTGGAGGGCGGCTCCAAATTAAACCGGGCTGGTGACACCGCCCAGGGAGCAGCTGGGGAGAGCCGGTGGCACCGGGTGGCAGTGTCACCGTGTGCTGGGCAGTGTCACCATGAGCCACGGTGTCACCTTGTGCTGGGCAGTGTCACCATGTGCCGGGCAGTGTCACCATGAGCCACAGTGTCACTCGTGCTGGGCAGTGTCACCGTTTGCCGGGCAGTGTCACCGTGTGCTGGGCAGTGTCACCATGTGCCGGGCAGTGTCACCATGAACCACAGTGTCACTCGTGCTGGGCAGTGTCACCGTTTGCCGGGCAGTGTCACCGTGTGCTGGGCAGTGTCACCGTGTGCCAGGCAGTGTCACCATGTGCTGGGTGGTGTCACCATGAGCCACGGTGTCACCATGTGCCAGGGTGGCACCGTGTGCCAGGCAGTGTCACCGTGAGCCAGGGTGTCACTATGTGCTGGCAGTGTCACCGTGAGCCAGGGTGGCACCGTGTGCTGGGCAGTGTCACCGTGTGCCGGGGTGGCACCGTGTGCTGGGCGGTGTCACTGTGTGCTGGCAGTGTCACCGTGTGCCAGGGTGGCACCGTGTGCTGGGCGGTGTCACCACGTGCCAGGCAGTGTCACCGTGTGCTGGCAGTGTCACCGTGTGCAAGGCAGTGTCACCATGTGCCAGGGTGGCATCATGTGCTGGGCAGTGTCACCACGTGCCAGGCAGTGTCACCGTGTGCCAGCAGTGTCACTGTGTGCCAGGGTGTCACCGTGTGCCAGGGTGTCACTGTGTGCCAGGCAGTGTCACCATGTGCCAGGGTGACCCTCCTCGGCCACGTCTGCCAGCCCCGGGGACATGGGTGTGGGGACATGGCTGGTGAGCTGAGGGGTGCCATGGGGCAGTGAGGGTGGCGGTGGCAGTGGCCAAGGGACAGTGACCCCGAGGGATGCAGGAGTGATGGCACCACAGCCTGAGGGACCCCACAGGGACACAGGTGTGATGCCACCACCATCAGGGGGACCCAGGCATGGTGCCACCATGGCTCAGGTGACCCAAGGGACACGGCTGTGACGGTCCCATGGCCAGAGGGATCCCAAGAGACGCAGGTGTGGTGGCACGGTGGCCCCAGGGCCCCCCGAGCTGCTGGCACTGCCACTGCTGGGCGAGGTCACGGTGCCGTGTCCTGGTGCCGTGTCCCACTGCTGTGTCCCGGTGCCACTCCTGGTGTCATCCCAGTGCCGTGTCCTGGTGCCATGTCCCAGTGTCACTCCTGGTGCCGTGTCCCAGTGCCGGTGCTGTGTCCTGGTGCTGTGTCCTGGCGCTCTGTCCCGGTGCCGTGTCCCGGTGCCGTGTCCCGGTGCCGTGTCTCGGTGTCACTCCCGGTGCCGTGTCCCGGTGTCACTCCCGGTGCCGTGTCCCGGTGTCACTCCCGGCGTGCTGCTGCCGCTGCCTCCGCCCGGGGAGGCTGAGCAGCTGCGGCCGGTGCCCGCTGTCCCCGCTGTCCCCTCTGTCCCCGCTGCCCCTCCCGCCTGACCTCGTTTCCAGCTCCGAGGGCTCCCGGTTATGCAACCGCGGCCGGTTCCTGCTCAGCAGAAATGGCCGGCAGCCCGGGCACGGCGGGCACCGCGGCCACCCCGGGCCGCCGCACGGGGCTCAGTGTCCCCAGGTGCCACCGGCGCTGGTGGCACCCCTGGCCCGCCGCGGGCGCGGGGCTGTGGCAGCGCTGGTGGCGCCGGGGGCACGTGGCGGGCGCTGCTCTGTCCCCGGGGACACGGCGAGTGTCACACGGAGCCGCGTGTGCGGGCAGGGGGGGACACAGCTGGGGCTCCCGCACCTGCGGCCACACCCGCGTCACCTGTGCCACCGATGGGCAGCAGGAGGAGGAGGAGGGGGCTGGGATGAAGGGCAGGGGGGTCAGCAGTGAAGGGATCGATCCGGGGACGGAGGGGGCCGGGGAGGGCCCGGGGAGCAGCCCCGGGATCTGGCGCTGACCCGAGCCGCTGGCCCCGTGTGGGGGGCACCGGGTGTCCCCGGCCGTGCCCCCGGCTGTGCCCCCGGCTGTGCCCCCGGCCGTACCCCTGGATGTGTCCCCAGCTGTGCCCCCGGCTGTGCCCCCGGCCGTACCCCTGGATGTGTCCCCAGCTGTGCCCCTGCCCCGGGGCTGGAGCCGCATGGGCACGGGGCCAGCTGGGGTGGCCTTCTCCCCAGGCCAGTGGGGGTCCCGGGGTACAGGGGGTCCCTGGGGACGCTTTGGGGTGCACAGAGATCCTGGGGTCTCCATGGGATGTTTGGGGTCCCCGTGGTGTCCCTGGGGTGCTCGAGCTTCTCGGGCTCTCCATGGGGCACTTGGGGTCCTCAGGGTCTCCGTGGGGCTCCTGCGGCCTCCGTGGGGTGCACCAGACCTTGGGGTCTCCTTGGGGCTCCTGGGGTCTTCGTGGGGCTGAGCCCCTCCCCCTGCGGCTGGGAATAATCGGGATTAATTAGGGCTCTAATGAGGTGTGAGAGGGTTACGGCCTGCGGGGTGAGCAGCGGGCAGGGACACCGGGCCTGGCCGAGCCTGCACGGCCCCCCCGGCCCCGCGGGACGGGACAGGGCGGGTGGGGGACCCTCACCGTGGGAGGGGGCCCCGGGCAGGGGCTGTGCCCACCCAGGCCCCTCCGGCACCGCGGTGGCTTCGTGTCCCCAAAGGGAGCCTGGCAGGGTGGGTGGGGCAGGGACCCGGGTGGGGACAGAGGGGACAGAGCAGGCGGCCCCCAGCGCGGTGCTGGGCACGGGTGGGCATGGGTAGGCACGGGTGGGCGGTGCGGTGGTGTGCCGGGGCGCTCCGGTGTCCCTGGGGTGCCACGGCGGCAGAGCCGGGCGCACGACAGCGCTCAGCCCGCGGGCACTGCCCGTCCCTGCCCTGTCCCTGTCCGTGCCCTGTCCGTGCCCTGCCCGGGTCTCCCACCCTCCTCGCAGCCCAAAGCTGCTCCGGGCCCGGCTCCGGGAGCCCCCGGCTCGGGAGGGCTCTGGATCTTTCCCACCAGGATGTTTAACCCAAAACCCAAAGGAGCGCCGGGAAGGGCGCAGGGCTGCGCCAAACCGGGGCTGCGGAGCCCAGAGGACGCCCCTGTGCCCGGGACCCCGCGGATCCCGAGGGATGAGGGTCCTGCCGGGGTGCTGGGGGCGGCTCCGGGTGTCGGGCACCGCTGCTGGGGCTGCCAGGGGGTGCCGGGCATCCTCCGGGGAGCCGGTGCCGGCCGGGACCCGTCTGCAGCCCGGGCCGGGGCCGGGTGGGGCCCAGCAGCGGCTCCGTGTCCGGGGCGGCAGCGGTGACACCGAGCCCGGGGGGTGCTGGGGGTTCTGCTGTGGGTGTCACCACCTTGATGTCCCCGAGCCCGGGGGTGCTGGGGGTTCTGTCACCACCTTGATGTCCCCGAGCCCAGGGTGTGCTGGGGGTTCTGTCACCTCCTTGATGTCCCCGAGCCCAGGCTGTGCTGGGGGTTTTGTCACCACCTTGATGTCCCCGAGCCCAGGCTGTGCTGGGGGTTCTGTCACCTCCTTGATGTCCCCGACCCCACGGTGTGCTGGGGGTTCTGTCACCGCCTTGATGTCCCCGAGCCCAGGGTGTGCTGGGGGTTCTGTCACCTCCTTGATGTCCCCGAGCCCGGGCTGTGCTGGGGGTTCTGCTCTGGGTGTCACCACCTTGATGCCAGCAGGCACTGCGGGTTCTGTCACCACCTCGATGCCGCCGAGCCCGCTCTGCCCGGCCAGATGCGCGGCTGTGCGGGGGGGAGCACATCTGGCAGCTGTGCCGGGGCCGAACACTGGCAGCTCTGTGCGGTGACCGCGGCCATGACCAATGCGGGATCTCCGGCTCTGCGCAGCGCCCGCAGCTGCTCCCGCCCCGAGCGGCGCTTCCCAGGGAAACCTCGCTTCCCTTTTCCCAGCAAATCCCTGCCTTTTGCACATGGCCCAGGGACAAGGCACCCCGCGGGGAGGAGATGGATTTAGTAAATATTTGGCGGATGACAGAACATGTCTCCCTGCTCACAGGCTGCTGCTGGAAGCGTTCCCCGGCCTTACGGCATCGGCTGCGGCGTGGCCAGCCGCTCCCGGGGACAGTCCTGATCGCTCCCGGGGACAATCCTGATCCCGGGGACAGTCCTGATCGCTCCCGGGGACAGTCCTGCTCCTGGGGACAATCCTGCTCCTGGGGACAATCCTGATTGCTCCCGGGGACAGTCCTGCTCCTGGGGCTCCCGGGGACAGTCCTGATCCCGGGGACAGTCCTGCTCCTGGGGACAATCCTGATCGCTCCCGGGGACAGTCCTGCTCCTGGGGACAATCCCGCACTCCCTGTGCCTGCAGGAATAGGGACTGGCACAGGATCTTGGTGTGACCCCCAGGGACACCCCGGTTGTGTGGGCACTGCCAGGGCTGGGGGGAGCCAGGAGTGGCCACGGCCAGCCCTGTCCTTGTGTGTGTCACCCGCAGAGCAGCCGGTGTGGGACCCCACGTTGTTCCTGTCCCCATTCTGTGCCCCGTGGCGATTGGGATGTCCCTGTGCTGGCATTAACCTGTCCCCACTCCTGTCCCCGTGGCAGTTGGGATGTCCCAGTCCTGGCATTAACCTGTCCCCACTCCTGTCCCCGTGGCAGTTGGGATGTCCCAGTCCTGGCATTTCCCCAGGGGTGCCAGCCCAGGGACAGGGACACGGCTCTGCCCCGGGGCTGCCCGTGGCTAACGCTTTCGGGTGCATTTTCCTTGGGTTGGTTTTGCCCCAGGGAATTGCAAATGGCAATCCTGATCTGGAGGGTGCAGCTGGCATGAGCCCCGTGGCCCTGCCCCAGCCTGTGTTCAGCCCAGGGGGCAATTAAAAAGGGGTTAATTACCTCCCTGAGTGACACTGGGACACGGCACCGGGACAGTGCCACCTGTCCTGTCCCCATCCCTGTCCTTATCCCCATTGGGATGGGAACACTCTCAGGGCAGGGCTAAGAACACCAGAGGTTGGTGGCCCACCACAGCCCCCACCCCTGCATCCCACCACCCCCCCGGGAGGCCGTGGCCTCACACCTGGCCCCAGGTGGGTTTGCAGAGGCTGAACCCCCCAGGTGCCCTGCAGGAGCTCCAGGTGGGTTTGTAGAGGCTGAACCCCACCTGCAGGAGCTCCAGGTGGGTTTGTAGAGGCTGAATCCCACCTGCAGGAGCTCCAGGTGGGTTTGCAGAGGCTGAACCCCACCTGCAGGAGCTCCAGGTGGGTTTGTAGAGGCTGAACCCCACCTGCAGGAGCTCCAGGTGGGTTTGTAGAGGCTGAACCCCCCAGGTGCCCTGCAGGAGCTCCAGGTGGGTTTGTAGAGGCTGAACCTCACCTGCAGGAGCTCCAGGTGGGTTTGTAGAGGCTGAACCCCACCTGCAGGAGCTCCAGGTGGGTTTGTAGAGGCTGAACCCCACCTGCAGGAGCTCCAGGTGGGTTTGCAGAGGCTGAACCTCACCTGCAGGAGCTCCAGGTGGGTTTGTAGAGGCTGAACCCCACCTGCAGGAGCTCCAGGTGGGTTTGTAGAGGCTGAACCCCACCTGCAGGAGCTCCAGGTGGGTTTGCAGAGGCTGAACCCCCCAGGTGCCCTGCAGGAGCTCCAGGTGGGTTTGTAGAGGCTGAACCCCCACCTGCAGGAGCTCCAGGTGGGTTTGTAGAGGCTGAACCCCACCTGCAGGAGCTCCAGGTGGGTTTGCAGAGGCTGAACCCCACCTGCAGGAGCTCCAGGTGGGTTTGCAGAGGCTGAACCCCACCTGCAGGAGCTCCAGGTGGGTTTGCAGAGGCTGAACCCCCAGGTGCCCTGCAGGAGCTCCAGGTGGGTTTGCAGAGGCTGAACCTCACCTGCAGGAGCTCCAGGTGGGTTTGTAGAGGCTGAATCCCACCTGCAGGAGCTCCAGGTGGGTTTGTAGAGGCTGAACCCCACCTGCAGGAGCTCCAGGTGGGTTTGTAGAGGCTGAACCCCACCTGCAGGAGCTCCAGGTGGGTTTGCAGAGGCTGAACCCCCCAGGTGCCCTGCAGGAGCTCCAGGTGGGTTTGCAGAGGCTGAACCTCACCTGCAGGAGCTCCAGGTGGGTTTGCAGAGGCTGAATCCCACCTGCAGGAGCTCCAGGTGGGTTTGCAGAGGCTGAACCCCACCTGCAGGAGCTCCAGGTGGGTTTGCAGAGGCTGAACCCCACCTGCAGGAGCTCCAGGTGGGTTTGTGGAGGCTGAACCCCCACCTGCAGGAGCTCCAGGTGGGTTTGCAGAGGCTGAACCCCCACCTGCAGGAGCTCCAGGTGGGTTTGTGGAGGCTGAACCCCCCAGGTGCCCTGCAGGGGGGACCCTGGAGGCTGCACCCCTCTGTTCCATGCGCGGGGAGGGACAGAGGCAGGAGCAGTGGCCAGCGTGGGGGTGACAGTGGCACTGGGGGGATCCTGGAAGGGAGCAGCACACAGAGCCATCAGCAGTGTCCTTTCGGGTGTTATTTTTGTTGTGAAGCCTGCCGCGAGTGGCGGGGCCGGGTGGGACGGCTCTGGTCCCTTAGGAGCACACCGAGGGTACATGCAATGGCCCGAGGGCAGCGCCCGCGGAGAGAGAGGCCTCGGGACAGCTCCCGGTGCTGGCTCCCGGCGGAGCTGCGGCGGCAGCAGGTGGTGGAGATCGGTCACACTTGCACGATGGTGATGGGTGGGCTGGAACTGCCTCTTCTGAGCGGGGAGACGTCCCTCGATCGCAGGAGCAACCGCCGAGCCTGCGGCACCAGGAACGCCGTCAGGGTCTGCAGGGATCCTGCAGAGATCCCGCAGAGATCCCGCAGAGATCCTGCAGAAACCCCCCAGAGACCCCGCTGAGACCCCGCTGAGACCCTGCTGAGATCCCGCAGAAATCCCACAGAGACCCTGCCAAGATCCCACAGAAATCCCACAGAGATCCCGCAGAGACCCTGCAGAAATCCCCCAGAAACCCTGCAGAAATCCCCCAGAAATCCCCCAGAAATCCCACAGAGATCCTGCCGAGATCCCACAGAAATCCCACAGAAATCCCCCAGAGACCCTGCTGAGATCCTGCAGAAATCCCACAGAAATCCCGCAGAGATCCCACAGAAATCCTGCTGAGATTCCACAGAAATCCTACAGAGATCCCAGAGACCCTGCAGAGACCCCACAGAGATCCCACAGAGATCCCACAGAGACCCTGCCTGGCCCCGGAGCCAGCAGTGCTGGGAGCTGGGAAGGGAATGGAGCCCCAGGAGGGGCTGAGGGAGCTGGGAAGGGGCTCAGCCTGGAGAAAAGGAGCTCAGGGGGGACCTTGTGGCTCTGCACAACTCCCTGACAGGAGGGGACAGCCAGGGGGGGTCGGGCTGTGCTGCCAGGGAACAGGGACAGGACAAGGGGAAATGGCCTCAGGCTGGCTGGGTGGATGTTGGGAACAATTCCCACCTGGAAAGGGCTGTCTGTCCCGGCACAGCTGCCCAGGCAGGGTGGATTCCCCATCCCTGGAGGGTGTAAAGCCCTGTGGCTGTGGCACTTGGGGACAGGGGTCAGTGTGGCCTGGGCAGGGCTGGGGGTGGCTCTCTCGGTGTCCCAGAGAGCTTTTCCAGCTTTTCCAGCCCCAAAGGCTCCGTGACCCCTGAGCCCCCTGGCCAGACCCGGGTGTGGCACCCACCAGAGTGCCCTGCTGAGCCCAGAGCTGCTCCCCTCGGACCAGGGGACAGGAGGCTCCGTCTCCTGAGGCCAGGGCAGGTCCCCAGGGTGAGGTCAGGGCTGGGGACACCCCTCCAGCAGGGGCCTGGGGGCACCCCCTGGCCCTGGCACCATACACAGGGCTGGGAGGAACTTGAGGAACTCAGAACCACTGAGGTTGGCAAAGACCTGGGGGTCACCAAGTGCAGTCCCCACCTTGTCCCCACCTTGTCCCCTGAGTGACACCTGCAGGGATGGGCACTCCAAACTCCCTGGGCAGCCCCTGCCGAGGCCTGACCCCCCTTCCATGGGGAAATTCTCCCTGCTGGAAGAGCCACCACAGAGTGAAGGGTTATTTTTGCTCTCCCTCTGTCTTTTCCCATGCTGTCTGCAGGACCCAGCAGCCTGGCTGGCTCCTCTCCCTCCCTTCTCATGGTCTCTCATTCATTCTCTCGTGTGCTGGAGGCCCCGCTGGGCTCTGGGGGGGACTGGGGCTCCTCCTGTCCCACCCAGCTCTGGGGCTGGCAGGGCCACACGTGTCCCTTTCAGGGGTGAGGAAAAGCCTCACTCTGGCACCTCCAGCTGCCGTGGTGCCTCCCCCTGCGCCGCTGCAATTTCACTCCTTCTTGAGTTACCAGATTGTTTCCCAGATCAGGCAGGACTTGAATTTCTAATGTAAAAGTGTCAGAAGGGCTCCCGAGCCCCTCTGGGGCTCTCTCCTTGCGCTGCTGGGAGGTGGGGAAAAGGGCAAATCCCTTTTTTCCCTTTGCAGGGGTGTTTGCTGGGAGCTGGTGCTGGGATTATCCCACAAAATCCTGCTTTGGATCCACCACTGATTCTCCTGGCCCTTGGGCAGGGGATCAGGGAAAGGTGGAAGGCTTTCTCCTGCCTGGTCCCCACCATCACCAGGGAGAGGGAAGAGGTCCCAGAGGAAGGTCCCTGCTGTCCCCATGCCCTGCTGGTCCCCTCTGGGTGCATCCATGGGGGGATTTTCTGCCTCCTGCCCACTGGGAGTGGTGATGGGCATGATGGCAAACTTCCAGAGAGACTGGAAACCCGAGCCTGCTCCTCGCAGCTTTTCAGGTGGGGGAGATAAGGATCTCCCTGGAGACACTCCAGGCTCCAGCCCTGCCCCTCCTGCTCTCCCTGCACCTGTCGGTCTGTCCATCTGCTGTGCCTGGCTGTGAACTCACAGCCCTGCCTTCCTGGGGGGCAGACAATGTGCTTTTGGTCTGTCTGGGCAGTGTCCTGCACCGCGGGCTCCTGTTTCCTCTCCTCACAGAAGGGACAATCAAATGGGAGATGGGGCTGGCAGAGCTGGAGGTGATGGTGTTTTCCCACCCTGGGGAGAGCTCAGAGCCCCTGGCAGGGCCTGAAGGGGCTCCAGGAGAGCTGAGAGGGACTGGGGACAAGGGACAGAGGGACAGGAGCCAGGGAATGGCTCCCAGTGCCAGAGGGCAGGGCTGGGTGGGATCTTGGGAATGAGGAATTGTTCCCTGGCAGGGTGGGCAGGCCCTGGCACAGGGTGCCCAGAGCAGCTGGGGCTGCCCCTGGATCCCTGGCAGTGCCCAAGGCCAGGTTGGATCACCCTGGGACACCCTGGGACAGTGGCAGTGTCCCTGCCATGGCAGGGGTGGCACTGGGTGAGATTTAGGGTCCCTTCCCACCCAACCCATTCCATAATTCTGTGGAAAACATCCTTTTGAGCACTGCAGAGGGATGGGCAGGTGGGACCTTCCTGGTGCAGAAATAGGACAAGAGCAGGAGGTGCCAGCAGCCCCAGGAGGTGACAGGAGCCCCAGGAGGTGCCAGGAGCCCCAGGAGGTGACAGGAGCCCCAGGAGGTGACAGACAGCAGCCCCAGGAGGTGCTGGAGGTGGGACAGGTGTCCATCCTTACCTGAGCTGCTGTCCAGCCTGCGGCCCCTCCTAGCCTGCAAAGAGGGAAGAGCAGGTTAGCACGGGGAGCCTTTCCTGTCCCACAGAGTGAGGATCTGCCCCCAGCTCCTACTGCTGCAGGGGGACAGAATTCCCTTTATTCCTGCCCCGTGTCTTCTCCCCAGGCACCACAGAGAAGAAAGATCCTGCCTCAGTTTCCCTGAGTCCCCCCAGCAGTTATTCACACGCTGGGCCTTGATCCCAGTGCCCTCGGCCCCTCCAGGTGCCACCTCCGTGGCTGCCATGGACCCTCCCTGTCCCTGCTGTCCTGGGCAGCTCAGATGGGCCCAGGGTGGCCTTTCTGGTGCCAGGCACAGGGGCAGGACTGTCCCCTCCTCACCAGGAATGTCAGCCCAGGAACCACAGGCCCTCCCAAGGACACGTCACTGCTGCGGGGTCACCTCGGTGTCCCCGTGCCAGGCTGTCCCTGCCGTGTGTGGGGGTGGCCCCAGCCTGTCCTGGCACCTGGGCACGTTCCCAGGGCTTGGCCCTGTCCTTGCTGAGCTGCAGGAGGGTCTCACAGGGCGTTTCTCCAGCCTGGGGAGGTCCCAGGGGCACAGCCACCGCTGCCAGCTCGGTGTCACCCCAAACCTGCCAGGGGGCTGCAGGACCTCAGCTTTGGCCAGGATGGGCAGGTGCATTCCATGGAGTCCCAGACTGACCTCAGAGCCCAGCCAGGGCCACCCTTGCCATGGCAGGGACACCTCCCACTGTCCCAGGGTGTCCCAGTGTCCAGCCTGGCCTTGGGCACTGCCAGGGGCCCAGGGGCAGCCCCAGCTGCTCTGGGCACCCCGTGCCAGTGCTGGAATTTCAAACTGGGTATTTTTGTCCAGGAAATGTAATGGATCAGAAAACTCTGCTGTTCCCACCTGGCTGAGCAGAACCCAGGTGTTTGGTCCCCCCTGCAGTGGTTTCAGGGTTATAAAATCCAAATGGGCAGCAAGGAAGGGACAAGGACATGGTGAGACTCAGGTGACACTGTCTGGGTCCACCTCCTGGCCCTAAGAGGAACGTGGTGCCTGGGGGAGAAGCAGCAGGACCTGGCCAGCTCCTGGCAGAGCTGGTCCCACCCGGGATGACACCTGCAGAGGGAAGGTGTGGGTGCACAGAGCCAGGATCCACAGGGGGAGCACAGGGAGCAGCAGCGAGGCTGAGCTGCCATGGTGTGACATCCCCAGGACGGGATGGAGGAGGCTCTGCCAGCTCCCAGCTGTGCCCTCCAGAGCCTGGAGACCTTGGGGACACCTCTGGGGACACTGCTCTGTGATCCCAACCATGGGGGATGCAGCTGAGTGGGATTTGTTACACAAATCAAAGCAGGAAATGTGTGTGTGTGACAAATCCTCCTCCTGGAGGATTTCATCCCCCAAAGCCAGCCCTGCTCCATCGAAGGTCAGCCTCTCCAGCAGGGAGAGGGGACTGGGGTTCATTAACTGGGAACAAGATAAAAAAATAGCAGGGCAATAGGAAATAACTACATGAAGAAACTTGTGAGGAAGCCCGGGGATGATGCTGGTCCTAGGAGTGGCTTTAAATCAAAAGAAGGTCGATTTGGAATGGATATTGGGCAGGAGTTGTTCCCTGGGTGCACAGAGAAGTGCCCCTGGATCCCTGGCAGTGCCCAAGGCCAGACTGGACAGGGCTGGGAGCAGCCTGGGACAGAGGGAGGGGTGGCACTGGATGGGCTCTGAGGTCCCTTTCCCAGGCAAACCACTCTGGGGTGGTTCTCTGAATCGGTGGCAGTGGAGCCCTGTGAGGACCAGCCCCTCCCTTGGCCCTGGGGGTGCGGGGGCTGGGGAACACCTGAGCTGCTTTTTCCTCTAGTTCATCCCAGAAGGACAACGCTGCTGGGCCAGGGCTGCTGCCAGAGCTGAGCCCGGGGCTCACTGTGGGCTCCCCCGCCCCGGAGCGTCCTGGCCACAGCTCCCTGCAGGTGACCTGGCTCTGCTGTCACCCCTCCCTGCTGTCCCCTGGCCACGGGGTCTGGAGCAGCTCCCCCAGCCCCTGCACTTCCACATTGATCATTCCTTGATCTCCCTGCCAGAGGCTGACCTCACTGGCTCTGGGACTGCAATAAAGTGCTTTTTCCCTGGCAGGGACAGTATTTACATTCCACACCGAGGCTCTTGGACCCAGCTCTGCTCTTGGACACGTCTGGGCTGGAGTAATGGGGAGAGTTTGTGTTCCATCTCTGCTCCATCCACCATCTGCCGTGCCTCAGCCTCCCCCGTCCCCGTTTCCCATGCCAGACACAATGCATATTTGGAAAAAGCCGCGCGGATCATCTGGTAAGCATCTCAAATATTCCAGTGATGAGGAACGTTCTGGGGCAGAGAGGGTCCTGAGGCTCGGTCCTGCTCTGAAAACTCCTGTTCCAGCCCAAATCGAACGTCCCGCCGCGCTCAGCACCGGGCGGGCCGAGGAACAGAGCAGTTCCAAACACCTGGGCGCTCTGCACAAGGCAGGGATGGGAAAGCTCAGGGCAAGGAGCTCTTCTGGGAGAGACCCCGCAGCAGCCGAGCCAGCAGGAAATGTGTGTGTAACAAAAGCAGGCTCCAAAGTCCTGCTCTGTTGATGCTGGAGCTGGGTTTGGCTCAAGCGAGACAAATGCCGGGGCTGATTCACGGCCGGCCAAGGCTGTTCCTCTGCTTGGGTTTGAAACATCCAGAGCAGGAGCCAAGAGAGCCCCGGGGGAGGTCCTGCCCTGGAGGAGCTTCCTGGTGCCTCCAGGAACGGGAGGAGAGGAGCAGGTCCTGGCATTCCCTCCCTCAGGCTGCCCTGAAGATCCGGAGGCCACGAGGATCCCTCCCAGCTCTGGGATAACTCCTGGGATGTGCCAGAGGTTCCTCAGCACAGGGGGAAAGCAGGGGACACAGGGACACAGGGATGAAAGGCAGGGACAGCCTGTGACACTGATGGCACTGCCTGTGGGATCCCCACTGGCACAGGGACACTTGTCCAGCCACGGTCACCATGGGATGGATCCCCACTGGCACAGGGACACTTGTCCAGCCGAGGTCACCATGGGATGGATCCCCACTGGCACAGGGACACTTGTCCAGCCGAGGTCACCATGGGATGGATCCCCACTGGCACAGGGACACTTGTCCAGCCGAGGTCACCATGGGATGGATCCTCACTGGCACAGGGACACTTGTCCAGCCAAGGTCACCATGGGATGGGATCCCCACTGGCACAGGGACACTTGTCCAGCTGAGGTCACCATGGGATGGATCCCCACTGGCACAGGGACACTTGTCCAGCCAAGGTCACCATGGGATGGATCCCCACTGGCACAGGGACACTTGTCCAGCCAAGGTCACCATGGGATCCCCACTGGCACAGGGACACTTGTCCAGCCAAGGTCACCATGGGATCCCCACTGGCACAGGGACACTTGTCCAGCCAAGGTCACCATGGGATCCCCACTGGCACAGGGACACTTGTCCAGCCAAGGTCACCATGGGATGGATCCCCACTGGCACAGGGACACTTGTCCAGCTGAGGTCACCATGGGATGGATCCCCACTGGCACAGGGACACTTGTCCAGCCGAGGTCACCATGGGATCCCCACTGGCACAGGGACACTTGTCCAGCCAAGGTCACCATGGGATGGATCCTCACTGGCACAGGGACACTTGTCCAGCCAAGGTCACCATGGGATGGATCCCCACTGGCACAGGGACACTTGTCCAGCCGAGGTCACCATGGGATCCCCACTGGCACAGGGACACTTGTCCAGCCAAGGTCACCATGGGATGGATCCCCACCTGCACCCAGAGCCAGCTGATCCAGAGCTATCCACCTGTTCCTAGATCCATCCATCTGCACCTGCAGCAATCCACCTGCACCCAAAGTGACCTGCACCTGGAGCCATCCACCTGCACCTGGAGTCACCTGATCCAGGGCCATCCACCTGCACCTGGAGTCACTTGTACCCAGAGCCATCCACCTGCACTGGGGGGACATCCACCTGCACCCAGAGCCAGCCACCTGCAACCCAGGCCATCCACCTGATCCAGACCCATCCACCTGCACCCAGAGCCATTTGCCTGATCCAGGGCCATCCACCTGCACCCAGGCCATCCACCTGCACCCAGGCCATCCACCTGCACCCAGGGCCATCCACCTGCACCCAGGCCATCCACCTGCACCCATGTACATCCACCTGCACCCAGGGCCATCTACCTGCACCCAGGCCAATCCACCTGCACCCAGGGCCATCCACCTGCACCCAGGTACATCCACCTGCCCCTGGATCCATCCACCTGCACCCAGGTACATCCACCTGCACCCAGGGCCATCCACCTGCACTTGGAGCCATCCACCTGCCCCCATGTACATCCACCCGCACCCAGGCCAATCCACCTGCACCCAGGCCAATCCACCTGCACCCAGAGCCAGCCACCTGCAACCCAGGCCATCCACCTGATCCAGACCCATCCACCTGCACCCAGGTACATCCACCTGCACCCAGGTACATCCACCTGCCCCTGGATCCATCCACCTGCCCCTGGATCCATCCACCTGCACCTGGATCCATCCACCTGCACCCAGGGCCATCCACCTGCACCCAGGGCCATCCACCTGCACCCAGGGCCATCCACCTGCACCCAGGGCAATCCACCTGCACCCAGGTACATCCACCTGCACCCATGTACATCCACCTGCACCCAGGGCCATCCACCTGCACTTGGAGCCATCCACCTGCAACCCAGGCCATCCACCTGATCCAGACCCATCCACCTGCACCCAGGTACATCCACCTGCACTGGGGGGACATCCACCTGCACCCAGGGCCATCCACCTGCACCCAGAGCCATCCACCTGCACCCAGAGCCATCCACCTGCACCCAGGTACATCCACCTGCACCCAGGGCAATCCACCTGCACCCAGGTACATCCACCTGCACCCAGGGCAATCCACCTGCACCCAGGTACATCCACCTGCACCCAGGTACATCCACCTGCCCCCAGGGCCATCCACCTGCACCCAGGGCCATCCACCTGCCCCCAGGGCAATCCACCTGCACCCAGGGCCATCCACCTGCACCCAGATACATCCACCTGCACCCAGGGCCATCCACCTGCACCCAGAGCCATCCACCTGCACCCAGGGCCATCCACCTGCACCCAGGTAGATCCACCTGCACCCAGGCCATCCACCTGCACCCAGGGCCATCCACCTGCACCCAGAGCCATCCACCTGCACCCAGGTACATCCACCTGCACCCAGAGCCATCCACCTGCACCCAGGCCAATCCACCTGCACCCAGGTACATCCACCTGCACCCAGAGCCATCCACCTGCACCTGGATCCATCCACCTGCACCCAGGTACATCCACCTGCACCCAGGTACATCCACCTGCACCTGGATCCATCCACCTGCACTTGGAGACATCCACCTGCACCCAGGTACATCCACCTGCACCCAGAGCCATCCACCTGCACCCAGGGCCATCCACCTGCACCCAGAGCCATCCACCTGCACCCAGGTAGATCCACCTGCACCCAGGGCCATCCACCTGCACCCAGGTAGATCCACCTGCACCCAGGTAGATCCACCTGCACGCAGAGGCCCCCGGGGGGCTGCAAAGGGAGCCAGTGAAGCCCAGAGGAGTGATCAGGAAACGCTGCAGAGCTCTGTGACAGGTTTGTCCCCTCACCTCGGTCCTTCCCATTCTGCAGCTTCTCTGTTCCTTCTTCATCTTCTTCCTCTGCTTCAGGAAACAACACAAAGAGAAGAAGCAGACGTGAGACAGGTGGGTGAGAGGACAGAGGCAATCATGGAATTGTTGGGGCTGGAAAATCCCTCAAACCATCGAGTCCACTTGTTCCCCCAGTTCCCAAGGCCACCATGTCCCCAGGTGCCACATCCACAGGGCCTTCAAACCCCTCCGGGGCTGGGGATTCCATCACCTCCCCGGGCAGCCCCTGCCAGTGCCTGACAGCCCTTCCCAGGAAGAAATCCCTCCTGAGTTTCAGCTGTTTCCTGGTGAGAGCTGGGGGCCTGCTCTGTTTGACCCAGGTGAGTTTCTGGCAGGGTGGGAGCAGAAGGTGACATTCTCCTGCAGCTGGTGGCTCTTATCTCATTCCACCACTGGCTGAGAGCTGTGCCAACAGCTGGTGGTCATCCTGAGGGTGGGGTCACTGCTGCAGGGAGAGCCCCCCAGAGAGAGGCACAGCTGTGATGTGTGCTGGGACAGCAGGCCAAGCCCCGTCTCCACAAATTAAAAACATTCCAACTGGAGGGGAATATCAAATGTAGGCTGAACTAAAGAAGGATGGTTGCACCACGAGGTCTGATTTTTGAATTTACTGGGATAGGGAGTAACATCTTCAACCAAAGATTGACTTTCCCCTGCACAATTAAATTAAATTTGTCACGATAGGTCGTGTACCTAGAGCAAAGGATCTCCAGTTCCTGAGGGTCTGAAGATGCCTTGGGAAGGTGAGGAACCCACTGTTCCATGCCTCCACAGGAACATAAAGATTACCTGGGGATGATCCCATAAATGTGCCTGATATTTGAACATCTCTTGGGATTGGCCAAACACCCACTGGCACACCAACCAAACAGGGGGGAAATGGTTTCTTGGGGGTCGTGTTGGACAAATAATTGGTATCTGAACCTGAAGCATTAGCTGAAGTCACCCAAACACTCATTTTAGGTTGGCTAAAGCAGCTGGAGAAACAAAACAGCCGCAGAACCAGAGGTGTTTGGGGTGGATGTGGCCAGAGGGGACCTCACAGACACGTCCTTGGTGGCCTTGAGAGCAGGATGGTGACACATGGGGGTCACTCAGCTCCAGTGGGTCCTTGAAGGGAGAGCTGAGGAGATCAGGCAGCTCTGCAAGAACCAGAATGGTGACCTGGAGCTCAGTGTTGGGTCAGGAACAGCCAGTGCTGCCTCAGCTCCCTGCAGAGCAGCACCTCCTGAAGCAGCTCCTTTGGAGCTCAGATGGAGTAAAATTGGAGTAAAAACGGGATCAGTGTTTGCCCAGCAGCACTGGGAGTGTGAGAGTGGCTCCTTGGTGTGGCTGTGGCACCTGGGGACACGGGGCAGTGGTGGCCTTGGCAGTGCTGGGGGCACAGGAGGACTCAGTGGGCTTGGAGATCTTTTCCACCCTCAGTGATTTTGTGGTTCTGTAACTCTGTGACTCCACAAATCCATCATGGAATCATGGAATATCCTGAGCTGGAAGAGACCCCAGGTCCATGAGTCCAGACCCTCTCCCAGCACAGACCAACACCAACAATCCCACCCTGGGCATCCTGAGAGCACTGTCCAAAGGCTCCTGGAGCTCTGGCAGCCTCGGGGCTGTGCCCATCCCTGGGCAGTGCCAGCTCCCTCTGGGGATGAACCTTCCCTGCTCTCCAGCCAACCCTCCCCGACACCATGGCAGGAGAAGGTGCTGGGGCCATCAGGGCACGCTGGGGAGCCCTGGGAGGATGGGCTGGTGCTGCTGGGGGTGTCCTCTCCTGGGGAACCCTCTGCCCTGGGCAGGGACAGGGACAGGGACAGGGCACAGCAGGGCAGGGACAGGGAAGGGAAGGTGTGGGAAGGGAAGGTTTGGGAAGGTTTGGGAAGGTTTGGGAAGGTTTGGGAAGGTTTGGGAAGGTTTGGGAAGGTTTGGGAAGGGAAGGGAAGGTTTGGGAAGGTTTGGGAAGGTTTGGGAAGGGAAGGTTTGGGAAGGGAAGGTTTGGGAAGGGAAGGTTTGGGAAGGGAAGGTTTGGGAAGGGAAGGTTTGGGAAGGGAAGGGAAGGGAAGGGAAGGGAAGGTTTGGGAAGGGAAGGTTTGGGAAGGTTTGGGAAGGTTTGGGAAGGTTTGGGAAGGTTTGGGAAGGTTTGGGAAGGTTTGGGAAGGGAAGGGAAGGGAAGGGAAGGGAAGGGAAGGGAAGGGAAGGGAAGGGAAGGGAAGGGAAGGGAAGGGAAGGGAAGGGAAGGGAAGGGAAGGGAAGGGAAGGGAAGGGAAGGGAAGGGAAGGGAAGGGAAGGGAAGGGAAGGGAAGGGAAGGGAAGGGAAGGGAAGGGAAGGGAAGGGAAGGGAAGGGAAGGGAAGGGAAGGGAAGGGAAGGGAAGGGAAGGCTGGGAGCTGCAGCCCTGCTGGATCCCCGCCCTCCCCACGCTGCAGGAGCTGTCTGTTCCCACAGCTCCCCTCGGGACACGACGTGTGAAATCCTGCTGGCTCCCATCAGCTGAGGATAACTCATGCTCTTCCTCATTTACACAAATGACACCATTTCAGACACTTCCCGGGGAGCCTTCCCTGGTCTCTGCATCGCCTCGAGCACCAGCCTGTCAGCAACTCCATTTTCATTTCATTCCCACTCCTGGTGAGCCAGCTTTGGAGGTCCCTGGCATGGCTGGTGGCCAGGGATGGGCCCTGGGGGTGGCTGGAGCTGTGTCAGGGGGTTCTGGGATGGAGACCAGGGAAAGCTGTGGGCAATGCCCTCAGGCACAGGCTGGGATTGTTGGGGTGTCCTGGGCAGGGTCAGGAGCTCCACGATCCCTGTGGCTCTGACTCAGGCTGTTCCACAATTCCATGATTCTACAACACTCCCTCTGCTCTGGAAAGCAAAAAGGGATGCGTGCAGACTCTGGGCAGAGGTTTGTTCTCCGTGTTTGAGCCTCAGGGGCAGAGCTGAGGGGATTTATGGGGGAGCTGGTGGCCCTGGCACGGCCCTGCTGGTGCTGTGTCATCCATGGACAACTTCATTAACTCCAGCTGCCAGGACATGGGGCTGGAGGGGGGATTTACTGCTGGGCAGTGACACCCCCTGTTCATCCCTGGAGGCTCCACCACCACGGCAGAGCCTTGTGGGCCACCCAAAATTTGTGGGGAATTTGGTGCTGGGTCCAGCAGGGAGCAGGGACAGACACAGGGCACTTCCTCCTCAGCAGAAAACCCAGCCCAGAACAGAACCAGAACCAGAACCAGAACCAGAACCAGAACCAGAACCAGAACCAGAACCAGAACCAGAACCAAAACCAGAACCAGAGCCACAGCACCTTCACCTTGCAAAGGGCAGGGACAGACACAGGGCACTTCCTCCTCAGCAGAAAACCCAGCCCAGAACCAGAACCAGAACCAGAACCAAAACCAGAACCAGAGCCACAGCACCTTCACCTTGCAAAGGGCAGGGACAGACACAGGGCACTTCCCTTCCTCCTCAGCAGCAAACCCAGCCCAGAACAGAACCAGAACCAGAACCAGAACCAGAACCAGAACCAGAACCAGAACCAGAACCAGAACAGAACCAGAACCAGAACCAGAACCAGAACCAGAACCAGAACCAGAACCAGAACAGAACCAGAACCAGAACCAGAACCAGAACCAGAACAGAACCAGAACCACAGCACCTTCACCTTGCCAAAAGGCAGGGACAGACACAGGGCACTTCCCTTCAGACACAGGGCACTTCCCTTCCTCCTCAGCAGCCCAGAACAGAACCAGAACCAGAACCAGAACCAGAACCAGAACCAGAACCAGAACAGAACCAGAACAGAACCAGAACCAGAACAGAACCAGAACCAGAGCCACAGCACCTTCACCTTGCCAAAGGGCCTCCACAGGGTCCAGCCTGTGACTGCTCCCCTGTTTGTCAGCAGCCCAGAGCACTGAGTTCAGTCTTTCCTGGGGCCCCTGCAGGGATGGGGCTGTACCCTGGAGAGCTCCAGGGATGGGGCTGTACCCTGGAGAGCCCCTCTCAGAGCCTGACAGCCCTTTCTTTCCACGGAGAAATCCCCCCTGAAAGCAGGATTCAGTGCTGGAGCACTCCATGGTCCCAGCCCTGCTGCTGACAGGGCTCCAGGGCCAGGGGACACCTCCCTGGGAGAGGCAGGACCTGCCCCAGCCCCAGAGGGGTGCTCAGCTCCCCTGGCACGGGGAAGAGGCTCAGAGGGAGTAATTATCTGTTTTCCACATCACTGTTTAACAACAAGGGATGAAACTGGCCTCCTGTACAGTTATTGAGACGTGGTTGCATCATCTGATGGGGAGTCACGGCAGAGGGTCTCACCTGCTGCCCAGGTATTGCAGGAATTTGGGGACACTCACCCCAAAACCTGCTCTGGCTTGTGACTGTGTCATTGAGATCATCACCCAGCACTGCCCAGGGAGTGGTGTTGGCTATAAAACTGATTTTTCACTGAGAATGGGGACATGCAACCTCACATTATGGAAAACAACGGAAAATAAACCTAGTTTCAACAGAAATACCAGTTAATAGAACAATTTTAACAGAAAATAAATCTAAAGGACAGATCTCCGAGCTCTGCTTGTGGCTCAGCCCTTACCTGAGTGCAGCTCCTTCACCAGCGAGGACATGGTGTTGGTGATGGAGTCAGCTGCCACCAGCAGGTCATTGCGGAGGTTCCTCCTCGTACCTGGCAGGGGCACACACAGCATCAGCAGGGGCTGCACTGCCACTGCCCAGGGTCCCCTGTCCCCACCCGGGGGGCTCCCAAAGCAGGGGAGATGGAACTGGAACAGCCCCTGCCCCATGCCCCGATCACCTGTGACAGTGACAGTGACAGGGACACACACAGCATCAGCAGGGACTGCACTGCCACTGCCCAGGGTCCCCTGTCCCCATCTGGGGGGCTCCCAAAGCAGGGGAGATGGAACTGGAACAGCCCTGTGTGCCATGCCCTGATCACCCTGTGACAGTGACAATGACAGTGGCAGGGGCAGTGACAGTGGCAGGGGCAGTGACAGTGACACACACAGCATCAGCAGGGGCTGCACTGCCACTGCCCAGGGTCCCCTGTCCCCACCTGGGGGGCTCCCAAAGCAGGGGAGATGGAACTGGAACAGCCCCGTGTGCCATGCCCTAATCACCCTGTGACAGTGACAATGACAGTGGCAGGGGCAGTGACAGGGACACACACAGCATCAGCAGGGGCTGCACTGCCACTGCCCAGGGTCCCCTGTCCCACCCGGGGGGCTCCCAAAGCAGGGGAGATGGAACTGGAACAGCCCTGTGTGCCATGCCCTGATCACCTGTGACAGTGACAGTGACAGTGACAGTGACAGTGGCAGGGACACACACAGCATCAGCAGGGGCTGCACTGCCACTGCCCAGGGTCCCCTGTTCCCACCCGGGGGGCTCCCAAAGCAGGGGAGATGGAACTGGAACAGCCCCGTGTGCCATGCCCTGATCACCTGTGACAGTGACAGTGACAGTGGCAGTGGCACTGGCACACACAGCATCAGCAGGGGCTGCACTGCCACTGCCCCGTGGCCTCTGTCCCCACCTCAGCCTCACTGTCCCCACCTGGGGTGGCTCCCAAAGCAGGGGAGATTGTGGCCCTGAATTTTTAAGATTTCCTAAGCCTCCTGATGTTGACATTCTTGTAAGGAACTTTCTCACACCCTTTCTGTAAATACTCATTGTTTTGCATTCTTTAATGGAGGAGGAGAAATCTGATGGGCTGTTGGTTTGTCCAGTGTCACTGGAGAGGTGGCACTGTCACCCTCCAATCCACGGTCACTTTTAGAACACTATAAATGTTGGAGTCAGAAAAGAAACATTCCCTTTTTCCTTCACCTTGAGAGCAGCGGTGTGCAGCTGTGTTCTTTGTGTCCTGCAGTGACAGGAGATGATGGAGATTCACCCTGGAACAGCCCCTGCCCCACGCCCTGGGCACCCTGTGACAGTGACACTGACAGTGACAGCCCCTGGCTGCTCCTCCCGTGGCCACAGCCACCCTCAGGGCTGTGAGCTCCGAGTGGGATCAAGTGTTGGAATTCTCCCCCTTCCTGGAGGAAGGAATCCTCCTCCTCACAGGGCTCTGTGCTGGCCCTGGTGACCCCGAGCTGCCCTGACACTCCCTGGTCACACTGATGGACAGCAGCAGTGTCCTGGTCACACTGGACAGCAGTGTCCCGGCCACCCTGGACAGCAGCAGTGTCCTGGTCACCCTGGACAGCAGCAGTGTCCCGGCCACCCTGGACAGCAGCAGCAGTGCCCTGGTCACCCTGGACAGCAGCAGCAGTGTCCTGGTCACCCTGGACAGCAGCAGTGTCCTGGTCACCCTGGACAGCAGCAGCAGTGTCCTGGTCACCCTGGACAGCAGCAGTGTCCTGGTCACCCTGGACAGCAGCAGCAGTGTCCTGGTCACCCTGGACAGCAGCAGTGTCCTGGTCACCCTGGACAGCAGCAGCAGTGTCCTGGTCACCCTGGACAGCAGCAGTGTCCTGGTCACCCTGGACAGCAGCAGCAGTGCCCTGGTCACCCTGGACAGCAGCAGTGCCCTGGTCACCCTGGACAGCAGTGCCCTGGTCACACTGGACAGCAGCAGTGCCCTGGTCACACTGGATATCAGCAGTGTCCTGGTCACCCTGGACAGCAGTGCCCTGGTCACCCTGGATATCAGCAGTGCCCTGGTCACCCTGGACAGCAGCAGTGTCCTGGTCACCCTGGACAGCAGCAGTGCCCTGGTCACCCTGGACAGCAGTGCCCTGGTCACCCTGGACAACAGCAGCAGCAGTGCCCTGGTCACACTGGACAGCAGCAGTGCCCTGGTCACCCTGGACAGCAGTGCCCTGGCCACCCTGGACAGCAGTGTCCTGGTCACCCTGCTGGGCAGCAGCAGTGCCCTGGTCACACTGGACAGCAGTGCCCTGGTCACCCTGGAAAGCAGCAGTGTCCTGGTCACCCTGGACAGCAGCAGTGACCTGGTCACCCTGGACAGCAGCAGTGTCCTGGACACCCTGGACAGCAGCAGTGCCCTGGTCACCCTGGACAGCAGCAGTGTCCTGGTCACCCTGGACAGCAGCAGTGTCCTGGTCACCCTGCTGGGCAGCAGCAGTGACCTGGTCACCCTGGACAGCAGCAGTGTCCTGGTCACCCAGGACAGCAGCAGTGTCCTGGTCACACTGGACAGCAGCAGTGCTCTGGTCACCCTGGACAGCAGTGTCCTGGTCACCCTGGACAGCAGCAGTGTCCTGGTCACCCTGGACAGCAGCAGTGTCCTGGTCACCCTGGACAGCAGTGTCCTGGTCACCCTGGACAGCAGCAGTGCCCTGGTCACCCTGGACAGCAGCAGTGCCCTGGTCACCCTGGACAGCAGCAGTGACCTGGTCACCCTGGACAGCAGCAGCAGTGCCCTGGTCACCCTGGACAGCAGCAGTGTCCTGGTCACCCAGGACAGCAGCAGTGCCCTGGTCACCCTGGACAGCAGTGTCCTGGTCACCCTGCTGGACCAGTGACCAGCAGTGGCCCCTCACCAGTGGCCACGGCTGGGCCAGGAGAGCCAGGGGAGCACAGGCACACAGCTGTGTTATTGTTTGGAATAAAAAGGAATTTAGGAAAGTAATACAAAACTCTTTGTATAACCCATAGTCTATTAAACTACTGAAAAACTAAATATGTTTTTGTGAGAAACACATGTTAAAGACAAAAAAACTTCTATTTTCTTTTTAATTAACAACAACAAAAAACAAACAAACAAAACACCCAAACCCACTAATTTTGTGTAGTGGTTTTGGTTTGTTAATTTTAGATTTTTTGAGATTTTTTAAATGAGTATGGTGGGTTGTAGTGTTGGTTTATTATTAATGGATTCATTTTTTTGTTGTGAGATAGGATTAGGAGAAAGATAAAATAAGTTTAAGATTTTAAAAGGGTATAAAGAAAATGTAAAACTTTATTTTTTTATATCATCAATTAAAAATTATTT
Organism: Haemorhous mexicanus; assembly: GCF_027477595.1. Classification (NCBI taxonomy): domain Eukaryota; kingdom Metazoa; phylum Chordata; class Aves; order Passeriformes; family Fringillidae; genus Haemorhous; species Haemorhous mexicanus. The sequence continues at coordinate 117,921,752 of NC_082343.1, read as the reverse complement.
TAAAATGTCTAAAATTTATTTTAATATTTTTTCTACTACAAACTGGCACAGGGATCACCCCACAGGGCTGTGTGGGGCCTCCTGAAGGCCACGACCCCCTTGGATCAGGGATGTGCCCCCTCCCTGGAAGGGCTCAAGGCCAGGCTGGAGCTACCTGGGGTGGGGTCCCTGCTGTGGAGCAGCTGGACAATGTCACCAAGCCCACCCAGACATCTCCTGCCTGGGACACTCGATTATTTTATTAAGTGAAAAAAAGGACATTTTCTTCTGCTTCCTGTGCTGTGTGATTAATGTGAAACAGCCCTAATTGTGCAGATTGCCTTGCTGGGAGGAGCACTCCAGGAAGATGATGGCAGAGCCTGCTCTGCACCTTTGTCTCCTGCCAGAGAACCAGCCCCCCGTGGCTGTCACGAGAGGAGCCTGGCTGAGGGGTCCCAGGGACTGTCCTCTTCTCCTCCAAGGTGGTCAACAGCACAATTGAATCTCCTGTTAGAGGGTGGCCTCTGCATCTGAGCATTTCACCAGAAACCATCAGGGTGTGTTATTCTCAACCTACACTTGGTCATCATCCCAGTGCCAGCCCTGGTGCTCCTCGGCTGAGTGGGACATCTGGAGATCATCCAAGGAGGAAACTCTTCTAATCTCAAGAATGTAAGAGTGAGATCTCTGGGGTTCAGATCTTCAAAGCTGTCCTGCCCCAGAGTTCCCCCCAGGAATGGGGCAGCTCGTGGGAGGAAAAACGAGCCCTTGGTGTCCCTGCCCTCTGCCCTCAGCACAGCGAGAGGTGCAACCATCACGTTTTTAATGTCTGCTGGATGTGCAAAAGGGAGCAGGAGTAACTGAAACGTTTTTGTTGAAGTAGAATCTGTGTGCTGAGGGGTGTCTGTGGGTTTGCTTTGGTCCCCACTGACACCTGGTTCCTCACAACACATACCTGGGATGCTGTCAGGTGTTAAAAACCTGGGAGAGCCACAAGGCAAAAACCTGGGAAAGCCACAAGACAAAAACCTGGGAGAGCCACAAGATAAAAACCTGGGAGAGCCACAAGATAAAAACCTGGGAATGCCACAAGATAAAAACCTGGGAGAGCCACAAGGCAAAAACCTGGGAATGCCACAAGATAAAAACCTGGGAAAGCCACAAGACAAAAACCTGGGAGAGCCACAAGACAAAAACCTGGGAGAGCCACAAGACAAAAACCTGGGAGAGCCACAAGATAAAAACCTGGGAGAGCCACAAGATAAAAACCTGGGAATGCCACAAGATAAAAACCTGGGAAAGCCACAGCAGGTCCTGAGGAAGGGGCAGTCCTTAGGGAGAGGCAGCAGGGAGCCCCTGATGGATCCATCAGCTGGAGGAGGAGGTGAAGAACACGCTGGGGTGACTCTGCCAGAGGGGTTTGCCTTGCCATGGCTTCTGCACCTTCCCAGGAAAGGGCAGATGGACACAGAACCAACAGGGATGCCAGGGAAGGCTGGAAAATGAGGAAAGATCCAGCATCTGCATGTCCTGCCATAATCAGGGGCTCTGAGCAGCTCCAGGACCGTTCCCTCTCTTGGTGCTGCTCACAAACATGGGGCAGGGAGAGCCATGAAATGGATCCTGGGGTCCTCCTGGGGCTCAGGGAGCTGCTGTCCCCTCCTGGGCTGGGAGAGGGATCCTGCAGGGGGGGAGGAGAGGGAGCTGCTGTCCCCTCCTGGGCTGGGAGAGGGACCCTGCACAGGGGAAGGAGAGGGAGCTGCTGTCCCTTCCTGGGCTGGGAGAGGGACCCTGCAGGGGGAAGGAGAGGGAGCTGCTGTCCCCTTCCTGGGCTGGGAGAGGGATCCTGCAGGGGGGAAGGAGAGGGAGCTGCTGTCTCCTCCTGGGCTGGGAGAGGGACCCTGCAGGGGGGAAGGAGAGGGAGCTGCTGTCCCCTCCTGGGCTGGGAGAGGGATCCTGCAGGGGGGGAGGAGAGGGAGCTGCTGTCCCCTTCCTGGACTGGGAGAGGGATCCTGCAGGGGGGGAGGAGAGGGAGCTGCTGTCCCCTCCTGGGCTGGGAAAGGGACCCTGCATGGGGGAAGGAGAGGGAGCTGCTGTCCCTTCCTGGGCTGGGAGAGGGACCCTGCAGGGGGAAGGAGAGGGAGCTGCTGTCCCCTCCTGGGCTGGGAGAGGGATCCTGCAGGGGGGAAGGAGAGGGAGCTGCTGTCCCCTCCTGGGCTGGGAGAGGGACCCTGCAGGGGGAAGGAGAGGGAGCTGCTGTCCCCTCCTGGGCTGGGAGAGGGATCCTGCAGGGGGGAAGGAGAGGGAGCTGCTGTCCCCTCCTGGGCTGGGAGAGGGATCCTGCTCAGGGGGAAGGAGAGGGAGCTGCTGTCCCCTCCTGGGCTGGGAGAGGGATCCTGCAGGGGGGAAGGAGAGGGAGCTGCTGTCCCCTCCTGGGCTGGGAGAGGGATCCTGCTCAGGGGGAAAAAGAGGGAGCTGCTGTCCCCTCCTGGGCTGGGAGAGGGATCCTGCTGGGGGGAAGGAGAGGGAGCTGCTGTCCCTTCCTGGGCTGGGAGAGGGACCCTGCTCAGGGGGAAGGTGAGGGAACTGCTGTCCCCTCCTGGGCTGGGAGAGGGATCCTGCTGGGGGGAAGGAGAGGGAGCTGCTGTCCCTTCCTGGGCTGGGAGAGGGACCCTGCATGGGGGGAAGAAGAGGCAGTGCAGAGGAAATCAGCAGAGAGCTCTGGGCTGCACCACCAAACTCGCTGTGGAGATGGAGAGGAGGGGACTGGGCCACCCCCAGCACAGATGGGGTGCTGGCTGCTGGTGTTGGCATCCTGCCTCCTGGAAAGGCTGCTCTGCTCTCTGCTCCTGCCCATGGCACGAGGAGAAGGCATGCCCTTCTCCCAGGGGAGCTGCAGGGCTCAGAGGGGCCATCCCACAGCGTGCCTGGTGCTGCTGCAGCACCAAAACCCAGCTAGAACCAGCTAGAAGTGCCCACTGCCACCAGTTAGGTGCCCACTGGAACCAGTTAGGTGTCCACTGCCACTCCTGAAGGTGCCCACTGCCACTCCTGAGGTGTCTACTGGCACTCCTGAGGTTTCCACTGGCACTCCTGAGGTGCCCACTGACACTCCTGATGTGTTCACTGCCACTCCTGACGTGTCCACTGGCCTTCCTGAGGTGCCCACTGGCCTTCCTGAGGTGCCCACTGGCACTCCTGAGGTGCCCACTGGCAATCCTGCTCCTCTGCTGCCATTCCACATGCTCTTCCCTCACCTTCTTCTGGAAGCAGCTCCTTCAGGCCAGGGCAAAGATCATTCCAGAAGGCCACCTCCAGTGAGCACTGATAAATACACACTAAACCTGTGACACCTGCAGTGAGCACTGATAAATACACCCTGTTACCTAGAGCCTGCTTGGTTTGAGGTGCAGCACTGCTTCTGCCAGGTGCCCTCCCATGTTTGGTTTGTTTGGAGAAGGGACCTGTCCACCTGACAAAGGGATTTGATGCTTCCATTCACAACCTTCCCTCCCTGGGGTGAGAAACCACCTCCAGCTGAGGTGACCTGCCAGCCTTTAAAGAAACAAACCACCTCTGGTGAGGTGAGGGCTCTCGTTCACTGCCCAGGAATTGGGCACGTGATTCCCAGTGGGATTTCCCAGGGAGCACCACGAGGTCCACAAGGATAATCACAGAAATATAAAGTTGGAATTGACCTCCAAGACCAACAAGTCCAACCCTTGTGGATTGCTGTCCATCCCTTGGCTCTGCCCACACCTGTGCAGAGAGGAGAACATCAAGGACAGGTGGAGGTCCAGTTTCCAAGAGGTGATGTCCACAAAAAACCTCCATGTCTGTCAGAGATGGGGACACCAGGGCCTGCTGCTGTGCTGTCCCATTCCAGGATGCTCCTGGAGCACTAAAGATGAAAAGCTCTGGGTGGGCCAACAAGGAGAAAAGAGCATTGAAACCCCTCGTGTTTCTTCTGGCAGTCCCACCACCAGGTTTGTAAACACGGCAGGTTTGTGAGGTTCTATTCTTAAATGATTTGTGGGTGTAACTTCCCTGTGGGGGAGATCATCTTCAGAAAAAGAAATGAACTTCATTAAGTTCAAAAGATTCAAAATGTGCCCCCAGATTTGGTCCAGGGCACAGGAAAGGGGTTTGAGATGATTGCCTTGACACGGTGAGTTCCGTGTGTGTTGAACATGGGACCAGGAGATGGTTGGGGTGGGAAGGACCTTAAAGATCACCTGGTTCCAAAACCTCCAGGGACACCTCCCACTGTCCCAGGTGCTCCCAGGGTGTCCCAGTGTCCATCCCAGCCTTGGGCACTGCCAGGGATCCAGGGTGGGCACCCTGTGCCAGGGCCTGCCCACCCTGCCAGGGAACAATTCCTCACTCCCAAGATCCCACCCAGCCCTGCCCTCTGGCACTGGGAGCCATTCCCTGGCTCCTGTCCCTCTGTCCCTTGTCCCCAGTCCCTCTCAGCTCTCCTGGAGCCCCTTCAGGCCCTGCCAGGGGCTCCAGGATCTCCCCAGAGCTCAGTTTTTCCCTTGCACCCCCCAGATCTGCAGCCCACAGGATTTGTGTGCTGAGAATCAGAAGCCCAGCCCGGAGCCCTGGCAGGCAGCAGCACCTTGGGATCCCAGGATCCCAGCTGGGCTGGGTGGGAAGGGAGCTCAGAGCCCCCCCAGTGCCACCCCTGCCATGGCAGGGACACTGCCACTGTCCCAAACCCAGTGTCCAGCCTGGCCCTGGGCACTGCCAGGGACCCAGGGGCAGCCCCAGCTGCTGTGGGCCCTCTCCCAGGGCACGATCCCTCCCCAGGCCCGCTCACACCACGGTGGCTCGTCCCCACGGCGCTCACCTTGTGTGAAGGCCTCGTGCACGTCGCCCCCGAGTCCCGGCAGCGTGTCCTGGGCTCCGTGCGTGGGCGTGGAGCCGGCCGAGGCCGGGCGCAGGGGCAGGGGCCCGGCGGGAGGGCGGCCGTGGGTGGGCGAGGGCTGGGCCGAGCCCGCGGCCTGCGCCTGCGGAGACACAGAGAGCCCTGGGCACGTGGGCACGGCTGGCACCGGGCCTGGGGGACACACACACACAGACAGACACGCTCCGGGCAACGGGCAGGGACAGCCTGGGCCACAAACACACACTGGGGACAGGGACACGGGCAGGGACAGCCTGGGCCACAAACTCACAGAGGTGACAAGGACACGGGCAGGGACAGCCTGGGCCACAATCACACACAGAGGTGACAGGGCAGGGACAGCCTGGGCCCAGACACACCCAGGTGACAGGGACACGGGCAGGGACAGCCTGGGCCCCAGACACACCCAGGGGACAGGGACACGGGCAGGGACAGCCTGGGCCACAAACACACACAGAGGTGACAGGGACACGGGCAGGGACAGCCTGGGCCACAAACACACACAGAGGTGACAGGGACACGGGCAGGGACAGCCTGGGCCACAAACACACACTGGGGACAGGGAGGGACAGCCTGGGCCACAAACATGTACAGGGGACAGGGCAGGGACAGCCTGGGCCACAAACACACACAGGGGACAGGGCAGGGACAGCCTGGGCCACAAACACACAGAGGTGACAGGGACATGGGCAGGGACAGCCTGGGCCACAATCACACACAGGGACACGGGCAGGGACAGCCTGGGCCACAAACACACACTGGGGACAGGGCAGGGACAGCCTGGGCCACAAACATGTACAGGGGACAGGGCAGGGACAGCCTGGGCCACAAACATGTACAGGGGACAGGGACACGGGCAGGGACAGCCTGGGCCACAAACACACACAGGGGACAGGGAGGGACAGCCTGGGCCACAATCACACACAGAGGTGACAGGGCAGGGACAGCCTGGGCCACAAACACACACAGGGGACAGGGAGGGACAGCCTGGGCCACAAACACACACAAGGGACAGGGACACGGGCAGGGACAGCCTGGGCCACAATCACACACAGAGGTGACAGGGCAGGGACAGCCTGGGCCACAATCACACACAGAGGTGACAGGGCAGGGACAGCCTGGCCCCCAGACACACCCAGGGGACAGGGACACGGGCAGGGACAGCCTGTCCCCAGAGCGCTCCCCCTGCCCTGTGAGCAGGGATGGGATGTGATGCACGGGCGGGGGCTGCTGTGGGAGGTGGTGGCACCACGGGCGCAGAACTTCATTGACTTATTTTTACATTTTGATGTCTTTTCATGTATTTTTATCTATTTTTATGTTTTGAGATGTTTTTCATAAAATCACATGCTTTGTATGTTTTATGCAAACATTTCTATATTTATCTATTACATATGTAGATATATATTTATTTATATATTTATTTATATTTTAATTATATACTTATATATGTGCATATTACATATGTATTTACTAATACATTACATATATACTCATGTAATTTATATATGTAATTTAATAATATATATTTATTTATCTAAAATAATAGGTATATATTAATATACTGCCTATATAATACATATAGTATTTATATACTACAGATATATTTTTATATTTATATAAAATATATTTTTATACAGTATATATTTTATATAAGTCTTTAATATATTTATATAAAATATAAATATATTTCATATATTACGCATACCTATATGAAAATTTAGATATTTTTATATATTTATATGTGTATCATATAAATATTTATATAATACACATATATTTATGCATTACATGCGTAGATATTTAGTGTATTACATATATAGATATTTTATGTATTTTCACACTGGTATATTTTAGATATAGCCATATAATCTGACTTATTGCTGACAGAGTGAATTTTTAGATCTCATTTTACATTTTCCTCCAATCCAGCCCACCCCATTTCTGCTGTGCCATCCCAACAGCCTCCAGAGCGGCTCTGCAGCAGAGGTGACAGTGCTGTCCCCAACAGGGCTCGTGGTGTCCCCTCAGAGGTGAGGGACAGCCCAGGGCTCTGCCAGGTGCTGCTCATGGCCTCGAGTCCCAAAAATCCCAAAATCCCCAAAAAACCCGGGCTCCTGGGGAACGCTGCCAGGCCCACCTGGCCAGGCTCCCCCGGCTACCGAGGGACCTGTGGGGCCAGCCTGGGCTGGCAGGGGTGACAGGCAGGGCCAGGACAGGGGGTGCAGGGCAGGACTGACATGGGGTGATCGCCTCTGGGACCCCAGAAATGGAGCTCTGCTTTGTACCAGTGTGTGCTGCTCACGGGGCCTGGCTGGGCTCTAGGGACCTTTGCAGGAGAATCCCAGGATCCCAGAGTGGTGTGGATGGGAAGGGGGCTTAAATCCCACCCCGTGCCACCCCTGCCATGGCAGGGACACCTCCACTGTCCCAGGGTGTCCCAGTGTCCAACCCGGCCTTGGGCACTGCCAGGGATCCAGGGTGGGCACCCTGTGCCAGGGCCTGCCCCCCCTGCCAGGGAACAATTCCCAATTCCCAAGATCCCATCCATCCCTGCCCTCTGGCACTGGGAGCCATTCCCTTGGTCCTGTCCCTCTGTCCCTTGTCCCCAGTCCCTCTGCAGCTCTCCTGGAGCCCCTTCAGGCCCTCCAAGGGGCTCTGAGCTCTGTCTGGATCCTTCTCCTCTCCAGGTGAGCCCCCCCAGGTGTCCCAGCCTGTCCTGCTGCTCCCGGCTGTGCTGTCCCCTGTCACTGCAGTCACATTTCAGCCACGTTTAAAGCCACCAGAGAAGATCCTCAGTAAGTGGGGACAGAGGGCCGGGAGCTGCCCAGCCCTGGTGCCACTCCCGGGGTCTGTGCCTTTGGTTTGGGGCTCTTTGTGAGCCCAGGTTTGCTCCCGGTGACTGCGGCTGCTACCGGGGCAACACGGCCTGGGAGCGGGGACACTGCGGTGACACGGCCGGGACCTGTGCATGGTGACACTGCCGGGACCTGTGCATGGTGACACTGCTGGGACCTCTGTGCAGTGACACTGCCAGGACCTGTGCATGGTGACACTGCCAGGACCTGTGCACGGTGACACTGCCGGGATCTGTGCATGGTGACACTGCCGGGACCTCAGTGCATGGTGACACTGCCAGGACCTGTGCACGGTGACACGGCCGGGACCTGTGCATGGTGACACTGCCGGGATCTGTGCATGGTGACACTGCTGGGACCTCTGTGCAGTGACACTGCTGGGACCTGTGCATGGTGACACTGCTGGGACCTCTGTGCAGTGACACTGCTGGGACCTCTGTGCAGTGACACTGCCGGGACCTGTGCACGGTGACACTGCTGGGACCTCTGTGCTGTGACACTGCTGGGACATCTGTGCAGTGACACTGCCAGGACCTGTGCACGGTGACACTGCCGGGATCTGTGCATGGTGACACTGCCGGGACCTCAGTGCATGGTGACACTGCCGGGACCTCTGTGCAGTGACACTGCCAGGACCTGTGCATGGTGACACTGCTGGGACCTCTGTGCAGTGACACTGCCAGGACCTGTGCACGGTGACACTGCTGGGACCTCTGTGCAGTGACACTGCCAGGACCTGTGCACGGTGACACTGCTGGGACCTCTGTGCAGTGACACTGCTGGGACCTCTGTGCAGTGACACTGCCGGGACCTGTGCACGGTGACACTGCTGGGACCTCTGTGCTGTGACACTGCTGGGACATCTGTGCAGTGACACTGCCAGGACCTGTGCACGGTGACACTGCCGGGATCTGTGCATGGTGACACTGCCGGGACCTCAGTGCATGGTGACACTGCCGGGACCTCTGTGCAGTGACACTGCCAGGACCTGTGCACGGTGACACTGCTGGGACCTCTGTGCAGTGACACTGCCAGGACCTGTGCACGGTGACACTGCTGGGACCTCTGTGCAGTGACACTGCTGGGACCTGTGCATGGTGACACTGCTGGGACATCTGTGCAGTGACACTGCTGGGACCTGTGCATGGTGACACTGCTGGGACCTCTGTGCAGTGACACTGCTGGGACCTGTGCATGGTGACACTGCTGGGACATCTGTGCAGTGACACTGCTGGGACCTGTGCACGGTGACACTGCTGGGACCTCTGTGCAGTGACACTGCTGGGACCTGTGCATGGTGACACTGCTGGGACCTCTGTGCAGTGACACTGCCAACACTCCAGACACGGTGACAGCCCAGCACCCCAGACACGGTGACACTGTCAGCACCCTGTGCAATGGTGACACTGCCAGCACCCCAAACACGGTGACACTGCCAACAGCCCAGACATGGTGACACCCCAACACCCTTGACACAGTGACACTGCCAACACTCCAAACAAGGTGACACCCCAACACTGCAGACATGGTGACACCCCAGACACAGTGACACTGCCAACAGCCCAGACATGGTGACACTGCCAGCACCCCAGACACAGTGACACTGCCAACAGCCCAGACATGGTGACACTGCCAGCACCACAGACACGGTGACAGTGCCAACACTCCAAACAAGGTGACACCCCAACACCCCAAACACGGTGACACTGCCAACAGCCCAAGCATGGTGACACTGCCAGCAGCCCAGACACGGTGACACTGCCAGCACCCTAGACACGGTGACACCCCAACACCCCTGACTCAGTGACACTGCCAGCTCCTCAAACATGGTGACACTGAGAGCACTCTGAACATGGTGACACTGCCAGCTCCTCAAACATGGTGACACTGGGAGCACCCCGAACATGGTGACACTGCCAGCACCCCAAACATGGTGACACTGGGAGCACCCCGAACATGGTGACACTGCCAACACTGCAGGCACGGTGATACCCCAGTGCCCCAGACATGGTGACACCCCAGACACAGTGACACCCCAACAGCCCAGACACAGTGACACCCCAGTGTCCCCTTACCAGTGCCACAGCAGCTCCAGGACCTGGCTGCTGCTCCAGCCTGTCCCTGTGTCCCCACAGCTCCAGCCTGTCCCTGTGTCCCCACAGCTCCAGCCTGTCACTGTGTCCCCACAGCCCCAGCCTGTCCCCATGTCCCCATGTCCCCAGCCTGTCCCCGTGTCCCCACAGCCCCAGCTAATCCCCATGTCCCCACAGTCCCAACCTGTCCCTGTGTCTCCACAGCTCCAGCCTGTCCCCATGTCCCCACAGCCCCAGCCTGTCCCTGTGTCCCCACAGCCCCAGCCTGTCCCTGTGTCCCCACAGCTCCAGCTTGTCCCCGTGTCCCCACAGCCCCAGCTCATCCCCGTGTCCCCACAGCCTCAGCCTGTCCCTTTGTCCCCACAGCCCCAGCTCATCCCCGTGTCCCCACAGCCCCAGCCTGTCCCCACAGCCCCAGCTCATCCCCGTGTCCCCACAGCCCCAGCCTGTCCCCGTGTCCCCACAGCCACAGCCTGTCCCCGTGTCCCCACAGCCCCAGCCTGTCCCTGTTGTCCCCACAGCCCCAGCCTGTCCCCGTGTCCCCACAGCCCCAGCCTGTCCCTGTGTCCCCACAGCCCCAGCCTGTCCCCGTGTCCCCACAGCCCCAGCCTGTCCCCGTGTCCCCACAGCCCCAGCTCATCCCCGTGTCCCCGCAGCCCCAGGATGACGTTTGTGTGACCAGGAAAACCCGGCCGTGTGGAAAATTGTCATTTTGGGACTGCAGCAATGACGGGGAGTCACGTGTCCCTGTGCCACGGCCTCGAGGGGACACGGCTGCAGGAGGAGCAGCGCTTGGCCGAGGAAATGTCCCCAAACCTGTGTGTGCCACACAGCAGCAGCAGCGTCCCTTCCCTGCACCCAGCACCAAATCTGACCTGAGACCCCAAAACGTCCCCAAACACCAAATCTGACCTGAAACCCCAAAATGCACCAAACATCAAATCTGACCTGAGACCCAAAATGCACCAAACACCAAATCTGACCTGAAACCCCAAAATGCCCCAAAACACCCAAAATCTGACCTGAGACCCCAAAATGCACCAAACACCAAATCTGACCTGAAACCCCAAAACGTCCCCAAACACCAAATCTGACCTGAAACCCCAAAACACCCCAAAACACCAAATCAGACCTGCAACACCCACCCCAAAACACACCCAAAATCAGACCTGAGACCCCAAAACACCCCAGAACACCAAATCTGACCTGAAACCCCAAAATGCACCAAACACCAAACCAGACCTGAGACCCCAAAATGCACCCAAACACCAAACCAGACCTGAAACCCCAAAACACCCCAAAACACCAAATCAGATCAGACCTGAGACCCCAAAATGCACCAAACACCAAATCTGACCTGAGACCCCAAAATGCACCAAACACCAAATCTGACCTGAGACCCCCAAAACACCCCAGAACACCAAATCTGACCTGAAACCCCAAAATGCACCAAACACCAAATCAGACCTGCAACACCCACCCCAAAACACACCCAAAATCAGACTTGGAACCCCCAAATGAGCCCAAACACCAAATCTGACCTGAAACCCCAAAACACCCCAGAACACCAAATCTGACCTGAGACACCAAAATGCACCAAACACCAAACCAGACCTGAAACCCCAAAACACCCCAAAACACCAAATCAGATCAGACCTGAGACCCCAAAATGCACCAAACACCAAACCAGACCTGAGACCCCAAAACACCCCAAAACACCAAATCAGACCTGAGACCCCAAAATGCACCAAACACCAAATCAGACCTGCAACACCCCCCCCAAAAAGGACAGAAAATGGCAGGAGTGTCTGAATTTGCACAAATCTGTGTCAAAAGTTGCCCACGCCTGGAGCTCTGTCAGTGCAGCCCGTGGGACATGGATGGGGACAGCAGCAGCTGTCACCTGTGCCATGGCTCTGGTTTGAAAGAACCAGCTCTTCCTCCTCCTCCTCCTCCTCAGCAGCCACTCAGGGGAGGGAAAACAGCCCATGGACGTGGAGAAGAGGAGAAACCCAGCCCTGAGTCCGGCAGTTTCAGGTCTGATTTGGTGTGTGGGTGCATTTTGGGGTTTCAGGTCTGATTTGGGGTTTTGGTGCATTTTGGGGTGGGTGTTTTGGGGTGGGCCAGGCCCAGAGCTGTCCTTCCCCAGGAGGGGGCCAAGGAGGGGCTGGGAATGTTTTCTGGATTGAATATTTCCTGGATTGAATATTTTCTGGATTGAATATTTTCTGGATTGAATATTTTCTGGATTGAATATTGTCTGGATTGAATATTTTATGGATTTAATATTTTCTGGTTTGAATATTTTCTGGATTTAATATTTTCTGGATTGAATCTTTTCTGGATTGAATATTTTCTGGTTTGAATATTTTCTGGATTGAATATTTTCTGGTTTGAATATTTTCTGGATTTAACATTTTCTGGATTTAATATTTTCTGGTTTGAATATTTTCTGGTTTGAATATTTTCTGGTTTGAATATTTTCTAGTTTGAATATTTTCTGGTTTGAATATTTTTTGGATTGAATATTTTCTAGTTTGAATATTTTCTGGTTTGAATCTTTTCTGCATTGAATATTTTCTGGTTTGAATATTTTCTGGTTTGAATATTTTCTGGTTTGAATATTTTCTGCATTGAATATTTTCTGGTTTGAATATTTTCTGGATTGAATCTTTTCTGGATTGAATCTTTTCTGGTTTGAATATTTCCTGGATTGAATCTTTTCTGGATTGAATATTTTCTGGTTTGAATATTTTCTGGTTTGAATATTTTCTGGTTTGAATCTTTTCAGGTTTGAATATTTTCTGGTTTGAATCTTTTCTGGATTGAATATTTTCTGGATTGAATATTTTCTGGATTGAATATTTTCTGGATTGAATATTTTCTGGTTTGGAGCTCGTCCCCCTGGTGCCATCCTGTGTCCTGGGACCTCAGCACGTGCTCCTGGTAGCCCTGGAGACTCCAGATGTGAGGAAAGGAAAAGCCACAGGGCTTTTGTTGTTTGGAATCCCAGAACCACTGAGGTGGAGAAGAGCTCCAAGACCAGCAGGTCCAGGCTGTGCCTGATCCTTGTCCCCGGCCCAGGGCACTGAGTGCCACCTCCAGGAATTCCCTGGACTTTGCTTTGGGCACTCCAGACCTCCCTGGGCAGCCCCTGCCGAGGCCTGAGCACGTTCCAGGAGGAGAGGTGAGAGCTCAGTTCCTGCAGTCAGATCTCAGGGCTCACTCTGTGCCCCCAAACATCTGCCTGAACTGTGAGGGGACACATTTTACAGCGTGTGACAAGCCCAGCTCACGGGTCCCCACCTTGGCCACAGTGAGCTGTGCAGACCATTAAATCCCAGAGTGGTTTGGGTGGGAAGGGACATCAAAGTTCACCCAGTGCCACCCCTGCCATGGCAGGGACACCTCCCACTGTCCCAGGGTGTCCCAGGGTGCTCCAGCCTGGCCTTGGGCACTGCCAGGGATCCAGGGTGGGCACCCTGTGCCAGGGCCTGCCCACCCTGCCAGGGAACAATTCCTCATTCCCAAGATCCCACCCAGCCCTGCCCTCTGGCACTGGGAGCCATTCCCTGGCTCCTGTCCCTCTGTCCCTTGTCCCCAGTCCCTCTCAGCTCTCCTGGAGCCCCTTCAGGCCCTGCCAGGGGCTCCAGGATCTCCCCAGAGCTCAGTTTTTCCCTTGCACCCCCCAGATCTGCAGCCCACAGGATTTGTGTGCTGAGAATCAGAAGCCCAGCCCGGAGCCCTGGCAGGCAGCAGCACCTTGGGATCCCAGGATCCCAGCTGGGCTGGGTGGGAAGGGAGCTCAGAGCCCCCCCAGTGCCACCCCTGCCATGGCAGGGACACTGCCACTGTCCCAGGGTGTGCCAGTGTCCAGCCTGGCCCTGGGCACTGCCAGGGATCCAGGGAGGGCACCCTGTGCCATCCTGCCCACCCTGCCAGGGCACAATTCCCAATTCCCAGTATCCATCCCTGCCCCTTGTCCCCTGTCCCACCACTCCAGGTGCGCTCACTCCTTGGACCGAGGGACACGGTGACCCCCAGGCTGGCAGTGCCCACTCCTGTCACACCCAGGCAAGAGGAAACCTTTTTGTCACCGAGGCTCCTGTCTGAGGCCCACCCCCTACAGCGATATTCTTCGAGAAAGTGCCCCAAGGTTTCCTTGCCATGGTTTCTCACCGCTCGGCAGCACTGCCTGCGCTGATTTGCATTGCACGGCCAGCGGAGCGCCGGGGCTGGGAACGTCCCTCAGCCGCGGGTGACACGGTTCCTGGAAAACACCGGGCTGTCACAGCCGCCCCTGAGGTCACGGCACATCCTGAGGGGGATGGGGACACGGGGACAGGGCAGGCACAGGGCAGGCTGCTCCCCCTCCCCGTGCAGCTCCCGGGGTGACCGAGCCTGGCGGGGCTCAAAGGGGGATGCGAAAGTTCTGGGTTCACTGGAGCCTTGAACCTTCCTAGAAACACGTGCTGGGGTCCCCCAGCTGGGACACCCCCGAGCCCAGAGCGGTGACAGAGCAGCTCCTGGCTGGTGGTGACAAACACCAGCCTTGGCACAGCTCCTGTGGCATCCTGCCAAAGGCTGGAGGTGTGGAGCCACGGAGCCACCGGGGCTGGAAATCCCTCTGAGACCGTGGAGCCCAGGCACCCCCAGCCCTGCCCAGGCCACACTGAGCCCTGTCCCCAAGTGCCACTGCCACAGGGCTTGACACCCTCCAGGGATGGGGAATCCACCCTGCCTGGGCAGCTGTGCCAGGACAGACAGCCCTTTCCAGGTGGGAATTGTTCCCAACATCCACCCTGAGCCTGCCCTGGCCCAGCGGGAAGGGAAGGAAGGTTTGAGAAGGTTTGGGAAGGGAAGGTTTGGGAAGGGAAGGTTTGGGAAGGTTTGGGAAGGTTTGGGAAGGTTTGGGAAGGTTTGGGAAGGTTTGGGAAGGTTTGGGAAGGGAAGGGAAGGTTTGGGAAGGGAAGGTTTGGGAAGGGAAGGGAAGGTTTGGGAAGGGAAGGTTTGGGAAGGGAAGGTTTGGGAAGGGAAGGTTTGGGAAGGGAAGGTTTGGGAAGGGAAGGGAAGGGAAGGGAAGGGAAGGGAAGGGAAGGGAAGGGAAGGGAAGGGAAGGGAAGGGAAGGGAAGGGAAGGGAAGGGAAGGGAAGGGAAGGGAAGGGAAGGGAAGGGAAGGGAAGGGAAGGGAAGGGAAGGGAAGGGAAGGGAAGGGAAGGGAAGGGAAGGGAAGGGAAGGGAAGGGAAGGGAAGGGAAGGGAAGGGAAGGGAAGGGAAGGGAAGGGAAGGGAAGGGAAGGGAAGGGAAGGGAAGGGAAGGGAAGGGAAGGGAAGGGAAGGGAAGGGAAGGGAAGGGAAGGGAAGGGAAGGGAAGGGAAGGGAAGGGAAGGGAAGGGAAGGGAAGGGAAGGGAAGGGAAGGGAAGGGAAGGGAAGGGAAGGGAAGGGAAGGGAAGGGAAGGGAAGGGAAGGACCTGCTCTGCTGAGAGAGCAGGGGCACCTGGGGCAGCAGGGCTGTGCCAGCCTGGCGTGGGAGGACACAGAGCTGTGCCCCTGCAGGGCTGGGCACAGCCCAGAGCCACCACGGGACCTCTGTGGGTTCAGTGTCCCCATTCCCCGGCACAGCTGTGCTGGGCTCTGCTCCTCCACGGAGCTCCCAGGGTGGGACTCTCCAGGATGCCTTTTGGAAACAGGGCTGAGGTGGAGCTGAACAGGTTTGTGAACTCCTCTGGCTCTGCTTTGGAGCTGCAGCCCCAGAAAGCCCCGGAATTCCTGGCTCATTGCGTGTCCTTCCTGCACACTGCACCAGGAGGACACACAAAGATGGATTTCAATTTAGAGAAACCACGAAGGGAACCTCTGACCTGGCTCCTGAAATGTTTGGGAGCCAACTTCGATTTATTGTCCCTGCCTTATTGAGCCTTGTACACAAGAGCTGTGAGGTTTAGCCTCAAATGCCATTTCCAGGGAAAAGGGGCTGGGCTGTGCCCTGAGCAGGGGTCAGCTCCAGGGGAAGGCTGGGATGAAGGGAAGCAGAGCCCACAGGAGCCTTCAGCAGCTCTCCAAGAGGATTTCACCATCACCCCCCTCAGCCCAGTTCAGCTCCCCCACCCTCTGAGGGGCTGCTGCCAAATGTTCTACAACCACTGTGAGAGAGGAAAGCTTTAAAGGAGAACGGGGTGGGAAAAGCCTCCAAAAACTTGGGTTGGTGTTGGGAAGGATGAAAGTTGGACAAAAAAATCTCACAGCTATGTGTGCTTGGCAGAAAGATTTTTAAATGCAGAATCTGAAGAAGGAACAGAGGTGGAAGCAAGTTTTGATATAGAAGAAAAGAATTGCTGAGCCAGCCTGACTGGCTGACCAAGGAGCAAAGGGTGTGTTAGTGAGAAGGGGTTTTATGGCTCAGAGCAGAGGATAAACCCACCCCAAACAAGAAGATGTTTTTACCAAGCAGGAAGAGAGCACAGGCAAACAAGGCACAAATGTGGCAAGGGGAAAAAAGGGCTCAGAATTTCCCACTGCAAGAAAACTGAAAACAACTTGGGCTTAAACTGTGATGTACTGACTGTGAGTGACTGGAGAGCAGTGCCATGGATGTGGGAATTACAGGAGTTATGATGGGCTAGAGGTGATAGTTCAGGGATAGACTGGTTCTGCTGTATGAAGGTGCTCAGCAAAGAGAAGTAAATAATGCAATGTAACCTAAACTAAGGGGCTCCAGGCCTGCCTGCAGCTGGAGCTGACAGCTGTGGGCACAGCTCTGTCACCCATGGCCCTGGGCTGCTGGGACACCTTGGATACAATAAACTGCATTTTGTACACAATAAACTGCATTTTGTACACAATAAACTGCATTTTGTACACAATAAACTGCATTTTGGAGAGCCCCTGGAGCCCCACATCCCTCATTTAGGCTCTTACAGGTTGGAAGGAGCCTTGAGGGTTTTTGGAGCACCAAGGGCACCTCCAGGGTGCTGCTCAGGCTCCTCTTCAGTCTCCTTGAAAGGCTCCCCAAGGAGGCCTCACCACCCCCGTGGGCAGCTGCTCCAAGGGAATTCCTGTCCCAAACCCAGCCAGAAACCCCTGCTGATGTGTGACCATGCACACCTGGAAAGGTGCTGGCTCTGCTTCCTCCTGGGGCAGCAGCTGGCAGATGAGCACAGCTGGATTTCCCTGTTATGCCCTTCTGCCTCTGCACCACCTTGAACACTGGAAAAATGTTTGGGCCCTGGCTGCTGGGAATTTCATAATTTCTGTGCTGACAGACCCTGGCCCCCAGGAGAGCACTGCATTTGACCTGAGGCCGTGGAGAAGCTTCCAGAATTGATTGAGAGCACTGGGATTGTGGGTGTGGAGTTGGGTAGAAGTGTGTGATGTCACAGGGGGGGAAACTCAGAGTTTGGGGTTTTAGAATGTGGTAATAAATATGGGGCAAGATGGAGGTTTTAGGTTTAGGGTAGTGGCTGATCCTTCACCTTCTTCTTCTTCACCTCCTTCTCATTTTTCTTCTCCTTCTTCTTCTCCTTCTTCCCCTTCATCTCCTTCTTCTCCTTCCTCATGTTCTTCTTCACCTCCTTCTTCTTCACCTCCTTCTTCTTCATCTTCTTCTCCTTCTTCTCCTTCACCTCCTTCTTCTCCTTCCTCACCTTCTCCTTCACCTCCCTCTTCTTCACCTTCTTCTTCCTTCTTCTCCATGGGTTTGGGTGGTATTTTGTAATTGGACAGAAAAGTCTGCCCTGTGGACTTCGAGGGATCAGTTATTGGGTTAAAAGTGAAAATAATTCAGGTGTCATTTCTTAGCTGGATAGTTTAGCCTTAAAAGACCCTGTAGGGAAAGATAGTTGGCCTTTTTGTAGCTTGTGAGTAGAATGCTGCAGAAGTCACAACTTGTAATAGAGATGGGAAATAATAAACACCTGAGTCTGAACGTGAAATTCCATCTCAAGAGCTTCCATCCCAACCTTGCCAGAGGCAGAAAGAAGAAGCCCAGAACCAGCAGAGAAGCTGCCCCAGAGAGGGACAGGACCCACAGCCCCTGGAGGTTTCCAAAGCCACATGAAGCCAGAACTGACTTGATCTAATTCCAGCTGCCATCCTGCTTGGAATCGTGGAATCAGGGAATTGTTTAGGTTGGAGAAGACCTTTAGTTGAGTCCAGCCATCGAGTTCATCTGCTTCAAGTGGAAAGTTGAACCAAAGACCCCCAGAAGTCCCTGAACCTACAGATGAGGAACTCAGAAATCCACAGGTTTTACCACAGAAACATCCCAGACTGCTTTGGGTGGGAAAAGACCTCAAAGCCCTTCCAGTGCCACCCCTGCCATGGCAGGGACACCTCCCAGTGTCCCAAGGTGTCCCCAGTGTCCAGCCTGTCCCTGGCCACTGCCAGGGACCCAGGGGCAGCCCCAGTGCTCTGCTCCCTTTTAATATGGAGCTTCTTCCCGAGAGCAGATTAAAGGAGAAGGGATCTTGCCCACACAGCAGGCCCAGAGCCAGCAGGTTTCAGACAAGCAGTTTAGACAAGTAAACATCTCATCATGCCCCAAATGCTGCAGGAAATGCAGCACGAACAGAGCAAAGAGGAGAACAGGAACACATGGCCTGTGTGTGCCCCAGCACAGGGCTCCTGGCAGGGATCCCAGGGGTGTCCAGGGCACTGCTGAGGGTTCTCAGCAACAGCTCCGTGCCTGGCTCCCCTCTCCAGGCTTTCCTGAGCAGGGACAGGCCCCTGAGCTCACTCAGAGTCACCGTGTCCAGCTGGAGAGCTTTTATCACATCCCTGGCAGTGAATATTCCAGGGGCTTTCCTCAGGAGCAGCAGCATCTCCTGGCCCAGGTGCTCTCCCCTGGCCCAGGGCTGGGGACACACGCAGAGCTGAGCCCCAGACCCTGCACTGCCCTTGGCCCTCTCTGGGGCTCCTCTGGCTCAGCCCTCGGGCTCTCCCCGAGGGAAATCCCCCCTGGCAGGGTGGGGAGCTCCAGAGAAGCTGGGGCTGCCCCTGGAGCCCTGGAAGTGTCCAGGGCAGGGCTGGCAGCACCCTGGGACACTGGGAGGTGTCCCTGCCCAGGGTAGGGGTGGAAGGAGATGAGATTTAAGATCCCTCTCCACCCAAACCACCCCAGGATTCGCTGTCTCTGTGTCCAGACTATCACACTCTGGGGGCTACAGAACACTCACAGCTCTTGCCACTCAAACAAGCCCAAAACTGGTGATCCTGGACCTCCAGGGGCTGCTCCTGCAGAGCTGGGGGGCACGGGGATGGGCAGGGCCCCTGGAGAAGCAGCTGTGAGGAAACACCTCGGCCACCCCAGCTGGCTCTGCTCCTCTGAGGTCCTTAACCCTGCTGGAGGTGTTGAGGGCACAGCTCTGCCCCAGGCAGGCCCTTTGCAGAGCTGGGGGAGCAGAGGGCAGCTCTTCCCTCCTCTGCTCTGC